>NC_090401.1:8413737-8713737 GCF_036365525.1 Heterodontus francisci
TATTTTTGGTGGGAAAAAACTGCAGGTAAGGAAAACAGTGTAAAGGCTGAAATTTAGCAGTTTATTTGTGATAAGTGAAATTCTTTGGAGACAAACACTGAATAAATAAATATACGGTGACTCTCAGAAGCTATCAGTTCATCTTAAAATGTTTTTGCTCTCAGTTTGTGTGAAACCTTCAAGTGGTGAAAGTGACACCTGATTCGAACTTCCTCCAGTCCTGCCTCTCAACCAATCAAAGTGATTCAAATAGATTCTAGTCCCACCCCTTCAAACAAACTGATTGATTCCAAAAGGAACTAGTTCCACTTTCCATCGATCTGATTGGTTGATACTGACAAATCTTGATGTCACTCTGTTGTGAAATGCTGATGCTCAGCTTAAACAACTGGTAGTTGGTGTCCTGCTCTCACTGAGAGTGTAAGCCTGATCCTGCGCTCCTTTCAAGGCACTGGGCAGGCAATGTCCACATGCCACCGGCCCAGCCTCAGGCAGCCTGACTCTGAAGGGCTGGAGCTATGTCATCATGGTCCAGTCACACTCTGGGCACAGGCTCCACCCTTCATAGGGTTTCCACCTGGAAATGGGGCTCACTTGCCTTGGGATCTTCTTGTTGTGTTTGGGGAACAGGAGCTGAGAGGTCCCAGACCCTGAAGATCTGTTGGGAAAGAGAAAGGATGCATTTAACTTTGCAGTCTGCCTAGCTTTTCTGTCTGATCCCCTCAGCTTGCCCAGCCAGAGGGCTTCCCAGGCACAAGGACCACCATTAGCTTCACAAGGCATCCTACTAATGGGAACTCTTTAGACATAACAATTGGAAGGTGAGGTGGGTGAGCTGTCCTGTCTCATCATTGTGGGGGCCTAGAACAACCTCTCTGAGAAAGCCCTGGAAACCTTGGACAATAGATGCCAAGCAAAGACAACATCAACTTTTATTTATATAACACTTTAATGTAATAAAATGTACCAAAGGGAGAGGCAACATGGTACAGTTTGAAAGAGTGCACAGGGACAGAGGGACCTGTGGGTTCACAGGTGACAGGACCTAGTGAGAGAGTGGTCAGTAAAGCATATGGGATCTATAAATAGAGGCATAGAGTACAAAAGTCGGGATGTTATGCTGAACCTTTAAAAAGCTCTGGTTAGGCCACAACTAAAGGATTATATCCAGTTCTGGTCACCACACTTTAGGAAGGATGTGAGGGCCCTTGAGAGGATGCAGAAGAGATTTACCAGAACGGTTCCAGGGATGAGGGATTTTAGCTACAAGGTTAGGTTGGAGAAGCTGGGGTTGTTCTCCTTGGAGCAAAGGAGATTGAGGGGAGATTTGATAGAGGTGTACAAGATTATGACAGGTTTGATAGGTAGGCAAGGGAAAACTATTCCCATTAACTGATGGTACAAGGACTAGGGGACACAGATTGAAAGTTTTGGGCAAGAGTTGCGGGGGCAATGTCAGGAAGAACTTTTTTAAGCAGAGTGGTAATGACCTGGAATCGCTGCCTACGAGGGTGGAGGATGTAGAGAAGATGAATGATTTCCAAAGGAAATTGGATGAGAACTTGAAGGAAATAAACCTGCAGGGCTGCAGGGATAGAGCGGGAGAATGGGACTGACTATTGTTCTATAGAGAGCTGGCATGGAATCGATGGGCCGAAAGGCCTCCTTCTGTGCCGTCTTTACTCTATGATAGTTCAGTACAGAGGCTGAGGGACGAAAAGAGTAAGAAAATGCTGGGGAGAAACTTTGCATGGTACTTTGTGGGGTGGGGGGAGGGGCAGGGTTGGGGTGGATGGTAGAGAATGAAATTTTAAAGGAGAGGTGAGAGGGGTGGAACAAGCTGAGGAGCTTGAAGGACAAGATGCCAGCAGAGGAGTGGGAGGGGGGGGCGGGGGGGGGGGGAGGGGCATGAACCAAGGTGAGATTCATGTACAATAGCATCACAGTTAAGTCACTGGAGTAGTAATCCAGAGAACCAGACTAATAATTTGGAGACATGCATTCAAATCCCACCAAAGCAGCTGGAGATTTAATTTCAGTTAATTATATAAATCTGCAATTGTAAAAGAACTAGTGTCAGTAATGGTGATCATGAAACTACTGGATTGTTGTAAAAACTCATCCGGTTCATTCATGTCCTTGAGTGAAGAAAACCTGCACTCCTTACCCAGTCTGGCCTAATGTGGTTGACTCTTAACTGTCCTCTGAAATGGCCTCGCAAGACATTCCATTGTATCAAAGCTACCAAGTGGACTGCAGTGGTTCAAGAAGGCAGCTCACCACCACCTTCTCAAGGGCAATTAGGGATGGGCAATAAATGCTGGCCTGTAATGCTCGCATCTTGTGAATGAATAAATAAATGACCGGATTTGTTGACAACGCGAACGGTAGGTGGCGCTGTTTTGTCACATGCGCAGATACATCATGTGCCACGAAAACGTCACAGATTGCGACTGTAGCAGCTGCCAGGACTAAAGATGGCGCTGCTCAAAGAATCACAGAGATGAAACCTAACGAACACGTGGCAGAATACAATGGCCGGAGTGAGAGAGTGGAGCAGGGGCCGGGGAGAGCAGCGTTGAGGCTGTCGAGGGAGAGCAGCGTTGACGGTGACGGCAGGGGGGGGGGGAAGAGAGGGGGGGGAAAGAGAGGGAGGGGGGAAGAGAGGGAGGGGGGGAAAAGAGAGGGGGGGAAAGAGAGGGGGGGAAAGAGAGGGGGGAAGAGAGGGAGGGGGGTAAGAGAGGGAGGGGGGAAAAAGAGGGAGGGGGAAAGAGAGGGGGGAAAGAGAGGGAGGGGGGTAAGAGAGGGAGGGGGGAAAAAGAGGGAGGGGGAAAGAGAGGGGGGAAAAGAGAGGGAGGGGGGAAAGAGGGGGGAAGAGAGGGAGGGGGGTAAAAGAGAGGGAGGGGGGAAAAGAGAGGGAGGGGGGAAAAGAGATGGGGGAAAGAGAGGGAGGGGGAAAAGAGAGGGGGGAAAGAGAGGGGGGAAAGAGAGGGGGGAAAGAGAGGGAGGGGGGAAAAGAGAGGGAGGGGGGAAAGAGGGAGGGGGGAAAGAGAGGAGGGGGAAGAGAGGGAGGGGGGAAAGAGAGGAAGGGGGGAAAGGGAGGGAGGGGGAAAAGAGAGGGGGGGAAAGAGAGGGGGAAAGAGAGGGAGGAGGGGTAAAAGAGAGGGAGGGGGAAAAGAGAGAGGGGCAAAGAGAGGGAGGGTGGAAAAGAGTGGGAGGGGGGAAAAGAGAGGGAGGGGGGAAAGGGAGGGGGGGAAGAGAGGGAGGGGGAGGGGGGAGAGGGAGGGGGATTGGGGAAGAGGGAGAACTGGGGGAGAGGGTGGTGGGAGGGGGGAGAGCGTGGTGGGAGGGGGGAGAGGAAGGGGGGAGAGCGGGTGGAGGGGGAGAGGGAGGAAGGGAAGAGGGGGGGTGGGGAGGGGAGAGAGGGGGGGAAGGGCGGGGGTGGGGGAGAGTGGGGGAGGGAGCAGCGGAGCATGCGCCAGAAACACAACAGCAAAAGACTTACCGGTCAGTCCCTGGACCCGGCGACACCAAGGTCTTCGCACACTCGCTCCCTGCAGCTCTCTACGGCCTCTCGCTTCCGGCCCTCTCCATTCAGCCGTTCCCTCCAGCTGCGGATGCCCAATCCAGTTGCTTCTCCCCTACTTCTCCACAGTACTTCAGGCATTGCAACTGTCTGGTCCCTGCATTTTGCATGCTCCCTCTCCCCACCCCTCCCCGCTCTCCCCACCCCTCCCCGCTCTCCCCACCCCTCCACCTCTTCAACCACCCCTCCCTCCCCCTCTTCACCCACCCCCCCTCTACCCCCCTACCTCCACCCCTCCACCATAGTTGAATATCTGAAGTGCAGTTGCAAAGTCGGGGAAATAGCATGCAAAACAAAACCTCAACAATTCTGGGGTTAATTATTGAGAAGTTTTATTAAGTTCATTAAGCATCCGAGGCACTGCTGTGCATGGATACATGAGTGTTGTGTTTCCAACATTCCCGTTAGACAGTAATTGGCTCCATCTCATCAGCCAGTCCTTGCTGCCAGTGGAGAGTCTGTCGCCGCAGCCAATCCAGTCTCCTCATGAATGATGCCGTTCCACTCTGCAGAACGGCCTGTTGTAGCTGGTACCATTGATCTGAAAGCAAGCGGTATTTTTCATTGTGGCTGAGGGGTATTGGCTGTTCCTCTGTAATCACAATGGCAGTAGCCATGCCTGTCATCGTTGGTGTCTGAGATGCACGCCAGCAGCAGTTGGGGGCGAGCCTGTCCTGGGTTGTGAAGGTGGCAAGGAACTGCTCTGTGGAATCTACTGACGTTGCCATGATCGAAGTTTGAAGTTCAGGAAGGCTATTAAGGGACCACACGGGAAACATGAGATGAGATAAGAAATACAGAATGCACTCCATTAAAACGTTACAAAAACGAAAGTGACCGTTTAGACGGTAGGTTGCAGCACATGTACTGCCTGCACACAGCAACTCACAACAGGGACTGGAGAACATGCGGTGCCCCAGACAATGGAAATGTTTTCAAAGCAACTTACAAAGGCAGAGCAACTTACCTTGGAACAATCTCCTGTGTCTAATAAAAATGAAGCAAGTCTCTAAAACGAATAAATAATTCAGATAAAATGCGAGAAAATGCCCGACGAAACCTCTCCTCCTTCCACTTTCAAAAAGTCGCGCCGAAGCTTTGACGCATGCGCAGAGGCCAACCTGGCGCGTTGCCCGAGGAAGACGACGTAACGCGATGACGTCATCTGCGCATGCGCAAAACGGTCCTGGCAAGCCGGACTGCAGCGCATGCGCAGAGGGCAGGAGACCGTGTGCGCATGTACGTACCGCGGCGCATCCTGATGACGTCGGCGGTGACAAAGCGTTGTCATGAATCACAGTGTAAATAAATATCACCACCACCTACACTTGGAATATTGTGTTCAGTTCTGGTCGCCTCATTACAGGAAGGATGTGGAAGCTTTCGAGAGGGTGCAGAGGAGATTTACCAGGATGTTGCCTGGACTGGAGGAAGAAAGGTTGAGGGAGCTAGGGCTTTTCTCATTGGAGCGAAGAAGGATGAGAGGTGACTTGATAGAGGGGTACAAGATGATGAGAGGCATAGATAGAGTGGATAGTCAGAGACTTTTTCCCAGGGTGGAAAGGGCTATCACCAGGGGGCATAATTTTAAGGTGATTGGAGGAAGGTTTAGGGGAGATGTCAGAGGTAGATCCTTTACACAGAGAGTGGTGGGTGCGTGGAATGCACTGCCAGCGGTGGTAGTAGAAGCAGATACATTAGGGACATTTAAGCGACTCTTGGATAGGTACATGGATGATAGTAGAATGAAGGGTATGTAGGTAGTTTGATCTTAGAGTAGGTTAAAGGTTCAGCACAACATCGTGGGCCGAAGGGCCTGTACTGTGCTGTACTGTTCTATGTTCTATGTTCTATGTTCTACCACGGGGGTCTGGACTAAGAGGCTACAGTAAGGAGCATGGGTGCTGCAACCAGTGAGTCAGATTTCAGTAAAAGCCATTACATCAATGCAATCAACTATAATAAGGTCACAGAAGGTAAGGGCCTTATTTGTGAGTGAACACATATTCTGGAAGGAGATGTGGAGGTGGGTGGTGATTGTTGTTCCATGGGTAGAGTCCAGGGGGTGAGTGGGATGGGAAAAAGGTTGTCAAGGTTAGCCCCTGGTTGCCTTGCTGGGTGTGACGATCAGCTAGACAGGACAATGTGGCAGCTGGAGTTGCTGTTTGTAAGGAAGCAGCAATGGATCCTTTGGGAAATGCCGACTGAGAGTGTGGGCTTAACCAAGAGGGAGTCAAGCCTTGTACAATGGCAGGAGAATAGGAAGGTAGAGGAATAATGAATGGTTGAGGTAAGGATTCGGGTTGGACGGGAAGACTATTCAAGATGGGAGAAATGAAAAAAGGCATGACTGAGTCAGAGGAAGTGGAGGAGATGGGGAGAAGAGCCCATTAGAGGTCACGAGAAGAAAAAGAGAGATGGAGGTAATAGGCTTGGGTTTGGTGTAACAGTCAAAATTCACTCACAAATGGTCACAGGGAATTCATGCTGCAGAGGCTTGTCAGGAATTAGAAGAGACACATATTCAGAGGAAGGGAAGGAGATAATGTGAGAGAGCCCAAAGTTAAAGTCTGTGGTGGCATGAAGTTAACTTGTATCCAGGGTGGAGTCAGCCTGGAGCAGTGATGTATCAATGTCCAGGTTCATCGACAGTTATGAAGAGGAATGAATCCAGGAGCTATTTGAGAGGCAGACTATCAGTGTGTGCACTGCTGGACGGTTCCCTGTTAAAACAGAGAGGAGAGCAGGAGTGGCAAGTCAATCATGAGCCACCAGAAGTTGATCCAGGAGTCAAGTGGAGGTGAACAGTGGCCTCAGTATTAGTAATACACACAGGCAGATCCAATATCCCAGCAGAGGAGTAAAGGACAGTAGGAGTGAACACGGACAGAGCTCAGTGAAACGCAGGGGAAAGTCGAGTAAACCCACAGGATGAGTGCAAATGAGGGATCTTGTCAGGGGAACAGCTGTGATGAGGTGAAGAACAAGTCCCACCCAGACCAATGAAGGATGACGGAGCAGTACTGAAGACAGACTGGAGTCAGCAGAGATAGGCAGTGAGGGGAAAGCAGCAAAGGAGAGATGATCCAGTAATAAGGAGGGTAGCTAGCTGTAGGCTACAGGAATATATTGATTGTCTGGTCAGATAGGCAGAAAAGTGGCCAATGGAATTCAACTTGGAGAAGTGTGAGGTGATGCATTTGGGGAGGTCAAACAAGGCAAAGGAATACACGATTAATGGGAAAATACTGAGAGGTGTAGAGGAAGTGAGGGACCTGGGAGTGAATGTCCACAGATCCCTGAAGGTAGCAGGACAGGTCGATAAGGTGGTTAAGAAGGCATATGGAATCCTTTCCTTTATTATCCAAGGTATAGAATACAAGAGCAGGGAGGTTCTGCTGGAACTGTATAACTCATTGGTTAGACCACAACTTGAGTACTGTGTGCAGTTCTGGTCACCTCATTACAGAAAGGATGTAATTGCACTAGAGAGGGTACAGAGGAGATTTACGAGGATGTTGCCAGGACTGGAACAATGCAGCTATGAGGAAAGATTGGATAAACTGGTGTTATTCTCCTTGGAACAGGGTGAGCAGATGGGACCCAACAGAAACTAGTGAAGGTTTACTTTGTTTGGAGTGAAAAATTCCCTCGAAGATGGTAGAGCAAAGCAGAGCAGCAGTGGGACATTCCTGTCTTGTATTTGTAGCAGATTTATCCAGAGCAGGCATTCATTATCCACAACAAAGGGCCCTTCATTTCGAACAGCAGCTATCCATGTGCTAATGAGTTCTGATTTATAGGTCTTCCAGTAAGATACACAGCCTGAAAAGAGGCTCTGTCAGCAGCCAGCTCGGAAACAAATCCTTTCTATCAACAGAAAACCCTCCAGTACTAGACCTTCATATAGTCACAATCTGCAGAACTTCAGAAAAAAAACAGAAAACTGAGAAATGAGAATGATACGGAAATATTCTCCCTCTGTTCCCAACCAGTGACACCAACTCAGAACCTCCTCTCTATCCCGCCCTTCATCTCACCCAGCCAATATGAAAAGATCTGTTTGCAGAGTTACTGTGGGAGAACAGTGGATGCCACTGGCAGTTCCAGGCTGATTCAGTTTAATTTATTCAGACTCGAGCCATTTTGTTTCCAGCACAGGAAAGTCTATCAGTGTCTGGCGTGTGGGAGATTGGAACACATTGCTGATGGGTCCTAATCCAGAGCATTTTCCTCCACAGTCTCTGGGTCAGCAAGCAGTCAGTTACCAGCAAAAAGATCGCTGTTGTCCCCCCTCTAAAATTACCCCCAATACCCCTCAAACTCTGCCCCCCCAGCTCCCCAACACCCCACAACCTTCATAGTCTCTGGGACAGTATGGATCGGGGAGTAGGAAGGGTGTTGGGCGGGGGGGAATATAGGGAGCTCGGTGGAGAGGGAAGGTTTTGGTGGCTGTTGGGGAGCTCAGGAGGGAGTTTGGGGGTTTCGGCAGTGAACTGGGGGAGTTGGGGGGAGTTTGGGGAGTGTTGAGGGGTCCTGGGCTGTTGGGAGTATGGGGGTTTTGGGGGTTTGGGGGCATGTCTGGGGTGTTGTTGGGAGCTAGTTGGGTGTGTTGGAGGAGTTTGAGGGGTAGGTGGGTGTTGGGCTTCTCGGGGGGGAGTTGGTTGTTGGGGTGTTAGGCGGGAGATTGAGGGGAGTTGGGTGTTGGGGTCTTTGGGGGGAGTTGGTTATTGGGGTATTTGGGGCAGAGGTGGGTGTTAGAGGGTTTTGAGGAGATTGGGGGAGTTGGGTGTTGGGGGAGAGTTTGGGGAGAGTTGGTTGTTGGGAGAGTTCACAGAATTGTTACAGCGCAGAGGAGGCCATTCGACCCATCGTGTCTGCACCAGTCTCCGAAAGAGCAATTCACCTAGTGCCATTCCCCTGTCTTCTCCCTGTAACCCTGCACATTCTTCCTTTTCATATAACAGTCTAATTCCCTTTTGAATGCTTCAGTTGAACCTGCCTCCACCACACTCTCAGGAAGCACATTCCAGACCTTAACCACTCACTGTGTGAAAAAGTTTTTCCTCATGTCACTTTTGCTTCTCTTACCAAATACTTTAAATCTGTAATAAAAGCAAAATACTGCGGATGCTGGAAATCTGAAACAAAAACAAGAAATGCCGGATTCACTCAGCAGGTCTGGCAGCATCTGTGGAAAGAGAAGCAGAGTTAACGTTTCGGGTCAGTGACCCTTCTTCGGAACACACTTTAAATCTGTGCCCTCTCGTTCTTGATCCTTTCACGAGTGGGAACAGTTTCTCTCTATCTGCTCTGTCCAGACCCCTCATGATTTTGAATATCTCTATCAAATCACCTCTCAGCCTTCTCTTCTCCAATCTATCTTCATAAGTGAAATTCCTCATCCCTGGAACCATTATTGTGAATCTTTTCTGCTCTCTCTCCAATGCCTTTACATCTTTCCTAAAGTGCGGCACCCAGAACTTGATTCCTCGCCCCCACTATTTAGTTTTAAGCCCTTTCTCTCCAGCTGAGGCTGAACTAGTGTCTTATACAAGTTCAACATAACTTCCTTGCTCTTGTACTCTATACCCTTATTAATAAATCTCAGGATACTGTATGCTTTATTAACTGCTCTCTCAACCTGTCTTGTCACCTTCAATGACTTATGCACATATACACCCAGGTCCCTCTGCTCCTGCACCCCCTTTAGAATTGTACCTTTTATTTTATATTGTCTCTCCATGTTCTTCCTACCAAAATGAATCACTTCACATTTCTCTGCATTGAACTTCATCTGCCACCAGTCCGCCCATTCCACCAACTTGTCTGTGTCCTTTTGAAGTTCTACAAGTTTCATTTCTTCCACAGTCTTTGAAATTGTGCCCTGTACACCAAGGTCTAGGCCATTAAGATATATTAGGAAAAGCCAGGGTCCCAACACTGATGAAGGGTCACTGGCCTGAAACATTAACTCTGCTTCTCTCTCCACAGATGCTGCCAGACCTGCTGAGTATTTCCAGCATTTCTTGTTCGTGTCCCAACACTGATACCTGGGGAACTCCACTACAAACCTTCCTCCAGCCCGAGAAACATCCATTAACCACTACTCTTTGTTTCCAGTCACTCAGCCAGTTCTGTATCCATGTTGCTGCTGTCCCGTTTATTCCATGGGCTCTAACTTTGCTCACAACTGCATTGCCCTCATCAACCCTCTCTTTTACCTCTTCAAAAAGCTGCAGCAAGATAGTTAAACATGGTTTTCCCTTAAGAAATCCATGCTGGCTTTCTTTAATTAACCCATATTTGTCAATGTGACTATTAATTTTATCCCAAATTGTGTAACTAGGGTGGTAGAGAGGGCTTTAAACTAAATAGTGGGGGTGAGGGATCAAGTGAGAAAAGATATGATAAATTAAAGAGAGAGGACAAGGCAAGACAGCAAGGTAGCAATAAGGGAAATAATCATCTGAGCGTGGCAGGAAGGGACAAAAAGTACAAAATCAAGAGTGTGAAAGCAGCTAAGGCTAGAGGTTGCATAAGTAGTAAAAAAAAAAGAACGAAAGGCTCTGTATTTGAATGTGCATGACATTCATAACAAAACAAATGAATTAATAGCTCAAATAGAAATAAATATGTATGATCTGATAGCCATTACAGAGACATGGCTACAAGATGACAAAGGCTGGGTCCTGAATATTCAAGGGTACATGACATTCTGGAAAGACAGGAAACTAGGAAAAGGTGGAGAGGTAGCTCTGTTAATTAAGGATGATTGTTACGGTCAAGTGAGGAGGGTTCGAAGGGCTTCCCTCTTTTCCCTCTCCTTGTTTGACTGCAACAGGTTTAATTTTTTCTTAAAGTGGATGTACAGGGCGGCACAGTGGCGCAGTGGTTAGCACCGCAGCCTCACAGCTCCAGCGACCCGGGTTCAATTCTGGGTACTGCCTGTGTGGAGTTTGCAAGTTCTCCCTGTGTCTGCGTGGTTTTCCTCCGGGTGCTCCGGTTTCCTCCCACATGCCAAAAACTTGCAGGTTGATAGGTAAATTGGCCATTAGCAATCGCCCCTAGTATAGGTAGGTGGTAGAGAAATATAGGGACAGGTGGGGATGTGGTAGGAATATGGAATTAGTGTAGGATTAGTATAAATGGGTGGTTGATGGTCGGCACAGACTCGGTGGGCCGAAGGGCCTGTTTCAGTGCTGTATCTCTAAACTAAACTAAACTAAATTCAGTAGGTGTTTGATTACTTACTTGCTATGATCAAAGCAAGGACCAATTGGACAGGTTTTCTTGAGTTTAACAAAGAAAGAGGTTAACTTTATTGTACCTAAACCAAACTAATAAAATAATAAACCATGTGCCAACTTTCACTCACGCACACATACAGGTTTACACATACACAAATAGTTTACAGAGTGGGGAAAGTTAGAGCCCATAAAAAAGGTATACAGTCTGTGGAGTTTGGTGATTCGGCAGGCTTCTAACTGATTTCTGTGGTCCTGATGCTTTTAATTTGAAGGCGTAGATGACTGGTTCAGTGAATCTCTTGGAGATTTTGATGCGGATGATTTCGTCCAACTGGATTTCTGACTGTAGCCGGAGTATGCAAAGGTGGTCAGACAACAAGCAGGATTTGAAGCTTTCAAGCTGGAATGGAGACAAAGAGAGAGAGAGAGAGGGTGAGAGAGGGTCTGCTCATGTCAGAGTCCAGTTGCTTCTCCTCTGCTGCAGAGAAAAACATCAGCTTAAAACCACAAATGGGGAGGGGCTTGTCACATGACAGTCACTCAGTGATTCAAACATAGCATTTAGCAATATTTCGTCTTCTTGCTGAGAGAACAGGTAGTTCCTTTAAACTTCCTGGGTCTTGGTTCTTGCTGTGGACTTGGCAAACATTTTGTTTCTCTCCTCACAAGCATTGCAGTGTAGGATACAGTGTTGCAAAATAGGTGATCATCTTAAACTGAAAGGATGAATTTGCTGGCAGCTTGGCTTTCAAAAATGTCTTCTTAAAAAAGTACAAGTTCAGATCTCCAAAGAATCATTCACAAAACACATTGGCGTAACACCTCCCCACCATGCGACATGAAATTTGACAACAGAATATTTGATTATGAGTCCACAAATTAAAAAGAAACTGTACACACACACACTCTCTTCAGTTTCACTGTCATGGCCATTTTTTCCCCATTTTTTTCATCCGGAATTGTGCATGATCACAACTGCTCTGACTGGGCTCAATTAGCACACACTGAATTTCCTCGTGTATTTCTACAATATCGTCCTTTTCCAGTTTCTCTACATCAGTGAACTCAACCCTGGATTCAAAGTTGTTCATAACTTTGTGAAAATCATCCAAGGCTTTTTGTATATGTTTTTTTCTTGTGTTCATGCAGCCTGGCCCACAATTCCTCCTCAGTTAGGATATTTGACTTGCAGCCATCACCACCACCACCCTCTGAATCTGCTACACAAGCCTTTTTAATCTTAGAGTTTTCCTTTGGCTTATGAGCATTTCTGTTTCTCCCTTCAGAATTGAAATCTTTAATTTCTAGGTCTTCAGTCTGAATTTCCTCCTGAACCTGGTCAGTTTCCTGGGACCTAGGCGATAGGGATTTTGTTTCATGGGAGGGGTCTCTCCTACATCCACGTCATGTAGGGTTAGGATTGTGCGCCCTGATTTGTCCCTGCAGATCCCTTTAAACGCTGTGAGCAGCCTTGTTAAGTCGCCTCTCTGTTCTGTGTTTAAATAGGAGAGTACAGTGTCTAATTTCCCCAACATTTCAGTGCTAGCTAATCAGAGATAAGGGGTTCAATTTGGGAATCCTCCCGGCCTCCCTCGAACTCATCCTCACTGTCCCTTTCACCCTCCTCTTTCCTGACTGCCTGACTGACCTGTGTTTGTTTGTCCCCTTCCCGGCTGGGATACCAGTTTAACATATTGATGTGACACAGCCTTTGCTTTTTCCTATGATCTGGGGTGTCAATTATATCATTCACCTGGTTAATTCTCTACTACTCTGTGCGGGCCACATAACCAGGCTTTCAATGGTGCTTCCTGTATTAGTAAAAGCACTAAACATGGTCTCTGGGCTGAAATGTTCAAGCCTTGGCATGTTTATCCACCTGCCTTTTCATAGCTGCCTGGGAGGTTTTTAAGTGTTTCTGAGGCACAGCACAGGCTCTCGTGAGCCGCTCCCAGAATATGGAGATGTAGTATAACAGGGAAGATTCGTCCCTGTGTCCCAAAACACTCCTTGATTGATTTTAGAGGACCTCTCACCTCAAGTCCATAAACTAATTGAAGGGGACTAAAGCCGGTGGACTCATTGGGTGTGTCTCTGGTCACAAACAGAAGCAATTCCAGCCCTTTGTCCCAGTCATGGGAGTACTCATAGCGGTATGGCCTAATCATTGTCTTTAGAGTCTGCTAGTATGGCTCCAAAGCCCCTTCTGACTGTAGGTGGTAGATTGAGGACTTTAGCTGGGTTATGCCCAGATTACTAATGACCTTTTGAAAAATACTGGACACTAAATTTGTGTCCTGATCCGACTGGATCTCATCAGGCAGCCCATATTGGGTGAAGAATTGGATTAGCCTCTCCAGCACAACCCTGGCAGAGACAGTTCTTAGACGGATCTTAGAGTATTGAAGACCTGTGCTCCAGAACTAGCCACACCCCTAGCCAAGCTGTTCCAGTACAGCTACAATACTGGCATCTACCTGGCAATGTGGAAAATTGCCCTTGTGGAAAATTGCAGCTCCAGGGACCCGGGTTCAATTCTGGGTACTGCCTGTGAGGAGTTTGCAAGTTCTCCCTGTGACTGCGTGGGTTTTCGCCGGGTGCTCCGGTTCCCTCCCACATCCAAAGACTTGCAGGTGATAGGTAAATTGGCCAATGTAAATTGCCCATAGTGTAGGTGGTAGGGAATATGGGATTACTGTTGGGTTAGTATAAATGGGTGATTCTTGGTCAGCACAGACTCGGTGGGCCGAAGGGCCTGTTTCAGTGCTGTATCTCTAAAAAAAAAAGTATGTCCTGTACACAAAAAGCATGAGAAATCCAACCCAGCCAATTATTGCCCAATCAGTCTACTCTCAATCATCAGTAAAGTGATGGAAGGTGTTGTAGACAGTGTTATCAAGTGGCATTTGCTTAGCAATAACCTGCTTAGTGACGCTCAGTTTGGGTTCCGTCAGGGCCACTCAGCTCCTGACCTCATTTCAGCCTTGGTTCAAACATGGACAAAAGAGCTGAACTCAAGAGGTGAGGTGAGAGTGACTGCCCTTGACATCAAGGCAGCATTTGACTGAGTATGGCATCAAGGAGCCCTAACAAAACTGAAGTCAATGGGAATCAGGGGGAATACTCAGCTGGTTGCAGTCATAACTAGTGCAAAGGACGATGGTTGTGGTTGTTGGAGGTCAATCATCTGAGCTCCAGGACATCACTGCAGGAGTTCCTCAGGATAGTGTCCTTGGGGCAATCATCTTCAGCTGCTTCATCAATGACCTTCCTTCAATCATAAGGTCGGAAGTGGGGATGTTCGCTGATGATTGCACAATGTTCAGCACCATTCGTGACTCCTCAGATACTGAAGCAGTCCGTGTAGAAATGCAGCAAGAGCTGGACAATATCCAGGCTTCGGCTGATAAGTGGCAAGTAACATTTGTGCCACACAAGTGCCAGGCAATAATCATCTCCAACAAGAGAGAATCTAACCATCTCTCCTTGACATTCAATGGCATTACCATTGCTGAATCCCCCACTATCAACATCCTAGGGGCTACCATTGACCAGAAACTGAACTGGACTAGCCATATAAATACCATGGCTGCAAGAGCAGGTCAGAGGCTAGGAATCCTGCAGCGAGTAACTCACCTCCTGACTCCCCAAAGCCTGTCCACCATCTACAAGGCACAAGTCAGGAGTGTGATGGAATACTCTCCATTTGCCTGGATGGGTACAGCTCCAACAACACTCAAGAAGCTCGACACCATCCAGGACAAAACAGCCCATCCACAAAAAGTCACTCCCTCCACCACCAATGCACAGTGGCAGCAGTGTGTTCCATCTACAAAATGCACTGCAGCAACACACCAAGGCTCCTTAGACTGCACCTTCCAAACCCATGACCTTTACCACCTAGAAGGACAAGGGCAGCAGATGCATAGGAACACACCTGCAAATTCCTCTCCAAGCCACACACCATCCTGACTTGGAAATATATCACCGTTCCTTCACTGTCACTGGGTCAAAATCCTGGAACTCCCTAACAGCACTGTGGCTGTAACTACTCTACATGGACTGCAGCGGTTCAAGAAGGTGACTCACCACCACCTTCTCAAGGGCAATTAGGGTGGGCAATAAAATACTGTCCTAGCCAGCGATGCCCACAATCCATGAATGAATTTTAAAATAAATCACGCGCGGTGAATCAAATTGGCTGAAGACTGGCATCTGTGATGCTGGGGACTTCAGGAGGAGGCCGAGATGGATCATCCTTGCAGCACTTCTGCCTGAAGATTGTTGCAAATGCTTCAGCCTTATCTTTTGCACTGATGTGCTGGGCTCCTCCATCATTGAAAATGGGAATATTTGTGCAGCCACCGCCTCAAGTTAGTTATTTAACTGTTGACCACCATTCATGACTGGATGTGGCAGGACTGCGGAGCTTTGATCTAATCCGTTGGTTATGGGATCGCTTAGCTCTGTCTATCGCATGCTGCTTATGCAGTTTGGCATGCAGACAGTCCTGTGTTGTAGCTTCACCAGGTTGACACCTCTTTTTGAGACATGCCAGGTGTTGCTACGCGCATGCCCTCCTGCAGTCTTCACTGAACCAGGATTGGTCTCCTGGCTTGATGGTAATAGTAGAGTGGGGGATATGCCGGGCCATGAGGTTACAAACTGTGGTCGAGTACAATTCTGCTGCTGCTGATGGCCCACAGCGCCTCATGGATGCCCAGTTTTGCATTGCCAGATCTGTTAGAAATCTATCCCATATAGCACGGTGATAGTACCACACAACACGATGGAGGGAATCCTCAATGTGAAGGCGAGACTTGGTCTCCACAAGGACTGTGTGGTGGTCACTCCTACCAATACTGTCATGGACAGAAGCATCTGCAGCTGGCAGATTGGTGAGGACAAGGTCAAGTATGTTTTTCCCTTTTGTTGCTTCCCTCAACACCTGCCACAGACCCAGTCTAGCAGCGGTGTCCTTTAGAACTCAGTCAGTAGTGGTGCTACCGAGCCACTCTTGGTAATGGACATTGAAGTCCCCCACCCAGAGTACATTTTGTGCTCTTGCCACCCTCAGTGCTTCCTCCAAGTGGTGATCGACATAGGGAGTATTGATTCATCAGCTGAGGGGGGCAGTAGGTGGTAATTAGCAGGAGATTTCCTTGTCCATGTTTGACTTGATGCCATGAGACTTCATGGGGTCTGGAGTTGATGTTGAGGACTCCAAGGGTAACTCCCTCCCTACTGTATACCACTGTCCCGCCACCTCTGGGGGATGGTGATGGCAGTGTCTGGGACATTGTCTGTAAGGTATGATTCCGTGAGTATGACTATGTCAGGCTGTTGCTTGACTAGTCTGTGGGACAGCTCTCCCAACTTTGGCACAAGCCCTCAGATGTTAGTATGGAAGACTTTTCAGGGTTTACCGTTGTCATTTCTGGTGCCTAGTTTGATGCGGGGTTGTCCGTCCGGTTTCATTCGTCATTGACTTTGTAGCGGTTAGATACAACTGGGTGGCTTGCTAGGCCATTTCAGAGGTCATATTTAAGATTCAACCACATTGCTGTGGGTCTGGAGTCACATGTAGGTCAGACCAGGTAAGGACAGCAGATTTCCTTCCCTCAAGTACATTAGTAAACCGGATGGGTTTTTACAACAATTGACAATAGTTTCATGGCCATCATTAGACTAGCTTTTAATTTTCGATTTATTAATTAAATTCAAATTCCAGTTTTTGCCATGGTGGGATGTGAACCCACATACCCAGAGCAATAGCCTGGGTTTCTGGGTTACTAGTCCACTGACAATACCACTATGCCACCACCTCCCTTTGCAGCAGTGAAAAGCACCAGCTTGAAACTACAGATGGGGAGGAGCCTGTCACATGACAGTCACTCAGTGCTTCAAACATAGCATTTAGCAGTATTTCTTCTTCATTTTGAGAGAACAGGTAGTTCCTTTAAACTTCCTAGGTCTTGGTTCGTGCTGCGGACCTAGCAGACATTTTGTCTCTCTCCTCACAAGCATTGCAGTGCAGGAAACTAGCGTTGCAAACTAGGTGATCATCTGAAGCTGAAAAGATGACTTTGCTAACAGCTTTTCTTTTAGAACAAAGAACAAAGAACAGTACAGCACAGGAACAGGCCATTTGGCCCTCCAAGCCTGCGCCGATCTTGATGCCTGCCTAAACTAAAACCTTCTGCACTTCCGGGGACCGAATCCCTCTATTCCCATCCTATTCATGTATTTGTCAAGATGCCTCTTAAAGGTCACTATCGTACCTGCTTCCACCACCTCCCGCAGCAGCAAGTTCCAGGCACTCACCACCCTCTGTGTAAAGAACGTGCCTCGCACATCCCCTCTAAACTTTGCCCCTCGCAACTTAAACCTATGTCCCCTAGTAACTGACTCTTCCACCCTGGGAAAAAGCTTCTGACTATCCACTCTGTCCATGCCGCTCATAACTTTGTAAACCTCTATCATGTCGCCCCTCCACCTCCGTCGCTCCAGTGAAAACAATCCGAGTTTATCCAACCTCTCCTCATATCTGATGCCCTCCAGACCAGGCAACATCCTGGTAAACCTCTTCTGTACCCTCTCCAAAGCCTCCACGTCCTTCTGGTAGTGTGGCGACCAGAACTGCACGTAATATTCGAAGTGTGGCCTAACTAAAGTTCTGTACAGCTGCAGCATGACTTGCTAATTTTTATACTCTATGCCCCGACCGATGAAGGCAAGCATGCCATATGCCTTCTTGACTACCTTATCCACCTGCGTTGCCACTTTCAGTGACCTGTGGACCTGTACACCCAGATTTCTCTGCCTGTCAATACTCCTAAGGATTCTGCCATTTACTGTATACTTCCCAACTGCATTAGACCTTCCAAAATGCATCACCTCATATTTGTCCGAATTAAACTCCATCTGCCATTTCTCCACCCAAGTCTCCAACCGATCTATATCCTGCTGTATCCTCTGACAATCCTCATCACTATCCTCAACTCCACCAACCTTTGTGTCGTCCGCAAACTTACTAATCAGACCAGCTACATTTTCCTCCAAATCATTTATATATACTACAAACAGCAAAGGTCCCAGCATTGATCCCTGCAGAACACCACTAGTCACATCCCTCCATTCAGAAAAGCACCCTTCCACTGCTACCCTCTGTCTTCTATGACAGACCCAGTTCTGTATCCAACTTGTCAATTCACCTCTGATCCCGTGTGACTTCACCTTTTGTACCAGTCTGCCATGAGGGACCTTGTCAAAGGCTTTACTGAAGTCCATATAGATAACATCCACTGTCCTTCCTTCATCAATCATCTTCGTCACTTCCTCAAAAAACTCAATCAAGTTAGTGAGACATGACCTCCCCTTCACAAAACCATGCTGCCTCTCCCTAATAAGTTTGTTTGTTTCCAAATGGGAGTAAATCCTGTCCCAAAGAATCCTCTCTAATAATTTCCCTACCACTGACCTAAGGCTCACCGGCCTATAATTTCCTGGATTATCCTTGCTACCCTTCTTAAACAAAGGAACAACATTGGCTATTCTCCAGTCCTCTGGGACCTCACCTGTAACCAATGAGGATGCAAAGCTTTTTGTCAAGGCCCCAGCAATTTCTTCCCTTGCCTCCCTCAGTATTCTGGGGTAGATCCCATCAGGCCCTGGGGATTATCTACCTTAATGCTTTGCAAGACACCCAACACCTCCTCTTTTTTGATAATGAGATAACTGAGACTATCTACACTCCCTTCCCTCGACTCATCATCCACCAAGTCCTTCTCTTTGGTGAATACTGATGCAAAGTACTCATTTAGTACCTCGCCCATTTCCTCTGGCTCCACACATAGATTCCCTCCTCTGTCCTTGAGTGGGCCAACCCTTTCCCTAGTTACCCTCTTGCTCTTTATATACATATAAAAAGCCTTGGGATTTTCCTTAATCCTGTTTGCCAATGACTTTTCATGACCCCTTTTAGCCCTCCTGACTCCTTGCTTAAGTTCCTTCCTACTGTCTTTATATTCCTCAAGGGATTCATCTGTTCCTAA
This sequence comes from Heterodontus francisci, assembly GCF_036365525.1. Lineage (NCBI taxonomy): Eukaryota > Metazoa > Chordata > Chondrichthyes > Heterodontiformes > Heterodontidae > Heterodontus > Heterodontus francisci. The sequence goes on from NC_090401.1 coordinate 8,432,628, forward strand.
CCTTCCAGCCCTTACGAATGCTTCCTTTTTCTTTTTGACTAGGCTCACAATATCCCTCATTATCCAAGGTTCCCGAAACTTGCCAAACTTATCCTTCTTCCTCACAGGAACATGCTGGTCCTGGATTCTAATCAGCTGACGTTTGAAAGACTCCCACATGTCAGATGTTGAATTACCCTCAAACAGCCGCCCCCAATCTAAATTCTTCAGTTCCTGCCTAATATTGTTATAATTAGCCTTCCCCCAACTTAGCGCCTTCACCCGAGGACTACTCTAATCCTTAGTATCTAGACAGATACATGAATGGGCAGGAAGAAAAGAGATACAGAACCTTAGAAAATAGGCGACATGTTTAGAGAGAGGATCTGGATCGGCGCAGGCTTGGAGGGCCGAAGGGCCTGTTCCTGTGCTGTAATTATCTTTGTTCTCTTTGTTCTTATCCACAAGTACCTTAAAACTTATGGAATTTTGGTCACTGTTCCCGAAATGCTCCCCCACTGAAACTTCGACCACCTGTCCGGGCTCTTTCCCCAGTACCAGGTCCAGTACGTCCCCATCCCTCGTTGGACTATCTACATATTGTTTCAAGAAGCCCTCCTGGATGCTTCTTACAAACTCTGCCCAATCCAAGCCCCTAGCACTAAGTGAGTCCCAGTCAATATGAAAGTGAATGCAGAATACAGGCTTAAAGACAGGATTCTTGGTAGTGTGGAGGAACAGAAGGATCTTGGGGTCCATGTCCATAGATCGCTCAAAGTTGCCACCCAAGTTGATAGGGTTGTTAAGAAAGCGTATGGTGTGTTGGCTTTCATTAACAGGGGGATTGAGTTTAAGAGCCGCGAGGTTATGCTGCAGCTCTATAAGGCCCTGGTTAGACCACACTTGGAATATTGTGTTCAGTTCTGGTTGCCTCATTATAGGAAGGATATGGAAGCTTTAGAGAGGGTGCAGAGGAGATTTACCAGGATGCTGCCTGGACTGGAGGGCATGTCTCACGAAGAAAGGTTGAGGGAGCTAGGGCTTTTCTCATTGGAGCGAAGAAGGATGAGAGGTGATTTGATAGAGGGGTACAAGATGATGAGAGGCATAGATAGAGTGGATAGCCAGAGACTTTTTCCCAGGGTGGAAAGGGCATCACCAGGGGGCATAATTTTAAGGTGATTGGAGGAAGGTTTTGGGGAGATGTCAGAGGTAGGTTCTTTACACAGAGAGTGCTGGGTGCGTGGAATGGACTGCCAGCAGTGGTAGTAGAAGCAGATACATTAGGGACATTTAAGCGACTCTTGGATAGGTACATGGATTATAGTAGTATGAAGGGTATGTAGGTAGTTTGATCCTAGAGTAGGTTAAAGGTTCGGCACAACATCGTGGGCCGAAGGGCCTGTACTGTGCTGTACTGTTCTATGTTCTATGTTCTAATATAGGGGAAGTTAAAATCACCCACCACTACAACCCTGTTACCTTTACATCTTTCCAAAATCTGTCTACATATCTGCTCCTCTACCTCCCACTGGCTGTTGGGAGGCCTGTAGAAAACCCCCAACATCGTGACTGGACCCTTCCTATTCCTGAGCTCCACCCATATTGCCTCGCTACATGACCCCTCCGAGGTGTCCTCCCGCAGTACAGCTGTGATATTCTCCTTAACCAGTAATGCAACTCCCCCACCCCTTTTACATCCCCCTCTATCCCGCCTGAAGCTTCTAAATCCTGGAACATTTAGCTGTCATCTTTTTAAAAAAATACAAATTCAGATCTACAGCCAATGGACCAAAGAAAATTATCATTCAACTGAACAAATTGGCATAACAATGACATCAGTAAAATAGAGAGAGGTGAACTTAGTTCTAAAAATCAAGATGTCGAATCAGTTTGAGTGGGGATAAGAAATAGTAAAGGTTGTTACAGTCAGGTGGGGAGGGGTCGAAGGGCTTCCCTCTTTTCCCTATCCTTGTTTTGACCACAACAGGTTTCATTCTTTATTTAGAGTGAATGTACTGGCCAATTCAGTAGGTGTATGATTACTTACTTGCTATGATCATAACAAGAACCAATCAGACAGGTTCTCTTGAGTTTAAAAAAGAAAGAGGTTAACTTTATTGTACTTAAACCAAACTAATTAAAATAATAAACTATGCGCCAACTTTCACATGCGCACACACACTAGAGGTTCACACACACACAAATAGGTTACAGAGTGGGGAAGGGTAGATTGGTCAAGTTACAGTCCATAGATTAAAAGGGTATACAGTCTGTGGAGTTTGGTGATTTCAGCTTGCTTCTAGCTGAATTCGGTAGTCCTGAAGCTTTTAATTTGAAGAGGTAGATAACTGATCCTGTGGGTCTCTTGGAGACAGCGTTGCAGATGATTTCCACCAATGAGGTTTCTGATTGTAGCCGGAGTATGCAAAGGTGGTCAGTCAACAGGCAGGGTTCAAAATTTGCAAGCTGGAGTGGAGAGAGAGAGAGAGAGAGAGAGAGCGAGACCCCCACTTGGGTCTGCATGTGTCAGAGTCCAGATGCTTCTTCACCTGCTGCAGAGAAAAAACAGCTTAAAGCTACAGAGAGGGAAGGCTTGTCACATGACAGTCACCCAGTGATTCAAGCATGGTAGTTAGCAGTGTATTTTTTCTTGCTAAAAAGAATTGGCAGTTCCCTTAAACCTCCTGGGTTTGGTTCTTGCTGGGATGAGCAGACATTTTGTCTCCACCTCACAGGCCTTGCAATATAGGATATAGTGTTGCAAATGAAGTGGTCATCTTAAGCTGCGAACAAAATCATCTTTGATCTGTTCCTTTTTAAATTTCTTTAAAGAAACTTTGTTATCCAGTCAGTCGATTTAAGAAAATTATCATTCAACAAAGCATGTTGACGTGACATCTTCTCACCACGCGAAATGAAATGTGATGACAGGGGCATTTCATTATGAGGTCGCAAATTACAAAGAAACTATACACACACTCATCCTCAAACACTCACTTATCAGTCTCACACTGTCATAGCCAGCTCTCGTTCCATTTTTCTCTGTGGGATGATTCTGTGCTGAGCTAGAGTCCAGATAAAGCATCAACTATCACATTGTTTTTCATTGCAATGTGGATAATCTTTAGGTTGTAAGGCTGCAGAAGCAGGCGGCATCGAAAATGTCTTGCATTCTGGGTTTTGATTTCTCCACACGTTCAAAGGATTGTGGTCTGTATAAGCTCTGGTCTCTCTATATCCATTTTGGACATATACCTCACAATGTTTGAGAGCCAGCAATAGTCCCAGGGTTTCCTTCTCTACAGTAGAATATCTCCTTTGACGTTTTTGGAGGAATAGACAACTGGTTTCTCAATGCCTACCTCAACATTTTGGAGCAGGACGGCACATACCCTTCAGTCACTCACATCTACTGCTTCCTTAACTTGTTTGTTAAAGTTTGGAGTTGCCAGGACTGGTTTGTTGGGTTAGAGTCCTAGAGAGATACAGCACTGAAACAGGCCCTTCAGCCCACCGAGTCTGTGCCAACCATCAACCACCCATTTATGCTAATCCTACATTAATCCCATATTCCTACCACATCCCCACCTTCCCTCAATTCTCCTACCACCGACCTGCACTAGGGGTAATTTACAATGGCCAATTTACCTATCAACCTGCAAGTCTTTGGCTGTGGGAGGAAACCGGAGCACCCGGCGGAAACCCACACAGTCACAGGGAGAACTTGCAAACTCCGCACAGGCAGTACCCAGAATTGAACCCAGGTCGCTGGAGCTGTGAAGCTGCGGTGCTAACCACTGCGTCACTGTGCCGCCCAAAGATGGGTTAAGATGGCTTTCAGCCTCTTAAAAGCTGTTTGGCACCTCCCTGACCACACTACCTTTGCTTTTCTTGCTAAGAGGTCTGTCGGTGGGGCAGCTATAGTGCTGAAGTTTGGGCCAAACTTGCGGTAAAACCCACATTTTCCCAAAAATCGCATTATTTCCTGTTGGGTCGTGGGGATGAGAAATTCTATCAGCATCTGTACCTTTGCTTCTCTGGACAACACTCGCCCCTGATCCACAACATGCCCTAGGTAGGTTACCTGAGCTTTAGCAAACTCGCTCTTTGCAAAATTTACCACGAGGTCAGCCGACTGTAACCTTCGGAAGAGGGCATCTAACTGGTCTAGGCGATTCCCCCAGGTGTCACTGTACACTAACAGGTCATACAGGTACACTACACAGTTGGGCAGGCCAATCCACTACCTGATTCGTCAGTCTATGGAAGGTAGCTGGGGCATTCCTGAATCCAAAGGGCATCACCCAGCACTGGAAAAAGCCATCTAGGGTGACAAAAGCCAAGCTGAAATGTTCAGGCCTTGGCATATTTATCCGCCTGCCTTTTCATAGCTGTCTGGCAGGATTTTAGGTGTTCCTGAGCGGCCACACAGCCTCTCATAAACTGTTCTCGGAACATGGAGATGTAGTCTAACAGGGAAGATTCATCCTTGTGTCCTAAAACCGTCTCCTTGATTGGTTTAAGAGGACCTCTCATCTCGAGTCCATAAACGAATTCAAAGGGACTAAAGCCAGTGGACTCATTGGGTGAATCTCTGGTGGCAAACAGGAGAAATCCCAGCCCTTTGTCCCAGTCGCAGGGGTACTCATAGTGGCATGCCTTGATCATTGTCTTTAGGGTCTGGTGGTACCGCTCCAAAGCCCTTGTAACTGTGGGTGGTAGGCTGAGGACTTTAGCTCAGTTATGCCCAGATTACCCATGACCTTTTAAAAAATACGGACATAAAATTTGTGCCCTGATCCGATTGGATCTCAGTAGGCAGCCCATATCGGGTGAAGAATTGTGTTAGCCCCTCCACCAATACCTTGGCAAAGATAGTTCTTCGAGGGATAGCCTCTGGAAATCGGGTAACCACATCCATAATGGTGAGAAGATACAGTTAGCCCCCTTCTGTTTTCAGCAAGGGCCCCAGACAATCCACCAACACTCTGCTGAATAGTTCCCCAAAAGCCAGTATGGGAATTAGGGGTGCAGGTTTCATTGCAGGTTGCGACTTCCCCACAAACTGGCATGTGTAGCAAGTCTTACAGAACTCCACCACATCCTTGTGTAGTTGTGGCCAATGAAAATGCTGTCTGGTCCGGGCTTGGGTTTTTCTGATACCAACATGTCCCTGAAGGTAGCAGGACAGGTCGATAAGAAGGCAGATGGAATCCTTCCCTTTATTAGCCGAGGTACAGAATATAAGAGCAGGGAGGTTATGCTGGAACTGTATAACTCATTGGTTAGGCCACAACTCGAGTACTGTGTGCAGTTCTGTTCACTTCATTACAGAAAGGATGTAATTGCATGAGAGAGGGTACAGAGGAGATTTATGAGGATGTTGCCAGGAAAAATGCAGCTACAAGGAAAGATTGGATAGGCTGGGGTTACTCTCCTTGGAACATAGAAGGCTGAGGGGAGATCTGATTGAAATGTACAAAATTTTGAGGGGCCTGGATTGAGTGGAGGTGAAGGCCCTACTTACCTTAGCAGAGAGGTCAGTGACGAGGGGGCATAAATTTAGTGATTTGTAGAAAGATTAGAGGGGAAATGAGGAAAAACATTGTCACCCAGAGGGTGGTGATGGTCTGGAACTCACTGCCTGAAAGGGTAGTTGAGGCATGAACTCACAACTCATTCAAAAGGAGACTGGATATGCACCTCAAGTGCTGTAATCTGCAGGGCTACGGACCAAATGCTGGAAGGTGGGATTAGAATGGGTGGATCGTTTCTTGGCCGAACAACACGATGAGCCAAATGGCCTCTTTCTATGCTGCAAACTTTCTATGATTCAATGTCCAGCCAGTGGAATCTCGTGGGCTATTCTCAATATTTCCCTATGGCACCTCGGCTGCACCACTATTCTGAACTACTGTCCACTCTTTGTCTGCAGGTCTATGAGGACCTCATCTTTTAAATAGTAGCACTTTGGAACTCCCTCTGCTTCAGCTTCGGTTTGGGCAGTCTGTGCTACTTTTTTTAACCCTGGGTTGGCTTGTTGAGCCTCGACCATGGAAGACCTGTTTAACTCATCCTTTGGTCCTCTAACTTCCCAAAGGTTTCAGAAAGCCAGACAGTAGGGTCACCTGTCTTCAGTGCCAGTTCAGCCTCCTCTGATGGAGCTTGTTTGGCCATGGACCGGGTCACCACACAGTCAGGAAAAATGCCAGCGACCTTTTCCTGTAACTATTCTGTCTCCCTGACCTCAATCGGCCTCTCTAAATCCACTTGGGAAGCTACCACCTTGGCCCCCACCAGATCATTACCCAGGAGCAGGTTGACCCTGTCCACAGGTAAACTAGGGATAATTCCCATGGTTACCAGTCATGGTTATTGTCATGGAATGAGGTGATGATACTTAGTAGCTTTGGTGGACATCCGATCTTTTCTAGTAGTCTGAAGAGACCACGTCTGCTGACGAGGTCAAAGGCTTTGGTGAGATCAATGAAAGCAATGTAGAGGGGCATCTGTTGTTCACGGCATTTCTCCTGTATCTGACGAAGGGAGAACAGCATGTCAATAGTCGATCTCTCTGCACGAAAGCCACACTGTGCCTCAGGGTAGACGCGCTCGGCCAGCTTCTGGAGCCTGTTCAGAGCGACTCGAGCAAAGACTTTCCCCACTATGCTGAGCAGGGAGATTCCACGGTAGTTGTTGCAGTCACCGCGGTCACCTTTGTTTTTATAGAGGGTGATGATGTTGGCATCGCGCATGTCCTGGGGTACTGCTCCCTCGTCCCAGCACAGGCATAGCAGTTCATGTAGTGCTGAGAGTATAGCAGGCTTGGCACTCTTGATTATTTCAGGGGTAATGCTGTCCTTCCCAGGGGCTTTTCCGCTGGCTAGGGAATCAATGGCATCACTGAGTTCCGATTTGGTTGGCTGTATGTCCAGCTCATCCATGACTGGTAGAGGCTGGGCTGCATTGAGGGCAGTCTCAGTGACAGCATTCTCCCTGGAGTACAGTTCTAGGTAGTGCTCAACCCAGCGGTCCATCTGTTTGCGTTGGTCAGTGATTATGTCCCCCGATTTAGATTTGAGGGGGGTGATCTTCTTGATGGTTGGCCCAAGAGCTCTCTTCATGCCATCATACATTCCTCTGATGTTTCCGGTGTCTGAGGCCAGCTGAATATGACTGCATAGGTGTTGCCAGTAGTCGTTTGCGCAACGCCTAGCTGTTCTTTGTGCAGTACTTCTGGCTGCTTTAAGTGCTGCGGATGTTAAATCGCTGGGGGCTTTCTTGTAGTTCAAACGTGCAATGCGCTTAGCGGCTATGACAGGTTCCAGCTCTTCATTATGAGATTGAAACCAGTCTGCATTTCTCTTCGCACTTTTGCCGTAGGTGGTCAAAGCTGACTCATAGATGGCGTCTCTGATGTGGGCCCACTTGGTCTCAGCATCCCCTGTGGGAGTGTTTTGAAGGGCTGTTACAAGTGAATTTAGAAATTTTTGTAACAGCTGTGGGTGAGAAATTCTGCTCGTGTTGATGCGCGGGTGGCCCTTCTGCTTGGAATGATGCAACTTCTTTGGTCTGAGTCTAACCTTGCTGCACACCAGGGAGTGGTCGGTGTCGCAGTCCGCACTGTGGAAGCTGCGTGTGATTTGAACACTGTTTAAGGCGGCTCGCCTTGTGACAATGAGGTCTAGCTGGTGCCAACGACGTGATCTTGGGTGCCTCCATGAAACCTGGTGACAGGGTTTAGTGTGAAAGAACGAGTTGGTGATGCAGAGGTTATGATAGGTACACAACTCAAGCAGTCTCTGCCCGTTCTCATTCATCCTTCCAACGCCATAGCGCCCAAGGCAGGAGGGCCATGAGTCATGGTCGGCCCCAACCCTGGCATTAAAGTCCCCCAGCAGGAATAGGTGTTCGGTGTTGGGGATGCTGCTAATGATGTTATGGAGTTGTTCATAGAACTGGTCTTTAGCTTCAGGTGCGGAACAGAGTGTTGGAGCATAGATGCTGAGTAGGTGTACTGGACCAGAGGTGGTGAGCAGTCGGATGGACAGTATGCGTTCCGAGCCATTTGAGGGAGGCTCTATCATGCTGAGCAAGGAGTTTCTGATGGCGAAGCCCACTCCATGCTGTCTTGGTTCTTCAGGATCCCTGCCCTGCCAGAAGAAGGTGTAGTCTTGCTCTGCTAGAGAGCCACTCGCGGGGAGGCGAGTCTCCTGAAGTGCTGCAATGTCCACATTGAGTCTACTGAGCTCGTTGTTAATGATGGCGGTCTTCCGAGAATCGTTGATTTGTGTAAGGTCTTCCGACAGGCCAGGACACATAGTTCTGACATTCCAGCTTGCAAAGCGAAGGGCTGGTACCTTCTTTCCTTTTTTCATGTTGTTTGGTGCGGTGTATCAGTCCACCTTTCGGGCAATGACCCTGAGCTCCAAGCACCCATTGAAGCAGGCAGACTGTGGCGGGACAGAACCTTATTGACCGGGGGCTGCCCGGTTTGAGGCGGGCGGTAGCTGTCCAGTGAGGTGCAATGACCTCTCCCACCGACAAAGGCAACCCGTGGCGCCCAGTTTCTACGCCAATTTATCTGGACTTATAACCCGTAACTGCTGCCTTCCGTGTTGTTTCAGTCGCTGTGAGGCAACTATGGAGTGACCTCTCCATGGCGCATGCCTGGGCAAATTTATGGAGGTTGAGAGTTGCCCAGTCGTCAAAACCCCCCTCTCGGCCTTTCTGGTGGGGTCCAAAGGAGTGCAGGACACGACGTTTGGCACCAGTATGGCTGCAGGAACTGCCGGAAACATGCCAAAGGTGACACGTGACCGCCTACGGGGTTCCGCTCCGGATTTTCTGTTAGGGTTTACTCCCTTAGCCTTGGTCTCTCCCGAGACGCCCACAAGGCAGTGGGGTTGTTGGGGCCCCTACACAGGTGTAGGATGGTGCCGGTGGGAGGAGGGGATGCAAGGGGGAGGGGTAGAGGGAGGGGGTGGGGGGGGTGCAGGGGAAGGGGGTGCGGGGTGAAGATGGTGCGAGGGGGGGGGCGGGCTGGGACGGGGTTGTGAGGGGGTGAGCTGAGAGGGTGGAGCAGGAAAGGGGACGGGGGTGGGGGGGGGGTGGAAGGGGGGTAAAGGGGGGGGGAGGGGGGGTGGAATCTGGTGCAGGTAATAAGCCATTTCCTCAGTGCCCACCATCGACGTCCGGAAAGCTCATCCACGTCCTTCGGGAGGTGAAGCATCATTTGGCAGACTTAGAGGTGATTACATTTGTTAAGGGTTTTTTTTTTGCAGTGGTTTAAATAAAGGCATGCAGCATTGCCGACAGTGCGCTGCAGATGCTCTCCGAGCCATCTCCCGCGGGCGCTTTGAAGTTGCGGCCGGGGGGGCCGTTCGTGGATGTTTTGGGTGTTCGGGGCACCTTTTCACAGGACTTCTCTCGGGTCCCGCAGCTCCTTCTTCACCTCAATGGACTTACCGCATGCCGTGGCTGCAGACACTCTGGACTGTAATATGGATTAGTAATCACATTCAAGATGGCTCCTGGGCTGGAAGCTCCCTTGCTGTTCAACTCTATCCATGGCCATCTGCTCCCATCCCTAACGTTTTCTCCCCCAATCTGCCCTCTTAAACTGTTTAAATTCCCCTGGCTCTTTAAATCAGTTCATTTTAGCCCTATCTAAAAGTTAACAGTTAGTTTAGTGTATGTTACCTGGGCCCACTGCCCTCCCCCAGCCACACCTGCTCTTTGTTTTCTCAATGAAATTGATCCGGATGAAACTGACGAGCACAGCTGCCGATACTTTAATCTCCGATCCTGCTGTCTTCACAGTCCAGAGTGTCTGCAGCCACGGCATGCGGTAAGTCCATTGAGGTGAAGAAGGAGCAGCGGGACCCGAGAGAAGTCCTGTGAAAAGGTGCCCCGAACACCCAAAACATCCACGAACGGCCCCCCCCGGCCGCAACTTCAAAGCGCCCGCGGGAGATGGCTCGGAGAGCATCTGCAGCGCACTGTCGGCAATGCTGCATGCCTTTATTTAAACCACTGCAGAAAAAAAAAACCCTTAGCAAACGTAATCACCTCTAAGTCTGCCAAATGATGCTTCACCTCCCGAAGGACGTGGATGAGCTTTCCGGACGTCGATGGTGGGCACTGAGGAAATGGCTTATTACCTGCACCAGATTCCACCCCCCTCCCCCCCCCTTTACCCCCCTTCCACCCCCCCCCCCCCCACCCCCGTCCCCTTCCCTGCTCCACCCTCTCAGCTCACCCCCTCACAACCCCGTCCCAGCCCGCCCCCCCTTGGCACCATCTTCACCCCGCACCCCCTTCCCCTGCACCCCCCCCCCACCCCCTCCCTCTACCCCTCCCCCTTGCATCCCCTCCTCCCACCGGCACCATCCTACACCTGTGTAGGGGCCCCAACAACCCCACTGCCTTGTGGGCGTCTCGGGAGAGACCAAGGCTAAGGGAGTAAACCCTAACAGAAAATCCGGAGCGGAACCCCGTAGGCGGTCATGTGTCACCTTTGGCATGTTTCCGGCAGTTCCTGCAGCCATACTGGTGCCAAACGTCGTGTCCTGCACTCCTTTGGACCCCACCAGAAAGGCCGATAGGGGGGTTTTGACGACTGGGCAACTCTCAACCTCCATAAATTTGCCCAGGCATGCGCCATGGAGAGGTCACTCCATAGTTGCCTCACAGCGACTGAAACAACACGGAAGGCAGCAGTTACGGGTTATAAGTCCAGATAAATTGGCGTAGAAACTGGGCGCCACGGGTTGCCTTTGTCGGTGGGAGAGGTCATTGCACCTCACTGGACAGCTACCGCCCGCCTCAAACCGGGCAGCCCCCGGTCAATAAGGTTCTGTCCCGCCACAGTCTGCCTGCTTCAATGGGTGCTTGGAGCTCAGGGTCATTGCCCGAAAGGTGGACTGATACACCGCACCAAACAACATGAAAAAAGGAAAGAAGGTACCAGCCCTTCGCTTTGCAAGCTGGAACGTCAGAACTATGTGTCCTGGCCTGTCGGAAGACCTTACACAAATCAACGATTCTCGGAAGACCGCCATCATTAACAACGAGCTCAGTAGACTCAATGTGGACATTGCAGCACTTCAGGAGACTCGCCTCCCCGCGAGTGGCTCTCTAGCAGAGCAAGACTACACCTTCTTCTGGCAGGGCAGGGATCCTGAAGAACCAAGACAGCATGGAGTGGGCTTCGCCATCAGAAACTCCTTGCTCAGCATGATAGAGCCTCCCTCAAATGGCTCGGAACGCATACTGTCCATCCGACTGCTCACCACCTCTGGTCCAGTACACCTACTCAGCATCTATGCTCCAACACTCTGTTCCGCACCTGAAGCTAAAGACCAGTTCTATGAACAACTCCATAACATCATTAGCAGCATCCCCAACACCGAACACCTATTCCTGCTGGGGGACTTTAATGCCAGGGTTGGGGCCGACCATGACTCATGGCCCTCCTGCCCTGGGCGCTATGGCGTTGGAAGGATGAATGAGAACGGGCAGAGACTGCTTGAGTTGTGTACCTATCATAACCTCTGCATCACCAACTCGTTCTTTCACACTAAACCCTGTCACCAGGTTTCATGGAGGCACCCAAGATCACGTCGTTGGCACCAGCTAGACCTCATTGTCACAAGGCGAGCCGCCTTAAACAGTGTTCAAATCACACGCAGCTTCCACAGTGCGGACTGCGACACCGACCACTCCCTGGTGTGCAGCAAGGTTAGACTCAGACCAAAGAAGTTGCATCATTCCAAGCAGAAGGGCCAGCCGCGCATCAACACGAGCAGAATTTCTCACCCACAGCTGTTACAAAAATTTCTAAATTCACTTGTAACAGCCCTTCAAAACACTCCCACAGGGGATGCTGAGACCAAGTGGGCCCACATCAGAGACGCCATCTATGAGTCAGCTTTGACCACCTACGGCAAAAGTGCGAAGAGAAATGCAGACTGGTTTCAATCTCATAATGAACAGCTGGAACCTGTCATAGCCGCTAAGCGCATTGCACGTTTGAACTACAAGAAAGCCCCCAGCGATTTAACATCCGCAGCACTTAAAGCAGCCAGAAGTACTGCACAAAGAACAGCTAGGCGTTGCGCAAACGACTACTGGCAACACCTATGCAGCCATATTCAGCTGGCCTCAGACACCGGAAACATCAGAGGAATGTATGATGGCATGAAGAGAGCTCTTGGGCCAACCATCAAGAAGATCACCCCCCTCAAATCTAAATCGGGGGACATAATCACTGACCAACGCAAACAGATGGACCGCTGGGTTGAGCACTACCTAGAACTGTACTCCAGGGAGAATGCTGTCACTGAGACTGCCCTCAATGCAGCCCAGCCTCTACCAGTCATGGATGAGCTGGACATACAGCCAACCAAATCGGAACTCAGTGATGCCATTGATTCCCTAGCCAGCGGAAAAGCCCCTGGGAAGGACAGCATTACCCCTGAAATAATCAAGAGTGCCAAGCCTGCTATACTCTCAGCACTACATGAACTGCTATGCCTGTGCTGGGACGAGGGAGCAGTACCCCAGGACATGCGCGATGCCAACATCATCACCCTCTATAAAAACAAAGGTGACCGCGGTGACTGCAACAACTACCGTGGAATCTCCCTGCTCAGCATAGTGGGGAAAGTCTTTGCTCGAGTCGCTCTGAACAGGCTCCAGAAGCTGGCCGAGCGCGTCTACCCTGAGGCACAGTGTGGCTTTCGTGCAGAGAGATCGACTATTGACATGCTGTTCTCCCTTCGTCAGATACAGGAGAAATGCCGTGAACAACAGATGCCCCTCTACATTGCTTTCATTGATCTCACCAAAGCCTTTGACCTCGTCAGCAGACGTGGTCTCTTCAGACTACTAGAAAAGATCGGATGTCCACCAAAGCTACTAAGTATCATCACCTCATTCCATGACAATATGAAAGGCACAATTCAACATGGTGGCTCCTCATCAGAGCCCTTTCCTATCCTGAGTGGTGTGAAACAGGGCTGTGTTCTCGCACCCACACTTTTTGGGATTTTCTTCTCCCTGCTGCTTTCACATGCGTTCAAATCCTCTGAAGAAGGAATTTTCCTCCACACAAGATCAGGGGGCAGGTTGTTCAACCTTGCCCGTCTAAGAGCGAAGTCCAAAGTACGGAAAGTCCTCATCAGAGAACTCCTCTTTGCTGACGATGCTGCTTTAACATCTCACACTGAAGAATGCCTGCAGAGTCTCATCGACAGGTTTGCGTCTGCCTGCAATGAATTTGGCCTAACCATCAGCCTCAAGAAAACGAACATCATGGGGCAGGATGTCAGAAATGCTCCATCCATCAATATTGGCGACCACGCTCTGGAAGTGGTTCAAGAGTTCACCTACCTAGGCTCAACTATCACCAGTAACCTGTCTCTAGATGCAGAAATCAACAAGCGCATGGGTAAGGCTTCCACTGCTATGTTCAGACTGGCCAAGAGAGTGTGGGAAAATGGCGCACTGACACGGAACACAAAAGTCCGAGTGTATCAGGCCTGTGTCCTCAGTACCTTGCTCTACGGCAGCGAGGCCTGGACAACGTATGCCAGCCAAGAGCGACGTCTCAATTCATTCCATCTTCGCTGCCTTCGGAGAATACTTGGCATCAGGTGGCAGGACTATATCTCCAACACAGAAGTCCTTGAAGCGGCCAACATCCCCAGCTTATACACACTACTGAGTCAGCGGCGCTTGAGATGGCTTGGCCATGTGAGCCGCATGGAAGATGGCAGGATCCCCAAAGACACATTGTACAGCGAGCTCGCCACTGGTATCAGACCCACCGGCCGTCCATGTCTCCGTTATAAAGACGTCTGCAAACGCGACATGAAATCGTGTGACATTGATCACAAGTCGTGGGAGTCAGTTGCCAGCATTCGCCAGAGCTGGCGGGCAGCCATAAAGACAGGGCTAAATTGTGGCGAGTCGAAGAGACTTAGTAGTTGGCAGGAAAAAAGACAGAGGCGCAAGGGGAGAGCCAACTGTGCAACAGCCCCAACAAACAAATTTCTCTGCAGCACCTGTGGAAGAGCCTGTCACTCCAGAATTGGCCTTTATAGCCACTCCAGGCGCTGCTTCACAAACCACTGACCACCTCCAGGCGCGTATCCATTGTCTCTCGAGATAAGGAGGCCCAAAAGAACCAGTCCTGAAATAAGGTTGCACTCCAGGTGCACCCGATGTAAAGTTATGGGCATATACCTTCCCCTCGTTCCATTTACTAATACATTAGCATTCAATGCACTCTCTGAGGGAAAGGGCATACCTTTTCCCAGCAGAGGGATTGGGTGGCCACAGTATCCCTATGTATGACTATGGGCTTACTCGCCTCACTCGAGGAGTATGGGGTCACTTTTCCTCTGGACACAAAATCCTGGTAACTCTCAGGGATTTTGTTAAGTTTTCCCACACTCTCAGTGGTAGGTTTACTGAGTTTTACTGCCGCAGGTAAAGCCACAGCCTGGTTTGCTGTGCTTTCCATCAGGGCCCCTTTTCCTGCACTGGTCTGGTGTACCTGACTTACCCTATGGATTTTTCCCCGTAACTTCCAGCAGTCTGCTCAAAGATGACCTGCCTTGTGACAATGGAAACATACAGGCTTCCAGGCGTCACTCCTGTTCTCAGCTTTCCTTTTTGGCCTGAGGAGGGCCCCCTGTGTTTCCAGCTCTCCCTTCTCATTCATGGTTGTTCATCCTCCTATCACTCTCCCACCTTCTGTCCTTTTCAGGTTTTTGGAGGTGACTAGGGAAGGGTTTCCCTTGGAGAAAGGGCTTACGAACAAGCATACAGACTTCAGCCAGGATTGCTGCCTGCCTGGCTCTTGGAACCTTTTGTTCCTGCACTTATTTTTTTTATGGAAAGGGGAAGCATGTTTTCGAAATCTTCAAGGAGGATCACCTCTCTAAGGTTTTCATAGGTGGACTCTGTCTTAATTGCCCTTATCCATCAGTCGAAAGTGAGTTTGTTCCGGATGTTTTCGGAGAGTTCAGAATTTTTGGTGGTGCACCTCCGATACCAGCTCATATGCACTCAGGATACCATTTTTGATCATCTCATGGTCTGATGAACTCTTGCCAATAGGGAATAAAACTCATGGGCATTTCCTGTTAGTTTGCTTTGTAGTTGCAGGGTCCAGCACTCCGCTGGCCACTTAAATTGTTTTGCAAGCTTTTCAAATGAGCTGAAAAATGCTTCCGCATCCCCCTCATTGAATTTTGGTATCAATTGGGAGAACTTTCAGAGCTCAGCACCTGAGCTAAGAGTAGTTCCCTCACTAATGATGCCTTCACTAGGTATATTGGATCTTCCCTGATTCAGTTCAAGCTGCCTTAACTTGAATTCCCTATCTTCCTTCCCTTTCTGGAATTCTCTTTCTTTTTCCCTTTCCTGGAATTCTCTGTCCTCTTCCTCTCTCCAGAAAGCCCTTTATTTTTCTTGGAATTACAATTCTAGTTTTCTCTGTTCTAGCTGTATCTTAGCTAATGTTACTCTGTCTTCAGTTCTTCAGTGTCAATTTTAAAATGGTTGGCCTCAAGATTTAGGATTTCGAGTTTTCTAGCTTTTGGATGGATACTTATCACTACATACCTAGCTATACTCCTTAACTCTTCAACTGATATGGCTTTTAAAACTGTCCCAAGTTACTTTCCTCTGTTCCAGGAAGGTATTGGCAAAGTTTAGAGGGGATGTGCGAGGCAAGTTTTTTACACAGAGGGTGGTGAGTGCCTGGAACTTGCTGCCAGGGGAGGTGGTGGAAGCAGATACGATAGCGACGTTTAAGAGATATCTTGACAAATATATGAATAGGAAGTGAATAGAGGGATATGGGCCCCGGAAGTGCAGAAGGTGTTAGTTTAGGCAGTCATCAAAATCGGCGCAGGCTTGGAGGGCCGAATGGCCTGTTCCTGTGCTGTACTGTTCTTTGTTCTTTGTTCTTTGAATGTGGACATTTTAGTACTCTAGCACTGAAAACCAAAAGAAAACCTGTATTGAAGTTTTTAAATTATTACTTGGGATCAATTTGGTGTCCCGCTTCCAATTTCCCGTTTGCCTTTGGGTTTGATCCAAGACGTGAGCCCCTAAATTTCTGTTAGATCAGGTGAAGAGGGGTCGAAGGTTTCCCTCTTTTCCCTCTCCTTGTTTTGACAACAGGTTTAATTCTTTTTTGAAGTGAATGTACTGGCCATTTCGGTAGGTATTTGATTACTTACTTGCTATGATCATAACAAGAACTAATTGGACAGATTTTCTTGAGTTTAACAAAGAAAAAGGTTAACTTTATTGTACTTAAACCAAACGAATTAAAATAATAAACTATGTGCCAACTTTCATGGAGTCATAGAGTTATACAACACAGAAACAGGCCCTTCAGCCCATTGTGTCTGTGCCGGTCATCAAGCACCTATCTATTCTAATCCCATTTTCCAGCACTTGGCCTGTAGCCTTGTATGCTATGGCATTTCAAGTGCTCATCTAAATACTTCTTAAATGTTGTGAGGGTTTCTGCCTCAACCACCCCTTCAGGCAGTGTGTTCCAGATTCCAACCACCCTCTGGGTGAAAATACTTTTCCTAAATCCCCTCTAAACCTCCTTCCCCTTACCTTAAATCTATACCCCCTGGTTATTGACCCCTCCGCTAAGGGAAAAGGTTTCTTCCCATCTATCATATCTATGCTCCTCATAATTTTGTATGCCTCAATCAGGTCTCCCTTCAGCCTTCTCTACTCTAAGGAAAACAACCCTAACCTATCCAGTCTCTCTTCATAGCTGAAATGCTCCAGCCCAGGCAACATCCTGGTGAATCTCCTCTGCACCCTCTCCTGTGCAATCACATTCTTCCTATAGTGTGGTGACCAGAACTGTACACAGTACTCCAGCTGTGACCTAACTAGCGTTTTATACAGCTCCATCATAACCTCCCTGCTCTTATATTCTATGCCTCAGCTAATAAAGGCAAGTATTCCATATGCCTTCCTAACCAACTTATCTACCTGTTCTGCTGACTTCAGTGATCTATGGACAAGTACACCAAGGTCCCTCTGACCCTCTGTACTTCCTAGGGTCCTACCATCCATTGTATATTCCCTTGCCTTGTTAGTCCTCACAAAATGCATCACCTCACACTTCTCAGGATTAAATTCCATTTGCCACACCTTCGTCCATCTTTCCAGCCCATCTATATCATCCTGTAATCTAAGGATTTCCTCCTCACTATTTACGACATCACCAATTTTCATGTCATCTGCAAACTTACTGATCATACCTCCTATATTCACTTCAAAATCATTAATGTACACTACAAACAGCAAGGGTCCCAGCACTGATCCCTTTGGTATACCACTCGACACAGGCTTCCAATCGCAAAAACCCTCGACCATTACCCTCTGCCTCCTGCCACTAAGCCAATTTTGGATCCAATTTGTCAAATTGCCCTGGATCCCATGGGCTGTTACCTTCTTAACCAATCTCCCATGCGGGACCTTATCAAAAGCCTTACTGAAGTCCATGTAGACTACATCAACTGCTTTACCCTCATCTACACATCTAGTCTCCTCCTCGAAAAATTCAATCAAATTTGTTAGGCACGATCTCCCCCTGACAAAGCCATGCTGACTCTCCCATTTTAATCCCTGCCTCTCCAAGTGGAGATTAATCCTGTCACTCAGAATTTTTTCCAATAGTTTACCTACCACTGATGTTAGACTCACCGGCCTGTAATTACCTGGTTTATCCCTGCTACCCTGCTTGAATAATGGTACCACATTCATTGTCCTCCAGTCCTCTGGCACCTCTCCTGTGGTCAGAGAGGATTTGAAAATTTGTGTCAGAGCCCCTGCAATCAGGCCCCTTGCCTCACATAACAGCCTGGGATACATCTCATCTGGGCCTGGGGATTTATCCACTTTTAAGCCTGCTAAAACCACCAATACCTCCTCCCTTTCAATGCTAATTTGTTCAAATCTATCACAATCCCCCTCCCTGATCTCTACACCTACATCGTCCTTCTCCATAGTGAACACCGATGAAAAGTAATCATTTAAAACCTCACCTACATCCTCCGGATCCACACATAGATTGCCACTTTGGTCCTTAATGGGCCCTACTCTTTCCCTGGTTATCCTCTTACCCTTAATATACTTATAAAACGCCTTAAGATTTTCCTTTATCTTGCCCATCAATGTTTTTTCATGGCCCCTCTTCACTCTCCTTTTTTAAGTACCCCCCTACACTTTCTATACTCCTCTATGGCCTCAGCTGTATTCAGCACTCTGAATCTGCCATAAGCCTCCTTTGTTTCCTTATCCAATCCTTTGTCTTTGTCCTTTCCCATAACTACCTTGAATCTTACAGAGTTATGGTCACTATCCCCGAAATGCTCCCCCACTGACACAGAATAATGAGAGAGAAATTAGAGCATGAGAGAAAGTTGGCTAGAAATATAAAAATGGATAGTAAGAGTTTCAACAGATATTTAAAACGGAAAAGAGTAAGTGAAGAGAGTGCTGGTCCTCTCGAGAGTGAGCCTGGGGAGTTAATAATGGAAAAAGGAAATGGTGAAGAATTGAGCAGATTTTTGCATCTGGCTTCACTGTAGAGGATGCAAATAACATTCCAAAAATAATTGTGAATCAAGGGTTGAAAGGGAGGGAGGACATTGAAACAATCCTAACAGCACTGTGGGTGTACCTACCCCACATGGACTGCAGCGGTTCAAGAAGGCAACTCACCACCACCTTCTCAAGGGCAATTAGGGATGGGCAATAAATGCTGGCCTGGCCAGTGATGCCCACATCCCATGAATGAACTTTTTAAAATTGCCATCGCCAGGGAAAGGGTACTGAGAAAAGTATTAGAACTAAAAGCTGACAAGTCCCCAGGTCCTGATGGACTTCATCCAAGGGTCTTAAAAGAAGTGGCTGCTGAGATAGTGGATGCATTGGTTTTAATTTTTCAAAATTCCCTGGATTCTTTAAATGTCCCATCAGATTGGAAAATAGTGAATGTAGCTCTGCTATTCAAGAAAGGGGGAAGACAAAAGCAGGAAACTAGTTAGCTTAACATCTGTCATAGGGAAAATGTTGGAAACTATTATTAAGGAGGTTATAGCAGGTCACTTAGAAAATCTCAGTGTAATCAGGCAGAGTCAACATGGTTTTGTGAAAGGGAAATCATGTTTGACTGTAGAAACGCTAGTTAGGCCAGCTGGAGTACTGTGTAGCTGCCAGGCCTGCTGAGGATTTCCAGCACCCACAGTATTTTGCTTTTATTATAGTATGGATAGGGGATTGGTTAAGCTAACAGGAAACAGAGAGTAGGCATAAATGGGTCATTTTCAGGTTGGCAAGCTGTAACCAGTGGAATGCCACAGGGATCAGTGCTGGGGCCTCAACTATTTACAATCTATATTAAGGTTGTCCAACATACAGCCCGCCAAAGGTTTCCATTGGCCCGCGGGTGTAAACTATACCCAGGGCCGTCCTCATCCTCGCCAGGCCTCTGTGACTGGATATGGGAAATTTCCCTTTTGTCTTCTTGCAGAGTGGCCTTTTTAAAAACATGGCGCTGAGCTTCACAGCTGAGAGCTGGTGAAGCAGGAACGCGCTTCCCAACTTTGACAGATTCAGGGTTTTCTGATTTTTTTAAAGCCCGCTGGAAAACCCTGAATCTGTCCGATATTGGGAAATTCATTCCTGCTTCAGCAGCAGAGCCGTGAAACTCAGCTCGATGTTTTTAAACAAACTGACCAACCTCAAAACTGCGGTGCTGAACGCTCCCACTCAGTGCGACTGTCAGAGAGAGGGGAGGGAGATAGAGAGAGAGAGGGGATACAGAGAGAGAGGGGAACAAAAAGGGAGGGGAAAGAGACAGAGGGGAAAAACAAAGAGAGAGAGAGGAACGGAGAGAGGGGGGCGCAGCAGAGAGGGGGGAAACAGAGAGAGGGGACGGAGAGAGCAAGAGAGGGAAAACAGAACAGAGAAAGGAGGGAAGCAGAAAGGGAGGGAACAAAGAGTGGGGAACAGAGAGGGGGGGAACAGAGAGCGAGGGGGGACAGAGAGTGGGGAGCACAGCTAGTGAGGACAACACAGAGAGGGGGGAACACAGGAAGAGAGAGAGAAAGGGACAGGGAGAGATCAAGATCACTCCTGATGGATGGACATCTATCCAGAATACTCTGCATCACTACATCAAGTTTGTGGGCAGAGATTGAGTACCTAAGCAAGCAAAAACAATATCAGGTATGTCACTGTTGGGAATTTAGAATAGTGGGAATGGAGGTTAAGGCAGTTGTATGTTCCTCCTGCAAAATGTGGGAGGTAAGGGTCGCCAAGAGTGTCCCTGCTGACTGCATCTGCGGGAAGTGCACCCAACTCCAGCTCCTCGTGAACTGCGTTAGGGAACTGGAGCTGGAGCTGGATGAACTTCGGATCATTCGGGAGGCGGAGGGGGTTATTGAGAGGAGTTATAGGGAGGTAGCCACACCTCAGGTAAAAGAAGTAGGTAGATGGGTTACCGTCAGGGGAAGGGGAGGGAACCAGCAGGCAGTGCAGGGATCCCCTGTGGCCGTTTCTCTCAACAACAGGTATACCGTTTTGGATACTGTTGCGGGGGACGACTTACCGGGGGTAAGCAATGGGGTACAGGTATCTGGCACAGAGTCTGTCCCTGTTGCTCAGAAGGGAAGGGGGAAGAGGAGCAGAACATTAGTCATTGGGGACTCCATAGTTAGGGGAACAGATAGGAGGTTCTGTGGGAACGAGAGAGACTCACGGTTGGTATGTTGCCTCCCAGGTGCCAGGGTTCGTGATGTCTCGGATCGTGTTTTTGGGATCCTTAAGGGGGAGGGGGAGCAGCCCCAAGTCGTGGTCCACATAGGCACCAACGACATAGGTAGGAAGAGAGATGGGGATTTAAGACAGAAATTCAGGGAGCTAGGGTGGAAGCTTAGAGCGAGAACAAACAGAGTTGTTATCTCTGGGTTGTTGCCCATGCCACGTGATAGCGAAGCAAGGAATAGGGAGAGAGAGGAGTTGAACACGTGGCTGCAGGGATGGTGCAGGAGGGAGGGTTTTGGTTTCCTGGATAATTGGGGCTCTTTCTGGGGTAGGTGGGACCTCTACAAACAGGATGGTCTTCACCTGAACCAGAGGGGTACCAATATCCTGGGGGGGAGACTTGCTAGTGCTCTTCGGGGGGGTTTAAACTAATTCAGCAGGGGAATGGGAACCTAAATTGTAGTGCCAGTGTACAGGATGTTGAGAGTAGTGAGGTCAGGGATATGGTTACAAGGACGCAAGAGGGCACTGGCAAGCAAGAACCTGGTTTAAAGTGTGTCTACTTCAACGCCAGGAGCATCCGGAATAAGGTGGGTGAGCTTGCAGCATGGGTTGGTACCTGGGATCTCGATGTAGTG
Source organism: Heterodontus francisci (assembly GCF_036365525.1). Taxonomy (NCBI): domain Eukaryota; kingdom Metazoa; phylum Chordata; class Chondrichthyes; order Heterodontiformes; family Heterodontidae; genus Heterodontus; species Heterodontus francisci. Next base: position 8,454,071 of record NC_090401.1, read on the forward strand.
GCCATTTCGGAGACATGGGTAGAGCAGGGGCAGGAATGGATGTTGCAGGTTCCGGGATTTAGATGTTTCAGTAAGAACAGAGAAGATGGTAAAAGAGGGGGGGGGGGTGTGGCATTGTTAATCAAGGAGAGTATTACAGCGACAGAAAGGACCTTTGAGGACTCGTCTACTGAGGTAGTATGGGCCGAGGTTAGAAACAGGAGAGGTGAGGTTACCCTGTTGGGAGTCTTTTATAGACCTCCGAATAGTTCCAGAGATGTAGAGGAAAGGATAGCGAAGATGATTCTTGACAGGGGCGAGAGTAACAGGGTAGTTGTTATGGGGGACTTTAACTTTCCAAATATCGACTGGAAATACTATAGTTCGAGTACTTTAGATGGGTCAGTTTTTGTCCAGTGTGTGCAGGAGGGTTTTCTAACACAGTATGTAGACAGGCCAACCAGGGGCGATGCCACATTGGATTTGGTACTGGGAAATGAACCCGGCCAGGTGTTAGATTTAGATGTAGGTGAGCACTTTGGTGATAGTGATCACAATTCGGTTAGGTTTACCTTAGCGATGGGCAGGGACAGGTATATACCGCAGGGCAAAAATTATAGCTGGGGGAAAGGAAATTATGATGCGATTAGGCAAGATTTAGGATGCGCAGGATGGGGAAGGAAACTGCAGGGGATGGGAACAATCGAAATGTGGAGCTTATTCAAGGAGCAGCTACTGCGTGTCCTTGATAAGTATGTACCTGTGAGGCAGGGAGGAAGTTGTCGAGCGAGGGAGCCGTGGTTTACTAAAGAAGTTGAAGCGCTTGTCAAGAGGAAGAAGAAGGCTTATGTTAGGATGAGACGTGAAGGCTCAGTTAGGGCGCTTGAGAGCTACAAGCTAGCCAGGAAGGATCTAAAGGGAGAGCTAAGAAGAGCAAGGAGAGGACACGAGAAGTCATTGGCGGATAGGATCAGGGAAAACCCTAAGGCTTTCTATAGGTATATCAGGAATAAAAGAATGACTAGAGTTAGATTAGGGCCAATCAAGGATAGTAGTGGGAAGTTGTGTGTGGATTCAGAGGAGATAGGGGAAGTGTTAAATGAATATTTTGCGTCAGTATTTACAGTAGAGAAAGAAAATGTTGTTGAGGAGAATACTGAGATTCAGGCTACGAGGCTAGATGGGATTGAGGTTCACAAGGAGGAGGTGTTAGCAATTTTGGAAAGTGTGAAAATAGATAAGTCCCCTGGGCCAGATGGGATTTACCCTAGGATTCTCTGGGAAGCTAGGGAGGAGATTGCAGAGCCTTTGTCCTTGATCTTTATGTCGTCATTGTTGACAGGAATAGTGCCGGAAGACTGGAGGATAGCAAATGTTGTCCCCTTGTTCAAGAAGGGGAGTAGAGACAGCCCTGGTAATTATAGACCTGTGAGCCTTACTTCGGTTGTGGGTAAAATGTTGGAAAAGGTTATAAGAGACAGGATTTATAATCATCTTGAAAAGAATAAGTTCATTAGAGATAGTCAGCATGGTTTTGTGACGGGTAGGTCGTACCTCACAAACCTTATTGAGTTTTTCGAGAAGGTGACCAAACAAGTGGATGAGGGTAAAGCAGTGGATGTGGTGTATATGGATTTCAGTACGGCGTTTGATAAGGTTCCCCATGCTAGGCTATTGCAGAAAATACGGAAGTATGGGGTTGAAGGTGATTTAGAGCTTTGGATCAGAAATTGGCTAGCTGAAAGAAGACAGAGCGTGGTGGTTGATGGCAAATGTTCATCCTGGAGTTTAGTTACTAGTGGTGTACCGCAAGGATCTGTTTTGGGGCCACTGCTGTTTGTCATTTTTATAAATGACCTGGATGAGGGTGTAGAAGGGTGGGTTAGTAAATTTGCGGATGACACGAAGGTCGGTGGAGTTGTGGATAATGCCGAAGGATGTTGCAGGTTACAGAGGGACATAGATAGGATGCAGAGCTGGGCTGAGAGATGGCAAATGGAGTTCAATGTGGAAAAGTGCGAGGTGATTCACTTTGGAAGGAGTAACAGGAATGCAGAGTATTGGGCTAATGGGAAGATTCTTGGTAGTGTAGATGAACAGAGAGATCTTGGTGTCCAGGTGCATAAATCCCTGAAGGTTGCTACTCAGGTTAATAGGGCTGTTAAGAAGGCATATGGTGTGTTAGCTTTTATTAGTAGAGGGATCGAGTTTAGGAGCCACGAGGTCATGCTGCAGCTGTACAAAACTCTGGTGAGACCGCACCTGGAGTATTGCGTGCAGTTCTGGTCACCGCATTATAGGAAGGATGTGGAAGCTATGGAAAGGATGCAGAGGAGATTTACTAGGATGTTGCCTGGTACGGAGGGAAGGTCTTACGAGGAAAGGCTGAGGGACTCGAGGTTGTTTTCGTTGGAGAGAAGGAGGAGGAGAGGTGACTTAATAGAGACATATAAGATAATCAGAGGGTTAGATAGGGTGGATAGTGAGCGTCTTTTACCTCGGATGGTGATGGCAAACACGAGGGGACATAGCTTCAAGTTGAGGGGTGATAGATATAGGACAGATGTGAGAGGTAGTTTCTTTACTTAGAGAGTAGTAAGGGCGTGGAACGCCCTGCCTGCAGCAGTAGTAGATTCGCCAACTTTAAGGGCATTTAAGTGGTCATTGGATAGACATATGGATGAAAATGGAATAGTGTAGGTCAGATGGTTTCACAGGTCGGCGCAACATTGAGGGCCGAAGGGCCTGTCCTGCGCTGTAATGTTCTAATTCTAATTCACTAAATCAGTTTACAATATAAGTCAATAAATTAGTCTTCTTATTTAAAGCTTCTTCACAAAAATGCACATTTGTCGTTATTTTTGTTAGTAAAATAAATGTTGAATGCCTTTGTCTTTCGAAATTTGCTCACTGGCCCCCTGGCCTTAGCAAAAATGATAATGTGGCCCTCCGCCCGTAAAGGTTGGACAACCCTGATCTATATCAATGACTTGGAGGAAGGGACAAAATGGATGGTTGCTAAATTTGCTGATAACAAAAAGATAGGTAAGTGAAGAGGACATAAGGATATAGGAAGGTTAAGTGAGCGGGCAAAGGTTTGGCAGATGGAGTATAATGTGGGAAAGTGTGAACTTATCCACTTTGGCAAAATAGAAAAGCAACATATTATTTAAATAGCGAGAGGTTGCAGGATTCTGAGATCATACGAATTAGGAGCAGGAGTCGGCCACTCAGCACTCCGAGGCTGCTTCACCATTCAACAAGATCATGGCTGATCTGATTGTAACCTCAACTCCACATTCCCGCCTGCCCCCAATAACCTTCCACCCCCTTGCTTATCAAGAATTTATCTACCTCTGCCTTAAAAATAGTCAAAGACTCTTCTTCCACTGCCTTTTAAAGAAGAGAATTCCAAAGACTCAGGACCCCCTGGGAGAAAAAATTTCTCCTCATCTGTCATAAATGAGCAACCCCTTATTTTTAAACAGTGACCCTGAGTTCTATATTCTCCCACAAGAGGAAACATCCTTTTGTTACGACCAAGGCGGGAGAAATACACTGTTAATTCTCCATGGATCACAGCATATCAATAAATTTTCCCACTTACCGAAGAGTAACCAATTAGACACTTTATTTGCCTCCGAGAATAAAGCACACCAACCAGGTTTCTTTAAACAACAACAACATTAACTATTTATTAGAAAAAAAAAGTCTTAACCACTAATGAGATAAATGAAAAGCACTTTATTTCCTGAGCCCTCATGCACACAGTCATACATTTTAAAAAAAACAGTTAACTGGGGAAAAAGGATCATAGTTTACAGCTGTTTCACAGGAATACAAAAGGAATAATAAAAATAATGCAGTTTGCCACATTCTGATAGGAAATTCTTTGGTTGGGTGAAGTGTCCCAGAGTCAAATAGTTGGATGACACTCGAAATCTCCCCAGGTGAGGTTGATGAACAGTCTGTGATGGGTAGGCCTTCAAGGCAATTCAGCTGCAGTAGGAGTCACATAAGTCCTTCAGCAGGGGTGTAGCAATAGGTCTGCTTAGGACTCACAGCAGCAGCAGTTTAGCAGTAGAAGCTTTCTTCGGGTTCCAGGATTTCCCAAAACACAGGAGGAAACAGGAACCACACTGGCTGCAGGAATTCTTCATAGACAGGGGGCAATAGGAATCTGCCACCTTTAAAATACAGGGTTCCTTTTCCAGAGATGCAAGTTTCCTTTACAGAGAGAGGTCTTTTCTGGGTCTTCCACTTTGATATCCAAGCAGGTCAAAAATCAAATTCCAAACGCCTGCTTTTTGTCCAACTCACTGCTTTTTAAAAGGGTCCAAGGTGAAAGCAAAACCTTTCTGAGCCGATCACATGACCAGACATAGAGTCTCCTCTGTCATTCAAAGTGTTGCTCTGAGGAGGTCAAATGCTTGGCTAGCTTCCTTGAAACTGCTTGCTTTCCTATTCTTGTATACAAAGTCGCATCCAAAAATTTCAGCTATTTACAGGAGTCCATGTCCACTAAAAATTCTTTTTTTCATTTTTTTAAAACACACAGAATTCTAAAATTTTAGAACAAAAATAAATTTCACACCCCCGCCCTTGGCAAAATGAAACGCCATTCTTGAATGTGTTTCATTACAATGTAAAAAACAGAAGTTGAAAACATTTTAAGCATATTTTCGTACTCATGCTCCTCATTCACTTGACTGGTAGTTCATACAGTTTTGCTTTGTACCATCTTTACTCATGTAACTCAACAAAGTTAAATTCATTACAAAGTATCTGTGATAACATTGTTATTTCCTGAAATGTGTACAATCTTCAAGTGATAAGGATGTAACAATAAACTCCATAGGAATATTCTGGCATTTTGGGTTTTAAATTTTTCCACAAAGATTATTCTCATCAGCCAATTGCAACCTTCCAAACATAGTCTCCAAGTTGTTTCATGTGTTTCTTCCAGGGGTCCCTATGGACCAGCACCTCAGCAAGGTAAACTGCACAGTTAGGAACACTGGCCACTACTGGGTTTACAAGTCTCTGAGAAGTTTCTTGAGTATCCATTAACCTGTGTGGTATCATTTGACACTGGAAAACCCATCCAGTGTGACAAAAGCTGATATTTCTTTAGCTCGGGTTGTTAGAGGAACTTGCCTTTAACAAATCTTTCTTTGTAAGAAACATGGTACTGCCTACTCTGTCAATAAAGTCTTCCAAGCGAGGAATTGGGTAGGAGTCTGCCTTTGTTACTGCATTGACTTTTCTGTAGTCTATGCAAAGCTGGGTTGACCCATCAGGTTTAGGCACTATTACTACTGGTGAACTCCAGCTGCTTTGACTAAGTTCAATTAAATTGTTTTCCAGCATGGATTGAATTTCTGCTTATACTTGGGCCTTTTTGTCTGGACTTAAGTGGCAAGGATGCTGTTTTATAGGAATGGATTCCCCTACATCCACTTCATGTGTGTCTAAGGTTGTACATCCTGGCTTATCTAAGTACAAAAGCATGTTGCCCAATTTTCCTAGCCATTCTGTATTAGCTAACCGATAGTAGGAGATTCAAACAGAAAATTGTCTACGCCTCCTTCTGCCTCATCCTCCCTATTCCTTTCATTCTTATCTGTCTCTATTACCTGACATACCCATACTGGTTTATCCTCCTCCCTGCAATAATATTTCTTTAACATATTGCTGATTGCATATTGCACACAGCTGATTCTTTCTCCAGCGATCTGGGGTGTCAATTAAATAATTCACCTTACCAACTCTTTTTACCATTTTATACGGACCACTGAACTGTGCTTTTAATGGTTCACCCTGTAAAACTAATAATACTACTTCATCTCCTGGTTGAAAAGTTCAGGGTCTTTGCGTCTTTGTCTGCCCATTTTTTCATAGTGGTTTGGGATGCTTTAAAGTGTTCCTGAGCCACATTGCAAGCTTTGGTGAGCCTTTCCCAGAACATGGATACATAGTCTGGTACCGAAGATTCATCCTTTTGTTCAAAGAACCTGACTTTGATCAGTTTTAGAGGACGTCTTATCTCATTTCAATAAACCAATTTGAAAGGACCAAAACCTGTAGACACATTCAGTGAATCTCTAGTGGCAAATAAAAGAAAGTCTAGCCCTTTATCCCAATCATGGGGATATTCATGACAGTCTGCTCTCATCATTGTTTTGAGAGTTTGATGGTACCTTTCTAAAGTTCCCTGTGTCTGTGGGTGATATGCTGAAGATTTTAACTGTTTGATACCCAAATTATCCATGACTTCTTGAAATATCTTAGACATAAATTTGGAACCTTGATCCGATTGAAATTCAAGTGGTAATCCATATCTCGTAAAGAATTGGTTTAACTTCTCTACTATTACTTTAGCAGTAATTGTCCTCAAGGGAATGGCCTCTGGAAATCAAGTAGCCATATCCATGATAGTGAGTAAATATTGATGTCCCACTTTTGTTTTTGGCAAGGGTCCTATGCAGTCTACCAACATGCTACTGAATGGTTCCTCAATAACTGGTATGGGAATTAGAGGTGCCGGTTTTATAGCAGGTTGCGGTTTTCCCACCATTTGGCACATATGGCAAGTCCTACAAAACTCCACCATGTCCTTGGTAAGACCTGGCCAGTAATAATGTTGACTTATATGTGATTTGGTCTTCCGGATCCCCATATGTCCTGCTAGGGGAACGTCATGTGCTAACCTTAATAATTCCCGGCAATATTTAGGTGGTACCATGACCTGACAAACAACCATCTATTCTTTGTCTGCAGGTCTGAGGCAGTCTCCATTTCCTCAGCTGAACACGGTCTTCAACATAATAGCCTTCTGGCCGTGCCCCTAGCCAAGCTGTTCCAGTACAGCTACAACACTGGCATCTACCCATCAATGTGGAAAATTGCCCAGGTATGTCTTGTACATAAAAAGCAGGACAAGTCCAACCCGGCCAATTACCGCTCCATCAGTCTACTCTCAATCATCAGTAAAGTGATGGAAGGTGTCATCAACAGTGCCATCAAGCAGCACTTGCTTAACAATAACCTGCTCAGTGACGCTCAGTTTGGGTTCCACCAGGGCCACTCAGCTCCTGACCTCATTACAGCTTTGGTTCAAACATGGACAAAAGAGCTGAACCCAAGAGGTGAGGTGAGAGTGACTGCCCTTGACATCAAGGCAGCATTTGACCGAGTATGGCATCAAGGAGCCCTAACAAAACTGAGGTCAATGGGAATCAGGGGGAAAACCCTAGCACATACCTAGAGTCATACGTGGCACAAAGGAAGATGGCTGTGGTTGTTGGAGGTCAATCATCTGAGCCGTTTGATTGGTACCCCATCCACAAACATTCACTCCCTCCACCACTGACGCACAATGGCAGCAGTGTGTACCATCTACTAAATGCACTGCAGCAACTCACCAAGGCTCCTTACACAGCACCTTCCAAACCCTCAACCTCTACCATCTCAAAAGACAAGGGCAGCAGATGCATGGGAACACCACCACCAGCAAGTTCCCCTCCAAGCCACACACCATCCTGACTTGGAACTATATCGCCGTTCCTTCACTGTCGCTGGGTCAAAATCCTGGAACTCCCTTCCTAACAGTTGATGTACCTACTCTACATGGACTGCAGCAGTTCAACAAGGCAGCTCACCACCACCTTCTCAAGGGCAATTAGGGGTGGGTGATAAATACTGGCCTAGCCAGCGAAGCCCATGAGTCTTGACTCCAGGGAAAATTCTGGTCAGCAAGAAGCTGAATCCAGCCCAGTACATACTGAAAAGTTGTTTACAATGATACAAGCTCTCCCTACGTTTGAGGAAAGGGATGTAGAGGCGTTTTTCATTTCTTTTGAAAAAATAGCCAAACAAATAAAATGGCTACAGGAAAGCTGGACACTACTTATGCAGAGCAGGTTGATGGGCAGAGCTCATGACGTTTATGCCATGCTTTCTGAAGAGGCTTCTGCAGGTTATGAGATGGCAAAAAAGGCCATTCTTGCTGCATATAAGTTAGTCCCTGAAGCTTACTGACAGACGTTTCGGAACCTTGGGCAGACTTATGTAGAATTTGAGAGGGTGAAGCAAATTAATTATGATCGCTGGATACAGGCAGTAAAGATGGAAGCCACGTCTGTGAATCTTAGAGAACTGATTCTGTTGGAAGAGTTTAAAAATTCAATCCCTCCAGTGGAGAGAACTCATGTAGAGAAACAGAAATTTTCAAAAGCCAGACAAAGCAGTGGAAATCACTGATGATTTTGAGCTTGTGAAAAGCTAAAAAACCTTTGTCCATCACCCCCACAAAGGGTAGAAGGTGGGAGAGTGAAAGGAAGGCAAGTAGTCGGGGACAAGAAGGGCAAGCTGGGAATGCCCCAGGATCATCTCCTCAGGCCAGAAAGAAAGGTGCTGAGGATAGAACTGAGGTCCGCAAGCCAAAGTGTTATCATTGCCACAAGGTGGGAAATCTTTATTCAGAATGCTGAAAGTTGTGAGGTAAACCCATGGGACTTGATGAGGTACACAAAACTAATGCAGAGAAAGGGGCCCTGACTGAAAGTACAGCAGACCAGGCTGTAGCTTTAACAACAGCTGTAAAACCAGATACAGAAACCAAAGTGAGTGTCAGGGTTGAGAATAAGATACCTGAAAGATACCCGATAGGGAATTCTTGTCAAAAGGAAAAGTAACTCCATATCCCTCAAGTGAGGCAGGTAAACCTATAGTTATACTTAGGGATACAGGAGCAACCCAAACTCTTCTGCTGCGGAAAGAAATAATATTTCCACCAGAGAATGCACTGATTGCTAAAGTTTTAGCTAATGGTATTGGCAGGAGTATATACCTGTCCCTTTGTATCGAGTGCACCTAGAGTTTGACCTAATGTCTAGGATGGTAACCGTAGGAATTGTCCATACTTTGCTGGTAGAGGGAATTGACCTACGCCTAGGGAATGATTTGGCCGGAGCAAAAGTAACAGTTTCTCCAGTAACCATAGAGAGATACAGCACTGAAACAGGTCCTTCAACCCACCGAGTCTGTGCTGACCAACAACCACCCATTTATACTAATCCTACCTTAATCCCATATTCCCTACCACATCTCCACCATTCTCCTACCTATACTAGGGGCAATTTACAATGCCCAATTTACCTATCAATCTGCAAGGCTTTGGCTGTGGGAGAAAACCAGAGAATCTGGTGGAAACCCACACGGTCACAGGGAGAACTTGCAAACTCCACACAGGCAGCACCCAGAAACAAACCCGGGTTGCTGGAGCTGTGAGGCTGCAGTGCTAACCACTGTGCCGTTTAATCACAGAGAAACTAAGTGAAGTGAAAGAAACAGAGCAATTACAGGAACCAGTTCGAGGAATATTTTCTGCGTGAGTAGTAACCTGAGCAATGGCTCAATCCCATTATCGGAGGTAAAATTAGCACCACAGTCAGATAGCCAGGTATCTGAAACTTTCCTTGAATATTTCCTTTATATAATCCAATTGAGATGTTTAACAAATCTTCTTTAATCACAGCACAACCAGCTGATCCAGAGTTACATAAAATAGCACAATCGGCTCTGACAGAAGCTGAGGCAAAAGGAGTTTTTAAAATTTGATCCTGGGATGTGGGCATCGCTGGTAAGACCAGCATTTATTGCCCATTCCTAGTTGCCCTTGAGAAGGTAATGGTGAGTTGCCTCCTTGAGCTGCTGCTGTTCATGTGGGGTAGGTACACCCACAGTGCTGTTAGGAAGGGAGTTCCAGGATTTTGTCCCAGAAACAGTGAAAGAACGGTGATATAGTTCCAAGTCAGGATGGTGTGTGGCTTGGAGGGGAACTTCTATGTGGTGGTGTTCCAATGCATCTGCTGCTCTTCTCTTTCTAGGTGGTAGAAGTCGCGGGTTTGGAAGGTGCTGTTGAAAGAACCTTGGCGTGTTGCTGCAGTGCATCTTGTAGATGGTACACATCTGCTGCCATTGTGCATCAGTGGTGGAGGGTGTGGATGTTTGTGGATTGGGTGCCAAACAGGCTTTGTCCTGGATGGTGTTGAGCTTCTTGAGTGTTGTTGGAGCTGCACCCATCCAGGCAAATGGAGAGTATTCCATCACACTCCTGACTTGTGCCTTGTAGATGGTGGACAGGCTTTGGGGAGTCAGGAGGTGAGTTACTCACTGCAGGATTTCTAGTCTCTGACCAGTTCCCATAGCCACAGTATTTATATGGTTACTCCAGTTCAGTTTTTGGTCAATGGTAACCCCCAGGATGTTGATAGTGGTAATGCCATTGAATGTCAAGGGCAGATGGTTAGATTCTCTCTTGTTGGAGATGGTCATTGCCTGGTACTTGTGTGGCACGAATGTTACTTGCCACTTACCAGCCCAAGCCTGAATATTGTCCAGCTCTTGCTGCATTTCTACACGGACTACTTCAGTATCTGAGGAGTCGCGAATGGTGCTGAACATTGTGCAATCATCAATGAACATCTGCACTTCTGACCTTACGATTGAAGGAAAGTCATTGATGAGGCAGCTGAAGATGGTTGGGCCTCTGGCACTGAGGAACTCCTGTAGTGATGTCCTGGTGCTGAATTGATTGACCTCCAACAACCACAACCATCTTCCTTTGTTCTAGCTATGACTCCAACCAGCGGAGAGTTTACCCTCCGATTCCCATTGATTCCCATTTTGCTAGGGCTCCCTGCTGCCATACTCAGTCGAGATGAGGAGAAATTTATGCTCTTAGAGGGTCGTGAGTCTTTGGAATTCTCTTCCTCAAAAGGTGGTGGAAGCAGAGTCTTTGAATATTTTTATGGCAGAGGTAGATAGATTCTTGATAAGCAAGGGGGTGGAAGGTTATCGGGGGTAGGTGGAAATGTGGAGTTATCAGTTCAGTCATGAACTTATTGAATGGTGGAGCAGGCTCGAAGGGCCGAGTGGCCTACTCCTGCTCCTAATTCGTATGTTCGTAAATGCTGCCTTGATGTCAAGTGCAGTTACTGTCACCTCACCTCTTGAGTTTGGGTCTTTTGTCCAATTTTGAACCAAGGTTGTGATGAGGTCAGGAGCTGAGTGGCCCTGATGGAACGAGTGGTGTGCCACAGGGATCTGTGCTGGGGCCTCAACTTTTTACAATCTATATAAATGACGTAGATGAAGGCACCGAAGGTATAGTTGCTAAATTTACTGATGACACAAACATAGGTAGGATAACTAGATTTGACTGGTCAGCTACTGAACTAATCAGCTACTCTGTGGTAAAGCCTGTTCATCCCTGCCTAAGACTGTAAGAAACTTACTTTACTTTCTTAACCCTGCTTTACTTTATTAACCCTTAAATGCTAACTGCAGACCAGACTTTTATAAAGATAACAACACTTAAAATCCCCACTCTTCAAACTCGAATCTCCATAATCAGCTTGCAATCTGCACACCGTTTTGCATGTAGACACCGTATTTTCGATATCTTTGTACATGCCTGTCCAGTACACAGCTGATGTGACTCTAAGCTTACACTTCTCCATTCCCATGTGGCCTTCATGTATCTTCTGGAGGAGTTCTTCCTGCATTATTCTGGATCCAGCTAGCAGAACACCATCTTCCAGTGAGATGTTATCTCTGATAGACCAGTACAGCCATATTACTGGCTATGTTTGTTGTATCTTATCAGACTATTCCTGGATCACTTGCTGAGAGAACATCTGTAACTCCTATCTTTGCTGGCCTCATCTCTAGTTTGATTCAATTTCGGTGGTGTTACTTTCACCAGGTGATGAATATTTATATAAGTCTTCTTTACTTCTGATTGGAGGGTACTTTTCAATGGGTGTATGATCTTCAACCCTCAGTGCCGCCTCTTTCATCTCATGGTTTACTGAGATAATTTGTAGCTCTTCACAATTACTCAATCCCAGGATAGAAGGGGCATCTGTTTCAGTGACATAGAACATATAGTTAACATCTTTTCCTTTGTATATCCCTCTGATTTGGGTTGTTCTTGGCTGTTGAATCTCAGTTCCCCCGTATACCATTAGTATGACTTTGTTCGGTTTCAGAGGACCTTTCCTTAGATAAATAATCATTTTCTTCTAAATTTTCAGGAAAGATCTTCTGGTATAGACTGAGCAGGTTGATGTTACTCTGTGCTCTGGTATCAAGCTTCAGCTTCAGATTTATCACTGTGGCTTTTCTCTGGGAACTGTCACATCCAGACATTTCATGCTGTTGCATGGTTCTTATGTCTATTGTGTTCTCAAACTCATAATCATCTTCCAGGTTATTGATGTTTTTGTTTCTTTTCCTACTCATTTGTCCTGTTACTCTTTCTCTAGTGACTCGTCTACCACCTTCTTCCCTTGTTCTGCACATCTTTTCCCAGTGATTGGTCTTTCCGCAAGCTCTGCAGATTGATCCATATTCAGGACATTTCCTTCTGTCTGTCAATTCATGTGGTCATCCACAGCTCCTACACGTCTTTCTCTCTGTCCGGTGTACATTCTTTTGATGCTGTTTCACTGCATCAACCCTGCTGCCTTTCTCTTGGCTTAACAGAAAGCTAGCCGTTTGGGTAGTGAGTGCCTTCATCTGTCTGTTCGTGGCTTCATGTGCTCTGGCAGTGTCTACAGTCTGTGATATTGTGAGCTTGTCCTGTCCGATTAAAGTTTTCTGTACTTCAGGATGTGCAGAACCCCAGGTTAGCTGATCTATCAGCCTGTCACCTGTATCCTTAAATTTACATTTTTTGGCTGCATTTTTCAATCTTGTTATGAAATGTCAATGGTCTCGCCTAATTCCTGTCTGAAGCCTTGAAATTCATAGCAGTAGATCCAATGATTTAATTTTAGCTGGAAATGGGTGCTGAATTTTTCAAAGATTTTGTCTGGGTTTCTGCTGTCCTCTTCACTCAGCTTCCAGCTATTAAATAAATTTAATCCTCTATCTCTTGCCCACAGAAAGATATAGATGACCCTCTCCACTTCAGTAGTGCTTTTTAGAAAATGACTGAATGCCAATCTACACTTTTGTTTAAACTTCTCAACTGCCTCTATGACATCATCAGCTTCCCAATTCAATATGGGCTGTCGTTGTGCATTCATTGCTGTTCTGGCCAGCATTTCTTCTTTTTTTAATTTTGCATGATTCACTCAGTATTTTTCCTCTCTCTGGCACTAATTGGGGTTAATTTTTCCCAATCTAATTCAGCATTAAATTCATTTAAAATATTTTAGGCTTTCTCACAAGCACCTGCTGCTGCCATATTATGTCCCCTGGTTGTCTTAAAATAATCACATTTTAGAGTTGGAAATGCTGGAGCTTTTTTTAAATTTCATATAGTCCACATTGCTGTTTGGTGGGAACTGCTTTAGACTGGTGTTGTATTACACATCACAGGACTGCAGTACAGCAGTGAATGTAGCCACCCAGAACACAATTACCCATTACAATTAGTTCTGAGCTAATTAGTTCTTAGCTCTGTACAAATGATACAACAATATATAACAAATGGGATGTCTGGAGCTGCAGCAGTATTCCAGCTGAGGCCTACCCAAACTGTATAAATCCAGCATCATCTTCTTCCTCCTGTGTCCTTGTATAGAAAACTCTCAGAGTCTGATTCCTCCTGCTAACACCTTTCAAGGATGATCCTTCCTTTACAGTATGGGGGAATCAACTGTTCCCTCACTCATTCTCACACTCACACTCCTCACTCATTCTCACACTCAGATCTTCCTCCCTCATTCTCACACTCAGACTCACTCTCCTTACTCATTCACACACTCAGCAATAACCTGCTCTGTGACGCTCAGTTTGGGTTCCGCCAGGGCCACTCAGCTCCTGACCTCATTACAGCCTTGGTCCAAACATGGACACAAGAGCTGAACTCAAGAGGTGAGGTGAGAGTGACTGCCCCTAGCATCAAGGCAACATTTGACTGAGTATGGCATCAAGGAGCCCTAGCAAAACTGGTCAATGGGAATCAGGAGAAAAGCTCTTGGCTGGTTGGACTCATACCTAGCACAAAGGAAGATGGTTGTGGTTGTTGGAGGTCAATCATCTCAGTCCCAGGACATCACTGCAGGAGTTCCTCAGAGTAGTGTCCTGGGCCCAACCATCATCAGCTGATTCATTCCTTCCTTCCATCCTAAGGTCAGAAGTGGGGATGTTTGCTGATGATTGCACAATGTTCAGCACCATTTGTGACTCCTCAGATACTGAAGCAGTCCGTGTCCATATGCAGCAAGACCTGGACAATATCCAGGCTTGGGCTGACAAGTGGCAAGTAACATTTGTGCCACTGAAGTGCCCAGCAATGACCATCGCAAACAAAAGAGAATCGAACCATCTCCCCTTGATGTTCAACGGTATTATCATCGCTGAATCCCCAACAATTAACATCCTGGGAGTTACCATTGACCAGAAACTGAACTGGACCAGCCACATAAATGCTGTAGCTACAAGAGCCAGTCAGAGGCTGGGAATTCTGCGGTCAGTAACTCGCCTCCCGTCTCCCCAATGCCTGTCCACCATCGACAAAGGCACAAGTCAGGAGTGTGATGGAATACTCTCCACTTGCCTGGATGAGTGCAGCTCCAACAACACTCAAGAAGCTCGACACCATCCAGGACAAAGCAGCCCACTTGAATGGCACCCCATCCACTACCTTCAACATTCACTCCCTCCACCACAACGCACAGTGGCAGCAGTGTGTACCGTCTCCAAGATGCACTGCAGCAACGCACTAAGGCTCCTTAGACAGCATCTTCCAAACCCACAACCTCCACCACCTGGAAGGACAAGGGCAGCAAATTCAAGGGAACACCACCACCTGCAAGTTCCCCTCCAAGTCACACACCATCCTGACTTCGAACTATATCGCCATTCCTTCACTGTCGCTGGGTCAAAATCCTGGGTAGGTACCTCACATGGACTGCAGCGGTTCAAGAAGGCAACTCACCACCACCTTCTCAAGGGCAATTAGGAATGGGCAATAAATGCTGGCCTGGCCAGCGATGCCCACATCCCATGAATTAATTTTTTAAAACTCAGACTCACTCTCACACTCAGACCCACTCTCCTCACTCATTCTGACAGTTAGAAGCTGGAGACTTTGTTCACTGTTAAGGTCGCTGATAAAGGTTATTCTCTGGCATTTTAAACACGTTGCTGGATAATAAGCAAGTGCTGGTGAGAGGTCCAAATAATGGATTTGTGCCCAGACCTATCCTGCGACAACGCTGTGTGACGGTATAGTTTGCAGCTGATGACAGTGACAATCGATGGCCTGCATATTGTGGAGAAATCAATGTGCAGTTAATTGCAGATTGCACTGTCAGCCCGGAAAGCAGGAGACTGGATCACATGGCCATTTACTTTCATTATTGTCAAATATTACGAGATTGACCACATCTGATCAGGTCACCCGTTGCCCAAAGTGGTTGTACTGTAGAATGAAGAGCAGCTCATTCCCTGACCTCCAAAACACAATAAACAAGAGGCAGTGGGATGAGATTTCCATTGATTTTAAAGTGCAGCTTGCTTGCAGCTCATTACTGTTCCATCCGGCTATGTTCCCTGAACAAGCTGGGAATAATGGAATGGGAGTGAGCAAGGTCGGACTCGACTGGTTAACCATCCTGTACAGAGTTATCCTGAGAGGCACTTGTCAAAGCAATACAATTCAGTTCTACAGCCATGCCTGTGCTGATCATTCAGGGCCCTGAACCACCATTTTATAAAGTGTTAATCCCAATGGTTGCCATGGGAACATCAGTCTATTAATAGTAACCCCCAGTGACTGAGTAAGAGCCTGCCAACTGGTTTCTGAGTCATAGGGCCAGCCAGATTTTATTCAGGCAACGGGGGTCCCGGTGGGGGGGCCAGAGGGCTGGGGGGAGAGCCCATCTCGCCGCTCTGTCAGACCCCCAGTGGAATTTCATGGCGGGAGGGCAATTGACTGTCCCATTCAAGGACAAGCTCCACCTCCAGAGCTACCGACCAATCGGAAGGCTGGCAGCTCGGCAGCATCACCAGGAGTGGTGGCCATTGCTGGTACTGCAGGAGGCCCTGCAGCACCGAAGAAGGAGAGCCTGGGGAGGGGGTTGGGGAGGCGGGGTCTTCCTTGAGGACAGTGATCGCCGCCGTTGGGGCCCTCCAGGGGCCCTGGATGGCCCTCAAAGGAGAGATGCCCCAATTTTGGTAAGAGCCTGCCAGGCAGCGGCAGGCCCTCTGCCTTCTACAAAATTGGAGTCAAGGCAGGAAGAAGCCCTTCAGTAGCCATTAATTGGCCATTTATGGGCCTCAATTGGCCTCGGGGGGGGGAGGGAAGGGTATCCTTGGCTTTTCCCACAACAGAGAAAATGGCAGGGGGCCTGGGCAGTGTCAGAAATGGCACCCCCTGCCATTTTGTTTGCCCCTCCCACCACCTCCATGTCCGTCTCCAAGGGCAGCACAAAATTCTGCCCCTGGAGTCATTATGCACAGAAAGAGGCAATTCAGCCCATCAAGTCCATGCTGGCACTCTGTAGAGCAATCCAGTCAGTCCCGAAAACATTCTATGTACTCCTCACCTACGCTACTTCTGCCCATCTGATTTTTCCAGTCTATATGTAGATTAAAATCCCCCATGATTATCGCCGTCCCTTTCTGACAAGCTGCCATTATTTCTTCCTTTATACCCCGTCCTACAGTGTGGTTAATGTTAGGTGGCCTGTACACCACTCCCACAAGTGACTTCTTGCCGATATGATTTCTCATCTCTATACAAACTGCTTCTACATCCTGGTTACCTGAACTTAGGTTATTGCGCTAATACCATCATTAATTAACAGAGCCGCATCTCCACCTTTTCCTAGCTTCCAGTCCTTCCTAAATGTCATGTACCCTTCAATATTCAGGTCCCAATCTATGTCGTCCTGTAGCCATGTCTCTGTAATGGCTATCAGATTGTACTTATTTATTTCTATTTGCGTTCTCAGTTCATCTGTTTTGTTTCGAATGTTATGTGCATTCAGATACAGAGCCTTTAGTTTTGTCCTTTTATTATTTTTGTAACCGCTAGCCTTATCTGTTGATTTACTCTTAGATTTGTAAACTCAGTCCCTTCCTGTCACAGTCTGCTTATCATTTCCCATATAAATACCTTTCTCTCTTGCCTTGTCTCTACTCCTTGATTTACCATATCTTCCTAAATTTGATCCCTTGCCCCCACTATTCAATTTAAAACCCTCACCACTTCCCTAATTATGCGGTTCGCATGAGGTTGGTTAGGCCGCATTTGGAGTACTGTGTGCAGTTCTGGTCGCCGCACTACAGGAAAGATGTGATTAAGCTAGAGAGGGTGCAGAAAAGATTCACAAGGATGTTCCCTGGTTTGGAGGGCTTGAGTTATAAAGAGAGATTGGATAGGCTGGGTCTGTTTTCCCTGGAGCGAAGGAGGCTGAGAGGGGACATGATAGAGGTATATAAAATTATGAGAGGCATAGATAGGGTAGATAGCCAGAGTCTGTTTCCCATGGTAGGGGTGACTAAAACTAGAGGGCATAGATTTAAGGTGAGAGGGAGGAGGTTTAAAGGGGATCAAAGGGGTAAATCTTTCACACATCGAATAGTGGGTAGCTGGAATGAGCTGCCTGAGGAGGTGGTGGAGGCAGGAACAGTAGCAACATTTAAGAGGCATCTGGACAGGTACTTGAATGAGCAAGGCATAGAGGGATATGGAATTAATACAGGCAGGTGGGATCAGTATAGATAGGCATTATAGTCGGCATGGACGCAGTGGGCCGAAGGCCCTGTTTCTATGCTGTACGACTCTATGACTCTATAACACCGACCCCAGCACAGTTCAGGTGTAGACTGTCCCAACGGTACAGCCACCACGTTCCCCAGTATTGGTGCCAGTGCCTCACAAATCGGAACCCACTTCTACCACACCAGTCTTTGAGCCATGCATTAATTTCTCTAATCTTATTTGCCCTACTCCAATTTGCACATGGCACAGGTAATAATCCAGAGATTATTACCTTTGAGGTTCTGTTTCTTAATTTGGTGCCTAGCTCCTCATACTAACTATGCAGAACCTCCTTCCTTGTCCTGCTTATGTCATTGGTACCTACATGGACCATGATGACTGGATCGTCCCCCTCCCACTGTAAGTTCCTCTCCAGTCCTGAGCAGATGTCCCAAACCCTGGCATCGGGCAGGCAACACAGCCTTCTGGACTCTCGCTCTATGCTGCAGAGAACAGTGTCAATCTCCCTAACTATACTGTCCCCAACTACCACTACATTCCCTTTTTCTCCCTCCACTTGAATGGCTTCCTGTATCATGGTGCCATGGTCAGGTTGCTCATCCATCCTGCAGCCCCCACTCTCATTCAAACAAGCTGAAAGGACCTCAAACCTGTTGGACAATCACAAAGGCTGAGGCTCCTGCACTCTGGATCCCCTTACCTGCCTCAGCTGCAACCACACTTTCCTGTCCCTGACCACTGACAAAATTAAAAGACCCTATCCTAAGGGGTGTGACCACCTCCTGATACAAAGTGTCCAAGTAACTTTCCCCCTCCCTGATGCGTCGCAGTGTCTGCATCTCAGACTCCAGTTCGGTGAGAGGGGCAAAGTTTAGAGGGGATGAGTGAGGCAAGTTCTTTACACAGAGGGTGGTGAGTGCCTGGAACTTGCTGCCGGGGGAGGTGGTGGAAGCAGGTACCATAGAGACGTTTAAGAGGCATCTTGACAAATACATGAATAGGATGGGAATAGAGGGTTACGGACCCCGGAAGTACAGAAGGTTTTAGTTAAGACAGGCATCAAGATCGACACAGGCTTGGAGGGCCGAATGGCCTGTTCCTGTGCTTTGTTCAATGACTCTGAGTCGAAGTTCTTCAAGCCGCAAACACTTACTGCAGATGTGTTTGCCCTGAATCACACTGGCATCCAGTAACTCCCACATATTGCAGCCGTGACACATCACCTGTCCTGCCATCCTTAATGTGTTTTAATTAACTACTTAATTATTTATTCAATTATTTATTTTATTTTCCTTTCTTTATATATTTTATTAAGCTTACCACTAGTTCCTTTACCATTTTAAATGTTAGGATTAGAATGAACCTTAATCACTTACCAAACCAATCACCTATCTGCTTGCCTGTGATGTCACACTTGATTTTCTTTGAAGGGCTCATTCCACTGAACTGGATAGGACGGAGATTTGTACGGAGATTTGGACGGAGGTTTGGACGGAGGTTTGGACGGAGGTTTGGACGGAGGCTAGTATCAGGCAAAACCCCCACTTGCCAAGACTGAGGCACACATTATTTCGCCACATGAACATTAAAAATTTTAAAATTGCAAGTCCTTGGCTGGAAAGACATTTGCATAGTACCAGACAATGTGGAAACAAAGGGAGTCAGTCCCCGCCCCCAATACACAGAAGAGACCTGGTCAAACCAGTCGTTCACGTGACCACCTGCTGGCCAACTAGGGGAGTTTTAAACTGGAAAAACAGATTTTGAACTCAGAACACTGTGTGTTCATGGACTGAGAGCATCTCCTCCCTTGTCTGCCTGCCTTCATCGCTTCCCACGGAACTGACTCTTGTGAAAACACGTGGAACTCAAAGAGAGGACAGTTTCCTATGTGAACAATGTTTTTAAGATGCCGACTGGGCCCCAACTAAACGCAAGACCATATCTTCAATCAAGGGCTACAGCGAGCTCGAGGCACAGTAACAAGATATCACCTCAAACTGTTCTACTTATCTTTTCTTCTCTTTTCTGTCCCCACCTGCATGTTTATATCGTGTGTGCATGCTAGCATGGGCGCTTCGGATATCCGTAGGCGTGAACCGCATTAGATTTTAAGTTTAAGGTTTAATAAATTTCATCTTCCTTCTTTAAACCATAGAAAACCTGTTTGTGCTCATTTCATTGCCTGATGATTGATAAGTTGTGAACAAGGATTCACAAAGGGGTAGCTCAAAACATTAAACATGTTAAACATTAAACCTGTTACAATAAGACCAAGAAAAGACAGCAAAAGACCCCTAGACACATTGCTCACCTGGTTGTAACAATGGAATAGAGGATAGGATGGAGGATAGGCGAGCATCTCCCCACACTCCGCGTTCCTCTCAATGAAGCCTCTCCCCACACTCCGTGTTCTTCTCAATGAAGCCTCTCCCCATACTCAGTGTTCTTTTCAATGAAGCCTCTCCCCACACTCCGCATTCTTCTCAATGAAGCCTCTCCCCATACTCAGTGTTCTTTTCAATGAAGCATCTCCCCATACTCAGTGTTCTTCTCAATGAAGCCTCTCCCCATACTCAGTGTTCTTTTCAATGAAGCCTCTCCCCACACTCCGCATTCTTCTCAATGAAGCCTCTCCCCGCACTCCGCGTTCTTCTCAATTAAGCCTCTCCCCATACTCCGCGTTCCTCTCAATGAAGCCTCTCCCCACACTCCGTGTTCTTCTCAATGAAGCCTGTCCCCACACTCCGTGCTCTTTTCAATGAAGCCTCTCCCCACACTCCGTGTTCTTCTCAATGAAGCCTGTCCCCACACTCCGCGTTCTTCTCAATTAAGCCTCTCCCCATACTCCGCGTTCCTCTCAATGAAGCCTCTCCCCACACTCCGCGTTCTTCTCAATTAAGCCTCTCCCCATACTCCGTGTTCTTCTCAATGAAGCCTGTCCCCACACTCCGTGTTCTTCTCAATGAAGCCTCTCCCCACACTCCGTGTTCTTCTCAATGAAGCCTCTCCCCACACTCCGTGTTCTTCTCAATGAAGCCTCTCCCCACACTCCGTGTTCTTCAATGAAGCCTCTCCCCTCACTCTGCACTCTTTTCAATGAAGCCTCTCCCCTCACTCCGTGTTCTTCAATGAAGCCTCTCCCCACACTCCGCGCTCTTTTCAATGAAGCCTCTCCCCACACTCCGTGCTCTTTTCAATGAAACCCCTCCCCACACTCTGCTTTCTTCTCAATGAAGCCTCTCCCCACACTCCGTGTTCTTCAATGAAGTCTCTCCCCACACTCCGTGCTCTTTTCAATGAAACCCCTCCCTGCACTCTGCGCTCTTTTCAATGAAGCCTCTCCCCGCACTCTGTGTTCTTCAATGAAGCCTCTCCCCGCACTCCGCGCTGGCCTGTGTAAACACAATCAACACTGGCCTGCGTAAATGCAACTGATACTGCCCCATTTAAACAACCTGTGTTGGACTGCTAAAACACAACCGGCACTGGCCCACATAAAAACAACTGATACGCAAATAGATGTGAGTGGATACGATATAGTTGCGATTACAGAGACATGGCTGCAGGGTGACCAAGGGTAGGAACTGAACATCCAGGGGTATTCAATATATCGGAAGGACAGACAAAAAGGGAAAGGAGGTGGAGTAGCGTTGTTAGTAAAAGAGGAAATCAATACAATAGTGAGGAAGGATATTAGCTCAAAATCCTGATGTGGAATCTGTATGGATGGAGCTAAGAAACACCAAAGGGCAGAAAGCATTGGTGGGGGTTGTATATAGACCCCCAAACAGTAGTGGAGATGTAGAGGATGGCATTAAACAGGAAACTAGAGATGCATGCAATAAGGGTGCAATTGTAATTATGGATGAATTTGATCTACATATAGATAGGGCAAACCAAATTAGCAATAATACTGTAGAGGAGGAATTCCTGGAGTGCGGACGTGATGGTTTTTTGCACTAATACATTGAGGAACCAACTAGAGAACAGGTCATCCTAGACTGGGTATTGTGTAATGAGAAAGGATTAGTTAACAATCTTGTTGTGCGGGGTCTCTTGGGGAAGAACGACCATAACATGATAGAATTCTTCATTAAGATGGAGTGAGAGAGTTGATTCCGAGACTAGGGTTCTGAATCTAAATAAAAGAAACTATGAAGGTATGAGGCGCGAGTTGGCTATGATAGATTGGGGAATGTTACTTAAAGGGTTGACAGTGGATAGGCAATGGCTAGCATTTAAACAGCGCATGGATGAATTACAACAATTGTTCATTCCTGTCTGGCGCAAAAATAAAACAGGAAGGGTGGCTCTACCGTGGCTTACAAAAGAAATTAGGGATAGTATTAGATCCAAGGAGAAGAAATATAAAATTGCCAGAACAAGCAGCAAACCTGAGGATTGGGAGCAGTTTAGAATTCAGCAAAGGAAGACAAAGAGATTGATTAAGAAGGAGAAAACAGAGTATGAGAGTAAGATTGCAGAGAACATAAAAACTGACTGTAAAAGCTTCTAATGGATATGTGAAGAGAAAAAGATTAGTGAAGACAAATGTGGGTCCCTTACAGTCAGAAACGGGAGAATTTATAATGGGGAACAAAGAAATGGCAGACCAATTAATAAAAAAATAAAAAATAAATAAATTAAATACACACTTTGGTTCTGTCTTCCCAAAGGAGGACACAAATTACCACCCAGAAAAGTTGGGGAACATAGTGTCTCATGAGAAGGAGGATCTGTATGAAATCAGTATTAGTAGGGAAATGGTGTTAGAGAAATTGATGGGATTGAAGGCTGATAAATCCCGCGGGCCTGATAATCTACATCCCAGAGTACTTAAGGAAGTGGCCCTAGAAATAGATGAATTGCTGGTCATTTTTCATAATTCCATAGACTCTGGAACAGTTCCAATGGATTGGAGGGTAGCTAATGTAACCCCACTATTTAAAAAAGGAGGTAGGGAGAAAACGGAATTTTAGACCGGTTAGCCTGACATCAGTAGTGGGGAAAATGCTAGAGTCCATTATAAAAGATGTAATAGCAGAGCACATGGAAAACAATGACAGGATCGGACAAAGTCAACATGGATTTATGAAAGGGAAATCATGCTTGACAAGTCTACTGGAACTTTTTGAGGATGTAACCAGTAGAATAGATCAGGGAGAACCAGTGGATGTGGTGTATTTGAACTTTCAGAAGGCTTTCGATAAGGTCCCACATAAAAGACTAGCGTGCAAAATTAAAGCACATCGGATTGGGGGTAAGGTACTGACATGGATAGAGAACTGGTTGGCAGACAGGAAACAAAGACTAGGAATAAACGGGTCTTTTACCGAGTGGCAGGCAGTGACTAGTGGGGTACCGCAGGGATCGGTGCTAGGACCCCAGCTATTCACAATATATATTAATGATATAGATGAGGGAATTAAATGTAATATGTGCAAGTTGCAGACAACACAAAGCTGGGTGGGAGTGTGAGCTGTGAGGAGGATGCAGAGAAGCTCCAATGTGATTTGGACAGGTTGAGTGAGTGGGCAAATACATGGCATTTTGCCAAACACATGAATAGGATGGGAATAGAGGGATACGGTCTCCGGAAGTGCAGAAGGTTTTAGTTTAGACAGGCATCAAGATCGGCGCAGGCTTGGAGGGCCGAATGACCTGTTCCTGTGCTGTACTGTTCTTTGTTCTTTGCTCAGATGCAGTATAATGTGGATAAATGTGAGGTTATCCACTTTGATGGCAAAAACAGAAAGGCAGATTATTATCTGAATGGCAATAGATTGGGAAAGTGAGATCTGGGTGCCCTTGTGCACCAGTCACTGGAAGTAAGCATGCAGGTGCAGCAGGCAGTTAAGAAGACAAATGGTATGTTGGCCTTCATAGCGAGAGGATTCGAGTACAGGAGCAAGGATGTCTTGTTGCAATTATACAGGGCCTTGGTGAGACTACATCTGGAGTATTGTGTGCAGTTTTGGTCTCCTTATCTGAGGAAGATGTTCTTGCTAAGGAGGGAGTGCAGCGAAGGTTCACCAGACTGATTCCTGGGATGACAGGACTGACGTATGGAGAGAGATTGGGTCAATTAGGCTTGTATTCGCCAGAGTTTAGAAAAATGGGAGGGGATCTCATAGAAACTTATAAAATTTCTAACAGGACTGGACAGACTAGATGCAGGAAGGATGTTCCCGATGGAGGGGGAGTCCAGGACCAGGGGTCACAGTCTAAGGATAAGGGGTAAGCCATTTAGGACTGAGATGAGGAGGGATTTCTTCACCCAGAGAGTGATGAACCTGTGGAATTCACTACACAGAAAGCAGTTGAGGCCAAATCATTATATATATTCAAGAAAGAGTTAGATATAGTTCTCAGGGCTAAAGGGATCAAGAGATACGGGGAGAAAGCGGGAACAGGTTACTGAGTTTGGATGATCAGCCATGATCGTATTGAATGGCGGAGCAGGTTCGAAGGGCCGAATGGAATACTCCTGCTCCTATTTTTCTATGTTTCTATGATACTGGCCCATGTAAACAGCCAGAGACCAGTTCACCATCATACAGAGTATAACAATATAACATTTTCAAGCTTGAAATTGACAGATTTTTATTAGGTAGGGATGCGGATCAAAGGTGGCGGGAAGCAGGAGGAAGGTAAAATGGATTTGAGCGACAAGCTCGAGGGGCTGAATCTCCTCTTGTTCCTACCTTCCACTGTAACAACACGGCTGCCCTGAGCAATTCTGGTATTAAATGTGCCCAAAGGTGAATCCTATAGTTCTGATGAAAACTGCTGGATATCTGCTCATTAACCTCTCCTAGCCACACATCGCCTGCTCCACAGTTCATTCAGTGTTCCGTCCATACTACAATCACCTCCCTCCCATTGATCTCAGGATGAGTGACAGGTCAGACAGGCCTCTTCTGTTCTGACAGGATCGCTGTTGAAGGGGACTTTTCAAAGTGTTTCCACATAATAAACGGCAGCGCAGAACACCCTTTCAAGCCTGGCCCTGCCTTCGACAGCATATATCCTGCAGAAACAAACAACATTAGCTCCCCACTGTCAGAAGCAGTCTGCACTGTTCATCCCTCCCTGTCTCACCCTGAAACAACAAGGCAGCAGGAAGGAGTGTTAACCCACACATGGCTAACCACGACTGATCTACACCAGTGAAAGGCCCAATATACCAATACAATGAGGCCCGACAGGCAGCTTAGACAATCCAACACCCTTACCCCCACGGCTTCAAAGCCAATCCTCAGCTCACAATGCACTGACATTGCCATTGTCTGAACAACTTTCAGTTAGCACTGACACAACTAAACTCTCCATGACATAATGAGCAGCACCACAGTCAACATAAGAAAGGCCCAAAGCTTCACACAGGAGAGAATGGGAGCACAGAGACAATTAGATCAAAGTAAATCCCAGTCTTTTCTTTGGACAGATGGCCATATGGCAGCTGGAATGAGAATGTGTAACAATTCTCCCCAAAACACTGGGAGATGATCACGCCGACACTCAGGACCAAGACACACAGTAGGAAAGATACAATCACCCACCAGCACGCTGCTCAGTTTCCAGGTTCCAGCTCCACTGACTGGGGTCACAGCAAGTAGCTGCTTTACACAGAGACTATCACCAACCAATACACACTAGACTATTCAACTCAGGATGCCTTCAGTTTAAAACTGACTTCCAAAAATACTCTGAAGAATGAGAAGTAAAATGCAATGAGACTGTTCTACCAGGAATGGCGGAGCCAGGAGAAAACCAAACAGTCCAGACAATAAAGAACATTTTTAAAAATTCCTTCATGGGATTTGGACGTCGCTGGCCAGGCCAGAATTTATTGCCCATCCCTAATTGCCCTTGAGAAGGTGGTGGTGAGCTGCCTTCTTGAACCGCTGCAGTCCATGTGAGGTAGGTACACCCACAGTGCTGTTAGGAAGGGAGTTCCAGGATTTTGACCCAGCGACAGTGAAGGAACAACGATATAATTCCAAGTCAGGATGGTGTGTGGCTTGGTGGGGAACTTGCAGGTGGTGGTGCTCCCATGTATCTTTTTTTTTAGAGATACAGCACTGAAACAGGCCCTTCGGCCCACTGAGTCTGTGCCGACCATCAACCACCCATTTATACTAATCCTACACTAATTCCATACCCCTACCACATCCCCACCCGTCCCTATATTTCCCTACCACCTACCTATACTAGGGGCAATGGCCAATTTACCTATCAACCTGCAAGTCTTTTGGTTGTGGGAGGAAACCGGAGCACCCGGAGGAAACCCACGCAGATTCCACACAGGTAGTATCCAGAATTGAACCCGGGTCGCTGGAGCTGTGAGGCTGCGGTGCTAACCACTGCGCCACTGTGCCGCCCCTGCGTATCTGTTGTCCTTGTCCTCCAAAGTGGTAGAGGTCATGGTTTGGAAGATGCTGTCGAAGGAGCCTTGGTGAGTTGCTGCAGTGCATCAGCTGCAAATGTGCGCTAGTGGTAAAGGGAGTGAATGTTTATGGATAGGGTGCCAAGCAAGCGGGCTGCTTTGTTCTGGATGGTGTCGAGCTTCTTGAGTGTTGTTGGAGCTGCACCCATCCAGGCAAGTGGAGAGTATTCCATCACACTCCTGACTTGTGCCTTGTAGATGGTGGACAGGCTTTGGGGAGTCAGGAGGTGAGTTACTCGCTGCAGCCTCTGACCTGCTCTTGTAGCCACAGTATTTATGTCACTGCCCCAGTTAAGTTTCTGATCAATGGCGACCCCCAGGATGTTGATCGTGGGGGATTCTGTGAGGGTAGTACTGTTGAATATCAAGACGAGATGGCTAAACTCTCTCTTGTTGGAGATGGTTATTCCCAGACACTTGTTACTTGTTACATGAATGTTACTTGCACATATCAGCCCAAGCCTGCATGTTATCAAGGTCTTGCTTCATGCAGGCATAGACTGCTTCAGTATCTGAGGAGTTCTGAATGAAATTGAATACTGTGCAATCATTAGCAAGCTTCCCTACTTCTGATCTTATGAGGGAAGAAAGGTCATTGAAGATTTGCAGATGTGCTCAGCCCAGACATTTCAAACATCTTTCTGTGCCATGTTCGCCAAACAATCCCCACTCCCAAAACTCTCCCATTTAATGTCCCACTCCCCAAATTCTCCCCACCCAATGCCCCACTCCCCAAACTCTCCCACTCAATGCCGCACACTCCAAACTCTCCCACTCAATGCTCCACTCTCCAAACTCTCCCATTTAATATCCCATTCCCAAACTCTCCCACTCAATGCTCCACTCTCCAAACTCTCCCATTTAATATCCCATTCCCAAACTCTCCCACTCAATGCTCCACTCTCTAAACTCTCCCATTTAATATCCCATTCCCAAACTCTCCCACTCAATGCTCCACTCTCCAAACTCTCCCATTTAATATCCCATTCCCAAACTCTCCCACTCAATGCTCCACTCTCCAAACTCTCCCATTTAATGTCCCACTCCCCAAACTCTCCCACTCAATGCTCCACTCTCCCAACTCTCCCATTTAATATCCCATTCCCAAACTCTCCCACTCAATGCTCCACTCTCCAAACTCTCCCATTTAATGTCCCACTCCCCAAACTCTCCCACTCAATGCTCCACTCTCCAAAATCTCCCATTTAATATCCCATTCCCAAACTCTCCCACTCAATGCTCCACTCCCCAAACTCTCCCATTCAATTCCCCACTCCCCAAACTCTCGCATTTAATGTCACACTCTCCAAACTCTCCCCTCTCAATATCCCATGCCTCAAACTCCCCCCCCCCCACTGAATACCCCACTCCACATACTCTCCCAACTCAATGCCCAACTCTCCAAACTCCACCCACTCAATGCCCCACTCCCCAAACTCTCCCCGCTCTTCGGAAACCGAAGAAGGGTCACTGACCCAAAACGTTAACTCTGCTTCTCTTTTCACAGATGCTGCCAGACCTGCTGAGTGGTTCCAGCATTTTTTGTTTTTATTTCAGATTTCCAGCATCCGCAGTATTTTGCTTTTATCCCCCATAGATGTAGTCAATCTAATACTTCAGTTTTGAGCCTGTACACTAAATATATTGACTTATCTCTTCAAACTCCAATAGACTACTTGTACTTCCAGCATTGTGTGTTTTAATTTCAGTCATTACTACCACCTTCATTAGGATATTTAGAGAAAATATCCAAATGTGCGTGTGAAAGCAGCATGTTCTGTGGGAACTGAAAGTTAAGAGAACAAACCACAACCTGTTAAAGGATCCCAATATTTCGAAAGCTCAGGATTATGCTCAGCTGTTCACTGCCAAGGAATGTGCCAGGACTTGCTTTCTTGCTTTAGTTTTTAGCTCAGGGCAGGATGAATGTGAAGGCTGTCACCTGATCTCCCCCTCCCCCAACTCAGCTGTCAGTTCTGGCATCAAGGCCTGCATGTGATGAAACTGAGACTAATGTTTGACTTTGTGCATTGTAAAAGAATATCTCTCAACATCAACTGGTGCGTAAAAAGGCTGACTGGACCATTTAATGACATGCAGCATACAGACTCTCAGACTGAAATTCTGGGAAGGTCCAGGGGCCGATCAGCATCAAGTGATTTAGTAGTGCACAAGCACTTTCAAATTGTGACAAATCACAAAGATTCAGTCTGATCCACGGACAGTGATATTACAGGCTCCCACAGTCAGTCCATGCATTCAGTGATATTACAGGCTCCCTACAGCCAGTCCAGGCATTCGGTGATATTACAGGCTCCCTACTGTCAGTCCAGGCATTCGGTGATATTACAGGCTCCCACAGTCAGTCCAGGCATTCAGTGATATTACAGGCTCCCTACTGTCAGTCCAGGCATTCGGTGATATTACAGGCTCCCTACTGTCAGTCCAGGCATTCGGTGATATTACAGGCACCCACAGTCAGTCCAGGCATTCAGTGATATTGCAGGCTCCCTACTGCCAGTCCAGGCATTCGGTGATATTACAGGCTCCCTACTGTCAGTCCAGGCATTCGGTGATATTACAGGCTCCCTACTGTCAGTCCAGGCATTCGGTGATATTACAGGCTCCCACAGTCAGTCCAGGCATTCGGTGATATTACAGGCTCCCTACTGTCAGTCCAGGCATTCGGTGATATTACAGGCTCCCTACTGTCAGTCCAGGCATTCGGTGATATTACAGGCTCCCACAGTCAGTCCAGGCATTCGGTGATATTACAGGCTCCCTACTGTCAGTCCAGGCATTCGATGATATTACAGGCTCCCACAGTCAGTCCAGGCATTCGGTGATATTACAGGCTCCCACAGTCAGTTCAGGCATTCGGTGATATTACAGGCTCCCTACTATCAGTCCAGGCATTCGGTGATATTACAGGCTCCCACAGTCAGTCCAGGCATTCGGTGATATTACAGGCTCCCACTGTCAGTCCAGGCATTCGGTGATATTACAGGCTCCCACTGTCAGTCCAGGCATTCGGTGATATTACAGGCTCCCACAGTCAGTCCAGGCATTCGGTGATATTACAGGCTCCCTACTGTCAGTCCAGGCATTCGGTGATATTACAGGCTCCCACAGTCAGTCCAGGCATTCGGTGATATTACAGGCTCCCACTGTCAGTCCAGGCATTCGGTGATACTACAGGCTCCCTACAGTCAGTCCAGGCATTCGGTGATATTACAGGCTCCCACTGTCAGTCCAAGCATTCGGTGATATTACAGGCTCCCACAGTCAGTCCAGGCATTCGGTGATATTACAAGCTCCCACTGTCAGTCCAGGCATTCGGTGATATTACAGGCTCCCTACTGTCAGTCCAGGCATTCGGTGATATTACCGGCTCCCTACTGTCAGTCCAGGCATTCGGTGATATTACAGGCTCCCTACTGTCAGTCCAGGCATTCGGTGATATTACTGGCTCCCTACTGTCAGTCCAGGCATTCGGTGATATTACAGGCTCCCTACTGTCAGTCCAGGCATTCGGTGATATTACAGGCTCCCTACCTTCAGTCCAGGCATTCAGTGATATTACAGGCTCCCACTGTCAGTCCAGGCATTCGGTGATATTACAGGCTCCCACTGTCAGTCCAGGCATTCGATGATATTACAGGCTCCCACAGTCAGTCCAGGCATTCGGTGATATTACAGGCTCCCACAGTCAGTTCAGGCATTCGGTGATATTACAGGCTCCCTACTATCAGTCCAGGCATTCGGTGATATTACAGGCTCCCACAGTCAGTCCAGGCATTCGGTGATATTACAGGCTCCCACTGTCAGTCCAGGCATTCGGTGATATTACAGGCTCCCACTGTCAGTCCAGGCATTCGGTGATATTACAGGCTCCCACAGTCAGTCCAGGCATTCGGTGATATTACAGGCTCCCTACTGTCAGTCCAGGCATTCGGTGATATTACAGGCTCCCACAGTCAGTCCAGGCATTCGGTGATATTACAGGCTCCCACTGTCAGTCCAGGCATTCGGTGATACTACAGGCTCCCTACAGTCAGTCCAGGCATTCGGTGATATTACAGGCTCCCACTGTCAGTCCAAGCATTCGGTGATATTACAGGCTCCCACAGTCAGTCCAGGCATTCAGTGATATTACAAGCTCCCACTGTCAGTCCAGGCATTCGGTGATATTACAGGCTCCCTACTGTCAGTCCAGGCATTCGGTGATATTACCGGCTCCCTACTGTCAGTCCAGGCATTCGGTGATATTACAGGCTCCCTACTGTCAGTCCAGGCATTCGGTGATATTACTGGCTCCCTACTGTCAGTCCAGGCATTCGGTGATATTACAGGCTCCCTACTGTCAGTCCAGGCATTCGGTGATATTACAGGCTCCCTACCTTCAGTCCAGGCATTCGGTGATATTACAGGCTCCCACTGTCAGTCCAGGCATTCGGTGATATTACAGGCTCCCACTGTCAGTCCAGGCATTCGGTGATATTACAGGCTCCCACTGTCAGTCCAGGCATTCAGTGATATTACAGGCTCCCTACTGTCAGTCCAGGCATTCGGTGATATTACAGGCTCCCTACTGTCAGTCCAGGCATTTGGTGATATTACAGGCTCCCTACTGTCAGTCCAGGCATTCGGTGATATTACTGGCTCCCTACTGTCAGTCCAGGCATTCGGTGATATTACAGGCTCCCTACTGTCAGTCCAGGCATTCAGTGATATTACAGGCTCCCACTGTCAGTCCAGGCATTCGATGATATTACAGGCTCCCACTGTCAGTCCAGGCATTCAGTGATATTACAGGCTCCCAATGTCAGTCCAGGCATTCAGTGATATTACAGGCTCCCTACTGTCAGTCCAGGCATTCGGTGATATTACAGGCTCCCACTGTCAGTCCAGGCATTCAGTGATATTACAGGCTCCCACAGTCAGTCCAGGCATTCGGTGATATTACAGGCTCCCGACTGTCAGTCCAGGCATTCGGTGATATTACAGGCTCCCTACTGTCAGTCCAGGCATTCGGTGATATTACAGGCTCCCTACTGTCAGTCCAGGCATTCGGTGATATTACAGACTCCCTACTGTCAGTCCAGGCATTCGGTGATATTACAAGCTCCCTACTGTCAGTCCAGGCATTCGGTGATATTACAGGCTCCCTACTGTCAGTCCAGGCATTCGGTGATATTATAGGCTCCCTACTGTCAGTCCAGGCATTCGGTGATATTACAGGCACCCTACTGTCAGTCCAGGCATTCGGTGATATTACAGGCTCCCTTCTGTCAGTCCAGGCATTCAGTGATATTACAGGCTCCCTACTGTCAGTCCAGGCATTCGGTGATATTATAGGCTCCCTACTGTCAGTCCAGGCATTCGGTGATATTACAGGCTTCCTACTGTCAGTCCAGGCATTCGGTGATATTACAGGCTCCCTACTGTCAGTCCAGGCATTCGGTGATATTACAGGCTCCCTACTGTCAGTCCAGGCATTCGGTGATATTACAGGCTCCCTACTGTCAGTCCAGGCATTCAGTAATATTACAGGCTCCCTACTGTCAGTCCAGGCATTCGGTGTTATTACAGGCTCCCGACTGTCAGTCCAGGCATTCAGTGATATTACAGGCTCCCTACTGTCAGTCCAGGCATTCGGTGATATTACAGGCTCCCTACTGTCAGTCCAGGCATTCGGTGATATTACAGGCTCCCTACTGTCAGTCCAGGCATTCGGTGATATTACAGGCTCCCTACTGTCAGTCCAGGCATTCGGTGATATTACAGGCTCCCTACTGTCAGTCCACGCATTCGGTGATATTACAGGCTCCCTACTGTCAGTCCAGGCATTCAATGATATTACAGGCTCCCTACTGTCAGTCCAGGCATTCGGTGATATTACAGGCTCCCTACTGTCAGTCCAGGCATTCAGTGATATTACAGGCTCCCTACAGTCAGTCCAGGCATTCAGTGATATTACAGGCTCCCTACTGTCAGTCCAGGCATTCGGTGATATTACAGGCTCCCTACTGTCAGTCCAGGCATTCGGTGATATTACAGGCTCCCTACTGTCAGTCCAGGCATTCGGTGATATTACAGGCTCCCTACTGTCAGTCCCCGCATTCTGTGATATTACAGGCTCCCACTGTCAGTCCAGGCATTCAGTGATATTACAGGCTCCCTACTGTCAGTCCAGGCATTCGGTGATATTACAGGCTCCCTACTGTCAGTCCAGGCATTCGGTGATATTACAGGCTCCCTACTGTCAGTCCAGGCATTCGGTGATATTACAGGCTCCCTACTGTCAGTCCAGACATTCAGTGATATTACAGGCTCCCTACTGTCAATCCAGGCATTCGGTGATATTACAGGCTCCCTACTGTCAGTCCAGGCATTCGGTGATATTACAGGCTCCCTACTGTCAGTCCAGGCATTCGGTGATATTACAGGCTCCCTACTTTCAGTCCAGGCATTCGGTGATATTACAGGCTCCCACAGTCAGTCCAGGCATTCGGTGATATTACAGGCTCCCACTGTCAGTCCAGGCATTCGGTGATATTACAGGCTCCGTACTTTCAGTCCAGGCATTCGGTGATATTACAGGCTCCCACTGTCAGTCCAGGCATTCGGTGATATTACAGGCTCCCTACTGTCAGTCCAGGCATTCGGTGATATTACAGGCTCCCTACTGTCAGTCCAGGCATTCGGTGATATTACAGGCTCCCACTGTCAGTCCAGGCATTCGGTGATATTACAAGCTCCCTACTGTCAGTCCAGGCATTCGGTGATATTACAGGCTCCCTACTGTCAGTCCAGGCATTCGGTGATATTACAGGCTCCCTACTGTCAGTCCAGGCATTCGGTGATATTACAGGCTCCCACTGTCAGTCCAGGCATTCGGTGATATTACAGGCTCCCTACTGTCAGTCCAGGCATTCGGTGATATTACAGGCTCCCACTGTCAGTCCAGGCATTCGGTGATATTACAGGCTCCCACTGTCAGTCCAGGCATTCAGTGATATTACAGGCTCCCACAGTCAGTCCAGGCATTCAGTGATATTACAGACTCCCTACTGTCAGTCCAGGCATTCGGTGATATTACAGGCTCCCAATGTCAGTCCAGGCATTCGGTGATATTACAGGCTCCCACTGTCAGTCCAGGCATTCGGTGATCTTACAGGCTCCCACTGTCAGTCCAGGCATTCAGTGATATTACAGGCTCCCTACTGTCAGTCCAGGCATTCAGTGATATTACAGGTTCCCTACTGTCAGTCCAGGCATTCAGTAATATTACAGGCTCCCACAGTCAGTCCAGGCATTCGGTGATATTACAGGCTCCCACTGTCAGTCCAGGCAGTCAGTGATATTACAGGCTCCCTACTGTCAGTCCAGGCATTCAGTGATATTACAGGCTCCCTACTGTCAGTCCAGGCATTCGGTGATATTACAGGCTCACGGTCCTGTCTTTCATTGAAATAATATTATCCTGAAAACAGAGGCCAGAATCCTGTTTACTACCAATGCAGAGAATAGAGGAACACTAATAGATGTATTTAAACAGCAGGAACAATCACTGTAGAATGAATGCAAAACATGGTTGAGAAGGATGAATTGGAGCAAGTTATTTGGCTTGAACTGGAAACATCAAACTAAAGACACCAGGTTGAAATGAACTTAAAACTGGACTAGAATTCAGAAATAAAAACAAGAAATGCTGGAACCACTCAGCAGGTCTGGCAGCATCTGTGGAAAAAGAAGCAGAGTTAACGTTTCGGGTCAGTGACCCTTCTTCGGAACTCGCAAATATTAAAAATGTCACAGGTTATAAGCAAGTGAGGTGGGGGTGGGGCAAGGGATAACAAAGGAGAAGGTGTAGATTGGACAAGGCCACATAGCTGACCAAAAGGTCATGGAGCAAAGGCAAACAATATGTTAATGGTGTGTTGAAAGACAAAGCATTAGTACAGAATAGGTGTTAACAGACTGAATATTGAACAGCAGCAAGTGCAAACATGAAAAAAAACAGTGGGTAAACAAACTGAACAAACTAAGATGAAATGAAATAAATGCAAAAAAAAGGTTGTAAAAAAATGTAAAAAAAGAAAAAAAGAAGAAAAAAGAAAAAACAACTAAAAATGAAAGTAAAATGGGGGGCCCGTCATGCTCTGAAATTATTGAACTCAATGTTCAGTCCGGCAGGCTGTAGTGTGCCTAATCGGTGGATGAGATGCTGTTCCTCAAGCTTGCGTTGATGTTCACTGGAACACTGCAGCAATCCCAGGACAGAGATGTGAGCATGAGAGCAGAGGGGAGTGTTGAAATGGCAAGCAACCGGAAGCTCAGGGTCCTGCTTGCGGACCGAGCGGAGGTGTTCCGCAAAACGGTCACCCAGTCTGCGCTTGGTCTCCCCAGTGTAGAGGAGACCACATTGTGAGCAGTGAATACAGTATACTACATTGAAAGAAGTACAAGTAAATCGTTGCTTCACCTGGAAGGAGTGTTTGGGGCCTGGGATAGTGAGGAGAGAGGAGGTAAATGGGCAGGTATTACACCTCCTGCGATTGCAGGGGAAGGTGCCATGGGACGGGGACGAGGTGGTGGGGGTAATGGAGGAGTGGACCAGGGTGTCGCGGAGGGAACGATCCCTTCGGAATGCTGACAGGGGAAGGGAGGGGAAGATGCGTTTGGTAGTGGCATCACGCTGGAGGTGGCGGAAATGGCGGAGGATGATCCTTTGGATATGGAGGCTGATGGGGTGGAAAGTGAGGACAAGGGGAACCCTGTCACGGTTCTGGGAGGGAGGGAAAGGGTCGAGGGCAGAGGTACGGGAAATGGGCCGGACACGGTTGAGGGCCCTGTCTACAACAGTGGGGGGGTATCCTCGGTTGAGGAAAAAGGAGGTCATATCAGAAGCACCGTCATGGAAGGTAGCATCATCAGAACAGATGCGTCGAAGACGGAGAAACTGGGAGAATGGAATGGAGTCCTTACAGGAGGTAGGGTGTGAAGAAGTGTAGTCGAGGTAGCTGTGGGAGTCGGTGGGCTTACAATGGATATTAGTAGACAACCTATCCCCAGAGATGGAGACAGAGAAGTCGAGGAAGGGAAGGGAAGTGTCAGAGATGGACCATGTAAAGGTGAGAGAAGGGTGGAAATTGGAAGCAAAGTTGATAAAGTTTTCCAGTTCGGGGCGGAAGCAGGAAACCGCCCCGATACAGTCATCAATGTACCGGAAAAAGAGTTGGGGGAGGGGGTCCGAGTAGGACTGGAACAAAGAATGCTCGACATATCCCACAAAAGACAGGCATAACTAGGACCCATGTGGGTACCCATAGCGACACCTTTTACTTGAAGGAAGTGCGTGGAGTTGAAGGAGAAGTTGTTCAATGTGAGAACAAGGTCAGCCAGGCGGAGGAGGGTGGTGGTGGATGGGGACTGGTTGGGCCTCTGTTCCAGGAAGAAGCGGAGAGCCCTCAAACCATCCTAGTGGGGGATGGAGGTGTAGAGAGATTGGGCGTCCATAGTGAAGAGGAGGTGGTTGGGACCAGGAAACTGGAAATTGTCAAAATGACGTAGGGCGTCAGAAGAGTCACGGATGTAGGTGGGAAGAGACTGGACCAGCGGAGAAAAGATAGAGTCAAGATAGGAAGAAATAAGTTCAGTGGGGCAGGAGCAGGCTGACACAATGGGTCTGCCGGGACAGTCCCATTTGTGGATTTTGGGAAGGAGGTAGAAGCGGACTGTCCGGGGCTGCGGGCTTCTTCCTACCTCCCTCTGGACCATGACCCCACCACCGAACATCAAGCCACCGTCCAAAGGAATGTCACTGACCTCAACTCCTCTGGAGATCTTCCTTCTACAGCTTCCAACCTCATAGTCCCGCCTGTCTTTTTGTGGGATATGTCGAGCATTCTTTGTTCCAGTCCTACTCGGAACCCCTCCCCCAACTCTTTTTCCGGTACATTGATGACTGTATCGGTGCCGTTTCCTGCTCCTGCCCCGAACTGGAAAACTTTATCAACTTTGCTTCCAATTTCCACCCTTCTCTCACCTTTACATGGTCCATCTCTGACACTTCCCTTCCCTTCCTCGACTTCTCTGTCTCCATCTCTGGGAATAGGTTGTCTACTAATATCCATTATAAGCCCACTGACTCCCACAGCTACCTCGACTACACTTCTTTACACCCTACCTCCTGTAAGGACTCCATTCCATTCTCCCAGTTTCTCCGTCTTCGACACATCTGCTCTGATGATGCTACCTTCCATGACGGTGCTTCTGGTATGACCTTTTTCCTCAACCGAGGATTCCCCCCCCACTGTTGTTGACAGGGCCCTCAACCGTGTCCGGCCCATTTCCCGTACCTCTGCCCTCAACCCTTCCCCTCCCTCCCAGAACCGTGACAGGGTTCCCCTTGTCCTCACTTTCCACCTCATCAGCCTCCATATCCAAAGGATCATTCTCCGCTATTTCCGCCACCTCCAGCGTGATGCCACTACCAAACGCATCTTCCCCTCCCTTCCCCTGTCAGCATTCCGAAGGGATCGTTCCCTCTGCGACACCCTGGTCCACTCCTCCATTACCCCCACCACCTCGTCCCCATCCCATGGCACCTTCCCCTGCAATCGCAGGAGGTGTAATACCTGCCCATTTACCTTTTTCTCTCCTCACTATCCCAGGCCCCAAACATTCCTTTCAGGTGAAGCAACGATTTACTTGTACTTCTTTCAATGTAATATACTGTATTCACTGTTCACAATGGAGAGGACAGACACCACAGTAGGACAGGTTGCACATGGACTGCAGAAAGGGATTGAATGGGAGAGGAGAGTACACTATGGTAGATTTAACATGGGCTGCCGGATGGGATTAAGTGTACAAAGAACAAAGAACAGTACAGCACAGGAACAGGCCATTCGGCCCTCCAAGCCTGCGCCGATCTTGATGCCTGCCTAAACTAACATCTTCTGCACTTCCGGGGCTCATATCCCTCTATTCCCTTCCTATTCATATATTTGTCAAGATGTCTCTTAAACGTCGCTATCGTATCTGCTTCCACCACCTCCCCCGGCAGCAAGTTCCAGGCACTCACCACCCTCTGTGTAAAAAACTTACCTCGCACATCCCCTCTAAACTTTGCCCCTCTCACCTTAAACCTATGTCCCCTAGTAACTGACTATCCACTTTGCCCATGCCGCTCATAACTTTGTAAACCTCTATCATGTCGCCCCTCCACCTCCGTCGTTCCAGTGAAAACAATCCGAGTTTATCCAACCTCTCCTCATAGCTAATACCCTCCAGACCAGGCAACATCCTGGTAAACCTCCTCTGTACCCTCTCCAAAGCCTCCACGTCCTTCTGGTAGAGGGTAGAGTCTATGATAGGGTGCCACAGACTGTGGAAGAGGAAGAGGGTTATAGTCCATGAGAGGGTGGAGCCCATCTTTGTGTAAAGAGCTGCAGGAGTGGCCTGATGGGCTGACTGGCCTTTTCTCATTTCACGTTTTCTTGTAACACAATTATAAACATGTCTAACTCATCCTTCTTCCTCATTACACTACAATGTGTGCCAACACCACTATCTCAGGCTGAACCAGACTGTGCAAAACTTTGGCATCCTATTTGACCCAGAGATGAATTTCCGACCACTTATCTGTTCCATTACCAAGACTGTCTACTTCAGCCTGTGTAATATTGCCTGTCTCTGCCCCCACCCCCAGCTCACCTGCTGCTAAAACTTTCATCCATGCCTTTGCTGTCTACAGACTGGACAATTCCAATGCTTTCTGGACTGGCCTTCCAACATCCACCATCCAAAAACCTGAGCACATCCAAATCTCTGCTGCCCATGTCCTAACTTACACCAAGTCCCATTCACCCATCACCCCTGTGCTTACTGACCTACATTGGCTTCAGGTCTGGCAACATCCTGATTTTAAAATTCCTGCCCTTGTTTTCAAATCCCTCCCTGGCTCCTGGGAATGTAAGAAGCAGGAGGAGGGAATATGGTCATTTGAACCTGCTCTGCCATTCAATAAGATCATAGCTGAACTTCTCCCTCAACTCCACTTTCCTGCTCTATCCTCATACCCCTTGATTCCCTTGGTGCCCAAAAATCCATCAGTCTCAGTCTTGGATATAATCAACTACTGAGCATCCACAGCTTTCTGGAGTAGAGATTTCCAAAGTTTCACAACCATCTGAGTTAAGAGATTTATCCTCATCTCAGTCTGAAATTGTCAACCCCTATTCTGAGACTATGCCCCAGTAGTTCTAGACTCTCCAGCCAGGCTCTCAGCATCTACCTGTCAATCCAAATTCATATGTTTTGATGAGAGGTAGACTGCTCCGGAAGGTTCCAACACATGGGATCCGGCGTGAGCTAGCCAATTGGATACAAAATTGGCTTGGTGATAGGAGACAGAGGGTGGTAGTGGAGGGTTGTTTTTCAGATTGGAGGCCGGTGACCAGTGATGTGCCGCAGGGATCGGTGCTGGGCCCTCTGTTGTTTGTCATATATATTAATGACTTGGATGAGAATGTAGGGGGCATGATTAGTAAGTTTGTAAATGACACCCAAATTGGTGGTATAGTGGACAGTGAAGAAGGTTGTCGAAGGTCACAACAGGATATAGATCAACTGGGAAAGTGGGCAAGGGAGAGGCAAATGGAATTTAACGCAGACAGGTGCGAAGTGATGCATTTTGGGAGTTAAACCAGGGCAGGACATATACAGTGAATGGCAGGGCCCTGGGGAGTGTTCATGAGCAGAGAGACCTTGGGATGCAAGTACATAGTTCCCTGAAAGTGGCAACACAGGTAGACAGGGTGGTGAAGAAGGCATATGGCATGCTTGCCTTCATCAGCCGAGGCATTGAATACAAGAGTCATGTTACAGTTGTAAAGGGGTTTAAAGGGGTTTAAAGGGGCGGCACAGTGGCGCAGTGGTTAGCACCGCAGCCTCACAGCTCCAGCGACCCGGGTTCAATTCTGGGTACTGCCTTTGTGGAGTTTGCAAGTTCTCCCTGTGTCTGCGTGGGTTTCCTCCCACATGCCAAAGACTTGCCGGTTGATAGGTTAATTGGCCATTATAAATTGCCTCTAGTATAGGTAGATGTTAGGGAAATATAGGGACAGGTGGGAATGTGGTAGGAATATGGAATTAGTGTAGGATTAGAATAAATGGGTGGTTGATGGTTGGCATGGACTCGGTGGGCCGAAGGGCCTGTTTCAGTGCTGTATCTCTAAACTAAACTAAACTAAACATAACGTTGGTTAGGCCTCACTTGGAGTACCGTGTGCAGTTCTGGTCGCCGTACTACAGGAAAGATGTGATTAGGCTAGAGAGGGTGCAGAAAAGATTCACAAGGATGTTGCCTGGTTTGGAGGGCTTGAGTTATAAAGAGAGATTGGATAGGCTGGGTCTGTTTTACCCGGAGTGAAGGAGGCTGAGAGGGGACATGATAGAGGTATATAAAATTATGAGAGGCACAGATAGGGTAGATAGCCAGAATCTGTTTCTCATGGTAGGGGTGACTAAAACTAGAGGGCATAGATTTAAGGTGAGAAGGAGGAGGTTTTGAGGGGATCAAAGGGGTAAATTTTTCACACAAAGAATAGTGGGCTCATGAGTGAGCTGCCTGAGGAAGTGGTGGAGGCAGGAACAGTAGCGACATTTAAGAGGCATCTGGACAGGTATTTGAATGAGCAAGGCATAGTGGAATATGGAATTAATGCAGGCAGGTGGGATTAGTATAGATAGGCATTATGGTCGGCATGGACGCGGTGGGCCGAAGGGCCTGTTTCTAGCTGTACGACTCTATGACTCTATTACCTCTCATTCTTCTGGGCATAGCCCATTCTACTCAATCTCTCCTCATAGAACTGCACTTTCATTCCAAGAGCAACATTGTGGAGCCTGCTTTGTACCCGCTCTAAGGCAAGTATACCCTTCATTAGGTTAGGAGACCAAAACTGCACACTGTGCTCCAGGCGTGGTCTCACCAAGCCCTTTACAATTGCAGCAAGACTTCCTAACTCTTGTACTCAACCCCATAGCAATAAATGCCAACATACCTTTTGCCTTCTAAATTACTTGATGAATCTGCATGTTAACTTTGTGATTCATGTACAACGACACCCAGGTCCCACTGAATACCAACGTCTAATCGTCTCATTAAAAAAAATCTACTTTTCCATTCTTTCTACCAGAATAATTTCACATTTCACTACATTATACGTTCTTTGTTCTCACAGCTTGCTTTCCCACCAAGCATAGTATAATCAGCAAATAGGTTATGCAAGATTTCTTTGCAGACTCCATGTTCATCCTCACAACTTGCCTTCCCACCTATCTTTATATTGTCAGCAAATTTGGCTACAATACACTCAGTCCCTTCATCCAAGCCATTAATATAGATTGTTAATAGTTGAGGCCCCAGCGCTGGTCCCTGTAGCACTCTGCTGGTTACAGTTTGTCAACCTGAAAATTACCCATCTATGCCAACTCTCTGTTGCCTGTTAGTTATACTCAGTCCCTTCATCTAAATCATTGATAAAGATTGTAAACAGCTGAGGCCCCAGCCCTGATCCTTGCAGTACCCAAGTGACAGCCTGCCAACTGGAAAATTCTCTATTATCAGCCAATCTTCAATCCATATTCCTATATTACCACAACCCCATGAGCCCTTAATTGGAGCAACAACCTCTTGTGTGGCACCTTATCAAATGCCTGGTTCTCCCTCATCTATACTCTGTTAGTTACATCTTCAAAGAAATGCTACATCTTTGAAACACAATTTATGTTGAGTAAAACCGTGTTGAAGAACAAAAAAGGGGCAATCATACTACTGGGAGTGTACTATAGACCCCCAAATAGTCAGAGGGAGATAGAAGTGCAAATATGTAGGCAAATCTCTGAGAAGTGCACTAGGGTAGTAATAGTGGGGGATTTCAACTACCTTAATATTAATAAGGATAGAATTAGCGTGAAAGGCACAGAGAGTGCAAAATTTTTTTAATGCATTCAGGAAAGCTTTCTTAACTAGTACGTAGCAAGCCCAAAAAGAGAGATCCTGTGATATGTGGGAAGTCGTGGACGCACCATGTGTCCTTGACAAACACATCTGCAAGCTACAGGAGATTAAGCTCTGGGTTTCGGAACTCGAGCGGCGGCTGGAGTCACTGTGGTGCATCCGCGAGACAGAGAACTATGTGGATAGCACATTTCAGGAGGTAGTCACCCCAGAGCTTAACAGAGCACAGACAGAGAGGGACTGGGTGGCTGCCAGACAGACAAATAGGTCAAGACAGGTAGTGCAGGAGGCCCCGGAGGGCATCCCACTTTCTAACCGGTATTCAGTTTTGAGTGACGATGGCAGAGTGGGTTCCTCTGGAGAGTGCAGCGAGAGTCATGACCAGAGCACCGTGGGTGGCCCAGCTGTGCAGGGAGGGAGGAGAAAGGACAAGAGGGCAATGGTGATAGGGGATTCTATAGTTAGGGAAACAGATAGGCGTTTCTGTGGTTGCAGACGTGATTCCAGGATGGTATGTTGCCTTCCTGGTGCAAGGGTCATGGATATCACTGAGTGGCTACGGGGCATTGTGGAGAGTGAGGATGCACAGCCAGAGGTCGTGGTCCACACTGGTGCCAATGATATAGGAAGAAAGAGGGATGAGGTCCTGCAGGCTGAGTTTAGGGAGTTAGGAAAGAGATTAGGAAGCAGGACTTCAAAGGTAGTAATCTCCAGATTATTCCCAAGGCCTTGTGCTAGTGAGTATAGAAATAGGAGAAAACACCAGATAAACATGTGGCTGGAGAGATGGTGCAGGAGGGAGGCTTCATATTTCTGGGACATTGGCCCCGGTTCCAGGGAAGGTACAAACCAGGCGTTCTGCACCTGAACAGGACTGGGACAAATATCCTTGCAGGAAGGTTTGCTAGTGCTGTTAGGGAGGGTTTAAACTTAATTGGCAGGGGGATGGGAACCTGAGGGCAGTTTCAGATAGGACAAATTCAGGGCAGGGAACGGAAGGCAGAAAATTAACGAGTGACTCGGAAAGACAGAAGAAGCAAAAGTTAAAAAGTGTGCAGCACAGGAATTTGGCAGTG
Source organism: Heterodontus francisci (assembly GCF_036365525.1). Taxonomy (NCBI): domain Eukaryota; kingdom Metazoa; phylum Chordata; class Chondrichthyes; order Heterodontiformes; family Heterodontidae; genus Heterodontus; species Heterodontus francisci. Next base: position 8,496,361 of record NC_090401.1, read on the forward strand.
TTAAAGGGTATTTATTTAAATATATAGGAATATATTTAAGTATAGTAAATAAAGCCAATGAGCTGAGGGCACAGACACATGGCAACACAATATCGTTGCTATAACGGAAACTTGGCTTAAAGTGGGGCAAGAATGGCAGATCAACGTACCTGGATATAGAGTTTACAGGCGGGATAGAGAGGGGGGATAAATAAGGAGGGGGTGTAGCATTATTGGTTAAAGAATCAATAACACCTGTGAGGAGGGATGATATGTTAAATGAATCATCAACTGAGGCCATATGGGTGGAGCTCAGAAATAAAAAAGGGGCAGCCACACTACTAGGAGTGTACTATAGACCCCCAAATAGAGAGGGAGTTAAAGGAAAAATATGTAGGCAAATATCTGAGTGTAAAAACTATAGGGCAATAAAGAACAAAGAAAGAACAAAGAACAGTACAGCACAGGAACAGGCCATTCAGCCCTCCAAACCTGTGCCGATCTTGATGCCTGTCTAAACTAAAACCTTCTGCACTTCCAGGGTCCGTATCCCTCTATTCCCATCCTATTCATGTATTTGTCAAGATGCCTCTTAAATGTCGCTATCGTACCTGCTTCCACCACCTCCCCCGGCAGCAAGTTCCAGGCACTCACCACCCTCTGTGTAAAAAAACTTGCCTCGCACATCCCCTCTAAACTTTGCCCCTCGCACCTTAAACCTATGTCCCCTAGCAACTGACTCTTCCACCCTGGGAAAAAGCTTCTGACTATCCACTCTGTCCATGCCACTCATAACTTTGTAAATCTCTATCATGTCACCCCTCCACCTCCGTCATTCCAGTGAAAACAATCCATATTTAAAAACATAGAACATAGAACAGTACAGCACAGTACAGGCCCTTCGGCCCACGATGTTGTGCCGAACCTTTAACCTACTCTAAGATCAAACTACCTACATACCCTTCATACTACTATCATCCATGTACCTATCCAAGAGTCGCTTTAATGTCCCTAATGTATCTGCTTCTACTACCACTGCTGGCAGTGCATTCTACGCACCCACCACTCTCTGTGTAAAGAATCTATCTCTGACATCTCCCTGAAACCTTCCTCCAATCACCTTAAAATTATGCCCCCTGGTGATAGCCCTTTCCGCCCTGGGAAAAAGTCTCTGGCTATCCACTCTATCTATGCCTCTCATCATCTTGTACCCCTCTATCAAGTCACCTCTCATCCTTCTTCGCTCGAATGAGAAAGGCCCTAGCTCCCTCAACCTTTCTTCGTAAGACATGCCCTCCAGTCCAAGCAGCATCCTGGTAAATCTCCTCTGCACCCTCTCTAAAGCTTCCACATCCTTCCTATAATGAGGCGACCAGAACTGAACACAATATTCCAAGTGTGGTCCAACCAGGGCTTTATAGAGCTGCAGCATAACCTCGCGGCTCTTAAACTCAATCCCCCTGTTAATGAAAGCCAACACACCATACGCTTTCTTAACAACCCTATCAACTTGGGTGGCAACTTTGAGCAATCTATGGACATGGACCCCTCGATCCCTCTGTTCCTCCACACTACCAAGAACCCTGTCTTTAAGCCTGTATTCTGCATTCAAATTCGACCTTCCAAAATGAATCACTTCACACTTTTCCAGGTTGAACTCCATCTGCCACTTCTCAGCCCAGCTCTGCATCCTCTCAATGTCCCGTTGCAACCTACAACAGCCTTCCACACTATCCACAACTCTAGCAACCCTTGTGTCATCGGCAAACTTGCTAACCCAGCCTTCCACTTCCTCATCCAAGTCATTGATACAAATCACAAAGAGCAGAGGTCCCAGAACAGATCCCTGCGGAACACCACTGGTCACCGAGCTCCATGCTGAATACTTTCCATCTACTACCACCCTCAGTCTTCTAAGGGCCAGCCAATTCTGTATCTTTATTTATTCTTTATCCAACCTCTCCTCATAGCTAATACCCTCCAGACCAGGCAACATCCTGGTAAACCTCTTCTGTACCCTGTCCAAAGCCTCCACGTCCTTCTGGTAGTGTGGCGACCAGAATTGAGTTCTTTGTCTCTGTCTTCACAAAGGAGAAGGTTGATGCAGACATTGTAGTTCAAGAGGAGTGTGAAATATTAGATAAGATAAACATTTTGAGAGAGGAAGTACTAGAGGGTCTGACATCCTTGAAAGTGGATAAATCACCAGGGCCGGATGGATTGCATCCCAGGTTGTTAATGGAAGCCAGGGAGGAAATGGCTGATCTGCTGAGGATCATCTTCAAATCCTCACCGGATACGGGCGAGGTGCCAGAGGATTGGAGGTCTGTGAACGTTCTACCATTGTTTAAAAAGGGTGCAAGGGATATGCCAAATAATTATAGGCCGGACAGTCTGACCTCGGTGGGGGGTAAATAATTAGAATCAATTCTGAGAGACAGGATACACCTCCACTTAGATAGGCATGGATTAATCAGGGATAGTCAGCATGGATTTGTTAAGGGAAGGTCATGATTGATTGAATTTTTTGAGGAAGTAACAAGGAGGATTGATGAGGGTAGTGCAGTGGATGTGATCTACATGGATTTTAGTAAAGCATTTGACAATGTCCCGCATGGCAGACTGGTCAGAAAAATGAAAGCTCATGGGATACAGGGGAATGTAGTCGGTTGGATCCAGAATTGGCTCAGTGAGAGTAAAGAAAGGGTAGTAGTTGACCAATGTTTTTGTGAATGGAAAGCAGTTTCCAGTGGCGTTCCACAGGACTCAGTGTTGGGTCCCTTGCTGTTTGTGGTATATATAAATGATTTGGACTTAAATGTGGAGGCGTGATTGAGAAATTTGCTGATGACACAAAAATTGGCCGTGTCGTTGATAGTGAGAGGTCAATTATCAGGGGGTGCAGATTTAAGATGATTGGTAGAAGGATTAGAGGGGACATGAGGAAAAACGTTTACACCCAGAGGGTGGTGAGTGTCTGGAATCCACTGCCAGGATCGGTGGTGGAGGCAGAAACCCTCAACTCATTTAAAAGGTACCTGGACATGCACCAGAAGTGCTGTAACCTGCAAGGCTATGGACCAGGTGCTGGAAGGTGGGATTAGATTGGGTAGCTAGTTTTTTTGGCCAGTGCAGATACAATGGACTGAATGGTCTCCTTCTGTGCTGTAATTTTTCTATGGTTCTATGGTTCTGGACTTAGTTTTAGGGAATGAACTTGGGCAGGTGGAAGGGGTATCAGTTAGGGAGCACTTTGGTGGAAGTGATCATAATTCAGTTAGATTTAGGATAGTTAATGAAAAGTACAAAGATAGACCAAGAATAAAAGTTCTTAATTGTGGAAAAGCTAATTTTACTAAGCTGAGATGTGATTTAGCTAAAGTGGACTGGAAAAAGAAAATTGAAGGTAAATCAGGGCCAGGTCAGTGTGGGAGGTATTCAAGGAAGAGATACTGAGGGTTCAAAGCAAATAAGCTCCCTTAAAGAAAAAGGGAGGGACTAACAAATCCAGAGCTCCCTGGATGTTAAGGGGTTTAAAGGAGAGGATAAGGAAAAAGGGAAGCTTATGATAGATGCTGAGGGCGCAATCCTGCAGAAAACCTAAAGGAGTATAAAAAGTGTAGGGATTAAATTAAAAAGGAAATTAGTAAAGCAAAGAGAGGGCAGGAAAAAAATACTGGTGATTAAAATCAAGGAAAATCCAAAGATATTTTATTAGTACATAAAGAGCAAGATGATAACTAAAGAAAGAGTAAAACATATCAGGGATCATAAAGGTAACCTGTATGCGGAGGTGGAGGACCAAATTGATAATCAGCTCTACTGCCTTGACTTTCCTCTTCAGATTTATAAATCTACCCTTACCTGGTGACATTTTACTACTTTAAAGGCACTATATAAATGCACGTTTTTGGAGTGTGTACTGGTGAATGTGATTTCACACACCACCACCATTGGCATTCCCATCTTTTCAAAAGAACTGAAAATCATTCGGGAGACCAAGTGGATTGTGAACCAACAGACAAGATTATTTTACATGAAGAGCAACTTTGCTCTGTTACAGGTTTAACTCACTGTACAAGTTAGCAGCCCTCAAATTAACTGGCACTAAATTTTACTCTTACAGGTTGTATTCATTCATCGCTCAGCCCAGTCTTATAGTTTGCCTGAAACAAAAACAAGAAATGCTGGAATCACTCAGCAGGTCTGGCAGCATCTGTGGAAAGAGAAGCAGAGTTAACGTTTCGGGTCAGTGACCCTTCTTCGGAAGGGTTATAGTTTATAGTTTGCCTGTCCCTTATTGATTCACTCTCACATATCCTTCACTGACCTCTCCATAGAATAGATACTGGCCTCTGACCCTTCCATCAGCTATGCCTCAAGGATGGACCAAAGGTGTTTGAAATGAGATACACTTTTCCTTGGGGTGGCAGCAATGACAACTCCATTATCTGCTTCACTAAACTGACCATACTGATGCTGAATGAAAGTTACTCCTACATTCAAGACTGTTACAAATGTGTTTGTCTCAACCCTGAGATCTCAAAATGCTGGACTTCCGCAATGGCAGAAAGTTCATAAGTAAGAAAAAGAGGTGGATCTGAGAAAGAACAAGAGGCACATGCAGAAGGAATAGAAAGTAGCAGAGGAAGATGAACAGTCAATAGTTGCTTTAAATTTTCTGAACAATGCCACAGAGACAAGTGTGATTCTTAAATATACGTTTTACTGACATCCACTCTGCATTAAAATTTTTGGTTAGGAAATTCAGTCATAATACAGCAATGCAGAGAAACAGGACATTCATACAAACCATTACTCAGGAAGCTAGGACAAGGCTCAACCACTGGAAATACAAGTGCTCAGCTATTTCCTGGATCAAACGCTTTGCAACACCTGAGACAACCACCCCAGGGGAATGAGTATAATTTGTATTCTGCAGTTGAGCACAAATCACCCAGCCCATAACACACTCACCTGCTCTCCTAGCTGAAAGTGGCTCCATGAAGCCAAAAGCCCAAGAGATGGGTAATATATACAAAAGGTTTCACTGCTGCCATTCTCCTTTAATGCAGAGCTTATTTATATGCATTGTACTGGGCAATTCAAGAGGAGAAAGACAGAACAGTATCTACATTCTGCCCACAGCTCAGCATATTCCATTCACCGTTAAGTCTTGCCCTCATTTTGCAAGCCCTGATCAGCTCTTATAAGAACATAAGAAAGAGGTGCAGCAGCAGGTGATATGTCCTCTCCAGCTTGCTCTGACATTCAATACGATCATGCCTGATCTATCTCAGCCTTGAATCTACTCAACAGCTGAACATCCACAACTCTCTGGGGTAGAGGATTCCAAAGATTCACAAAACTGAGTGAAGAAATTCCTCCTCATCTCAGTCATCGATCAACCCCTTATCTTGAGACCATGGGCTAAATTTTATCAGCGTGCTGAGCTCCACAGGGGTGCACTGAGAAGTCAGCGGCCTTCCGACACGCAAGTGCCGCCACAGAGCCTCCGCAATATTATGCGTGGGAGCTTATTTAAATGGAGGGGCCGGAGCGGCCACCCCCACTATGTCAGTGGGGGTGGCCACTGCGTCCCCGGCAAAGGCATTCGGGCACAATTGTGCAGGCACCGGCGCCATTTTTAAAGGCCCACCAAGCCCTTCAGGTAAATTTAAATATTTAAAGCGCTGTAACAAAATTTTATTTTAAATAAAACATGAAAACATGGAGGCCCTTTCCAAACCCCACAATGGTGTTTTTATTGTCTGATGTGTTTGGAATGTACTTTAGACCCAGCACGAACTCCCCCACCACCCCCACCCCTTTCCACTTTACCAACGGCCAATGATTAGTGTTTTTCCCGCCTCCCCTCCCCCCCGCCCTGATAATTTTAGTCCTCCCTCCTCCCAGCCAGTGTCTCACCTCAGAACTCCTTCAGAGTTCTGAAGGCGCATGAGTTGCGGCCGGTTGGCCATAAAATCGCCGTTGGACAGCCGCCATCGGCAGGAAAGTTAATTTGAATTTTCAGTATCCTCATTTTAATATTTTAACGAAGGGCCCGCCACCAAGCGGCCAGGGGGCCGCATCGAGGCCTCACTGCTAGTATCCGGTGGGGCCTTCGTGGTGTTGTGGGTTATGGCGGGCTGCTCCTGCTAGCATTTTAGCGGCCTTCCAACACGGAAGGCTGACAGGGTGGGGGGAGAAGTGGGAAAACATTAATCATGGCCTCCCTGCCGTGACCCATGGCGGCGAGGGGCTGGTAAAATTCAGCCTCATAGTTCTAGATTCTCCAGCCAGGGGATCAGTATCTACTCTGTCAAACCCGCTTAGAATATTATACCTTTCATCAGATCACCTCTCATTCTCTCAACTCCAGAGAGCATAGGCCCAATCTACTCAACCTATCATAGGAAAACTGTCATACCCCAAGAAGCAATCTAGTGAACTTTCACTGTATCACTTCCAAGACAAGTCTATTCTTCCTTAGGTAAGGAGAATAGGATGGGAATAGAGGGATATGGGCCCCGGAAGTGCAGAAGGTTTTAGTTTAGGCAGGCATCAAGATCAGCGCAGGCTTGGAGGGCCGAATGGCCTGTTCTTGTGCTGTACTGTTCTTTGCTCTTTTTTTTTTTGAGACCAAAACTGTACACAGTACTCCAGGTGTGGTCTCCCCAAAGCCCTATACAATTGCAGGAAGACATACCATTTGCCTTCCTACTTGCTTGCTGTACCTGCATGCTAACTTTGTTTTTCTTGTACGAGGACACCCAAATCTCTCTGAACATCAACATTTAAAAGTTTCTCTCAATGAGGGGGATGTGGAAGCATTTTTTGTCTCTTTTGAAAAGCTTGCAAAACAGCTGAAGTAACCAGCAGAGAACTGGACACCGTTATCACAAAGCAAACTGACAGGAAAAGGCCATGAGGTTTATTCACTGTTGCCTGATGAGAGTTCATCAGACTATGAGATGACTAAAAATGCTATCCTGGGCGCATATGAGCTGGTACCGGAGGCGTGCTGCTAAATATTCCGAACCCTCCGAAAGCAGCCTGAACAAACATATCTCAAGTTTGAAGGAGTTAAGCAGCTTGCTTTTGACCGATGGAAAAGGGCACTTAAGAGAGAGTCCACCTATGAAAATCTCAGAGATCCTCCTCGAGGATGTCAAAAATTCACTTCCGCTTTCCATAAGAAACCACATGGAGGAACAGAAGGTTTCAAGAGCCAGGCAGGCAGCAATCCTGGCTGATGATAATAAACTTCTTCACAAGCCCTTGCCCCATGGGAAACTTTTCTCTAGTCAGCTCCATAAACCTGAAAAGGATAGAAGGTGGGAGTGTGTTAGGAGGATGAACAGCCAGGAGCGAGAAGGGAGAGTGGGAAACACAGGAGGCCTCCTCAGGCCAAAAGAGAAGGTGCTGAGAACAGGAGTGACGCCTGGAAGCCTATATGTTTCCACTGTAACAAGGCAGGTCACCTTCGAGCTGACTGCTGGAAAACCCATAGGGTAAGTCAGGTACACCAGACCAGTGCAAGAAAAGGGGCCCTGATGGAAAGCACAGCAAACCAGGCTGTGGTTTTACCTGCGGCAGCAAAACTCAGTAAACCTACCACTGAGAGTGTGGGAAAACTTAACAAAATCCCTGAGAGTTACCAGGATTTTGTGTCCAGAGGAAAAGTGACCCCATACTCCTCGAGTGAGGCGAGTAAGCCCATAGTCATACATAGGGATACTGTGGCCACCCAATCCCTCTGCTGGGTAAAGGCATGACCTTTCCCTCAGAGAGTGCATTGAATGTTAGAGTGCTGGTAAACGGTATCGGAGGAAAGTAGATGCCCATACCTTTATAGCAAGTGCAGCTGGAGAGTGATATAGAAACATAGAAAATAGGAGCAGGAGTAGGCCATTCGGCTCTTCAAGCCTGCTCCACCATTCATTATGATCATGGCTGATCATCCAACTCAGTAGCCTGTTCCCACTTTCGTCCCATATCCTTTGATCCCTTTAAACCCAAGAGCTATATCCTTTTTGAAACAATACAATGTCTTGGCCTCAACTGCTTTCTGTGATAGCGATTTCCACAGGCTCACCACTCTCTGGGTGAAGAAATTTCTCCTCATCTCAGTTTATCCCATATCCTTAGACTATGACCCCTGGTTCTGGACTCCCCCATTGGGAACATCCTTCCTGCATCTACCTTGTCAAGTCCTGTTAGAATTTTCTAGGTTTCTATGAGATCCCCCCTCACTCTTCTGAACTCCAGCAAATATAATCCTAAACGACTCAATCTCTCCTCATACGTCAGTCCCGCCATCCCAGGAATCAGTCTGGTAAACCTTAGCTGCACTCCCTCCATAGCAAGAACATCCTTCCTCAGATAAGGAGATCAAAACTGCACACAATATTCCAGGTGTGGCCTCACCAAGGCCCTGTGTAATTGCAGCGACCTTGTTTCAGGACTGGTAACCATGGGAATTGTCCCTAGTTTGCCTGTGGATGGTATCGACTGGTTCCTGGGTAATGATCTGGTGGGGTTCAAGGTGGTAGCTTCCCCAGTGGTCTTATAAAGACCGAAAGAGTTCAGGGAGACAGAGCAGTTACAGGAAAAGGTCCCTGACCCTACTGTGTGGTTATCTGAAACCTTCTTTGGGAAGCTAGAGGACCTAAAGGATGTGTTAAACAGTTCCAGACCATCACCACCCCCTGGGTGACAAATTGTTTCCTCACCTCCTCTCTAATTTTTCTACAAATCACTTTAAATCTATGCCCCCTCGTCACTGACCTCTTTGCTAAGGTGAATAGACCCTTCACCTCCACTCTATCCAGGCCCCTCACAATTTTGTACATTTCAATCAGATCTCTCCTCAGCCTTCTCTGTTCCAAGGAGAAGTCTATCCAATCTTTCCTCATAGATTCATAGAGAAATACAGCACTGAAACAGGCCCTTCAGCCCACCAAGTGTGTGCTGACCATCAACCACCCATTTATCCTAATCCTACATTCCCTCTCACTTCCCCACCATTCTCCTACCACCTACCTACACTAGGGGCAATTTACAACAGCCAATTTACCTATCAACCTGCAAGTCCTTGGCTGTGGAAGGAAACCGGAGCACCTGGCGGAAACCCACATGGTCACAGGGAGAACTTGCAAACTCCGCACAAGCAGTACCCAGAACTGAACCTGGGTCGCTGGAGCTGTGAGGCTGCGGTGCTAACCACTGCGCCACTGTGCCGCCCATAGCTGCATTTTTCCAGTCCTAGCAACATCCTCATAAATCTCCTCTGTACCCTCTCTAGTGCAATTACATCCTTTCCGTAAGAGGTGACCAGAACTGCACACAGTACTCAAGTTGTGGCCTAACCAATGAGTTATACAGTTCCAGCAGAACCTCCCTGCTCTTATATTCCATTCCTCAGCTAATAAAGGAAAGGATTCCATATGCCTTCTTAACCACCTTAACAACCTGTCCTGCTACCTTCAGGGATCTGTGGACATTCACTCCAAGGTCCCTCACTTCCTCTACACTTCTCAGTATTTTCCTATTAATCGTGTATTCCTTTGTCTTGTTTGACCTCCCCAAATGCATCACCTCACACTTCTCCAAGTTGAATTCCATTGGCCACTTTTCTGCCCGTCTGACCAGACCATCAATATCTTCCTGCAGCCTACAGCTATCCTCCTCACTATCTACCACATGGCCAGTCTTTGTGTCATCCGCAAACTTCTTGATCATGCCTCCTACATCTATGTCCAAATCATTACGATACACCACAAAAAGCAGGGGACCCAGTACTGAGCCCTGCGGAACGCCACTGGAAACAGTCCTCCAGTCACTAAAACAGCCGTCAACAATTACCCTTTGTTTCTTGCCACTGAGCCAATTTTGTACCCACCTTGCTGCTTTTCCCTGGATCCCATGGGACTTTATTTTTTTAACCAGTCTGCCATGTGGGACCTTGTCAAAAGCCGTGCTAAAATCCACATAGACCACATCCACTGCACTACCGCCATCAATCCTCCTTGTTAATTCTTCAAAAAACTCGATCAAGTTGGTCAAACAAGATCTTCCCTTAACAAATCCATGCTGACTATCCTTGATTAATCTGTGCCTTTCTAAGTGACAGTTTATCCTGTGTCTCAGAATAGATTCCAATAATTTGCCCACTACTGAGGTGAGACTGACTGGCCTGTAATTATTCAGTCTATCCTTCGCTCCCTTTTTAAATAGAGGTACAACATTTGCAATTCTTCAATCCTCCGGCACCACACCTGTATCCAGTGAGGACTGGAAAATGATGGCCAGACCCTCTGCTATTTCCTCTCTTGCTTCTTTTAACAGCCTAGGATATATTTCATCTGGCCCTGGTGATTTATCAACTTTCAAGGATGCTAATCCCATTAATTTTTTTTCCCCCTATGTTTATCACATCCAATACTTCACACTCCCCCTCCTTAACTACAATATCTGCATTGTCCCCCTCTTTTGTGAAGACAGACGCAAAATATTCATTAAGAACCATACCAATATCGTCTGCCCCTGTACATGTGTTAACTTTTTGGTCTTTTATGGGCCCTACTTTCTCCTTCGTTATCCTCTTACTTTTAATATATTGATAAAATATCTTTGGGTTCACCTTGCTGCATTTTCCTGGATCCTATGGGATTTTATTTTTTGATGTAGGAGAGACCCTGCTCATAAAACAAAACCCCTATTCCCTAGGTCCCAGGAAATTGACCCAGGTTTGGGAGGAAATTCAGTATATGCTGGAGCACAAGCTGATGGAGCCCAGTCAGAGCAATTGGAATTCCCCAGTTGTGCTGATGCCCAAACCCGATGGTTCAACAAGGCTCTGCATTACAGAAAGATTAGTGCAATGACCAGAGCTGATTCCTACCCAATTCCCCCTGGAGGACTGTATAGATAGAGTAGGAAATGCCATCTACATAACCAAAATAGACTTGTTAAAAGGATACTGGCAAGTTCCCTTAACCACTGAGTGAAAGAGATCTCGGCTTTTTCATGCCAGACGGCTTATTCCAGTGCCGGGTGATGCCCTTTAAATTAAGAAATGCCCCAGTCACCTTCCAAAGACTGATGAACCAGGTAGTGGCTGGCCTGCCTAACTGTGTAGTGTCCCTAGATGATGTGTTAGTGTACAGTGACACCTGGGGGAATCGCCTAGACCAGTCAGATGCCCTCTTCTGAAGGTTACAGTTGGCTGACCTCGTGGTAAATCTTGTAAAGAGCAAGTTCGCTAAAGCTCAGGTAACCTACCTAGGGCATGTTGTGGATCTTGTCCTTCTAGTTAGTAGAAGTCATGGGTTTGGAAGGTGCTGTCTAAGGAGCCTTAGTGCATTGCTGCAGTGCATCTTGTAGATGGTCCACACTGCTGCCACTGTGCGTCGGTGGTGGAGGGAGTGAATAGAACAAAAGAACAAAGAACAGTACATCACAGGAACAGGCCATTCGGCCCTCCAAGCCTGCGCCGATCTTGATGCCTGCCTAAACTAACACCTTCTGTTCTGCACTTCCGGGGCCCATATCCCTCTATTCCCTTCCTATTCATATATTTGTCAAGATGTCTCTTAAACGTCGCTATCATATCTGCTACCATCATCTCCCCTGGCAGCAAGTTCCAGGCACTCACCACCCTCTGTGTAAACAACTTGCCTTGCACATCCCCTCTAAACTTTGCCCCTCGCACCTTAAACCTAGTAACTGACTCTTCCACCCTGGGAAAAAGCTTCTGACTATCCACTCTGTCCATGCCACTCATAACTTTGTAAACCTCTATCATGTCGCCCCTCCACCTCCGTCGTTCCAGTGCAAACAATCCAAGTTTATCCAACCTCTCCTCAGAGCTAATGCCCTCCAGACCAGACAACATCCTGGTAAACCTCTTCTGTACCCTCTCCAACGACTCCACGTCCTTCTGGTAGTGTGGCGACCAGAATTGCACGCAATATTCTAAGTGTGGTCTAACTAAAGTTCTGTACAGCTGCAGCATGACTTGCCTATTTTTATACTCCATGCCCCGATCGATGAAGGCAAGCATGCCGTATGCCTGAGGAACTCCTGCAGTGATGTCCTGGAGCTGAGATGATTGACCTCCAACAACCACAACCATCTTGCTTTGCGTTAGGTATTACTCCAACCAGCAGAGAGTTTTCCCCTGATTCCCATTGACTCCAGTTTTGCCAGGGCTCCTTGATGCTATACTCGGTCAAATGCTGCTTTGATGTCAAGGGCATTCACTCTCACCTCACCTCGAGTTCAGCTCATTTGTCCGTGTTTGAACCAAGGCTGTAATGAGGTCAGGAGCTGAATGGCCCTGGCGGAACCCAAACTGAGCATCACTGAGCAGGTTATTGCTAAGCAAGTGCTCCTTGATAGCACTGTTGATGACACCTTCCGTCATTTACTGATGATTGAGAGTAGACTGAAGGGGCGGTAATTGGCCGGGTTGGACTTGTCCTGCTTTTTGTGCACAGGACATACCTGGGCAATTTTCCACATTGCTGGGTAGATGCCAGTGTTGTAGCTGTACTGGAACAGCTTGGCGAGGGGCGCGGCAGGTTCTGGAGCACAGGTCTTCAGTATTATTGCCGGAATATTGTTAGGGCCCATAGCCTTTGCAGTATCCAGTGCCTTCAGTCGTTTTTTGATATCACATGGAGTGAATCGAATTGGCTGAAGCCTGGCAGCTATGATGCTGGGGACTTCAGGAGGAGGCCGAGATGGATCATCAACTTGGCACTTCTGGCTGAAGACTGTCGTAAATGCTTCTGCCTCATCTTTTAAACTGATGTGCTGGGCTCCCCCATCATTGAGGATGGGGATATTTGTGGAGCCATCTTCTCCAGTTAGTTGTTTAATTGTCGACTACCATTCACGGCTGGATGTGGCAGGACTGCAGAGCTTAGATTGATCTGTTAGATTTTAGATTTAGATTTAGATTTAGAGATACAGCACTGAAACAGGCCCTTCGGCCCACCGAGACTGTGCCGACCATTAACCACCCATTTATACTAATCCTACTAAAGCCCTTCGCTTTGCAAGCTGGAACTTCAGAACTATGTGTCCTGGCCTGTCGGAAGACCTTACACAAATCAACGATTCTCGGAAGACCGCCATCATTAACAACGAGCTCAGTAGATTCAATGTAGACATTGCAGCACTTCAGGAGACTCGCCTCCCTGCGAGTGGATCTCTAGCAGAGCAAGACTACACCTTCTTCTGGCAGGGCAAGGATCCTGAAGAACCAAGACAGCATGGAGTGGTCTTCGCCATCAGAAACTCCTTGCTCAGCATGATAGAGCCTCCCTCAAATGGCTCGGAACGCATACTGTCCATCCGACTGCTCACCACCTCTGGTCCAGTACACCTACTCAGCATCTATGCACCAACACTCTGCTCCCCACCTGAAGCTAAAGACCAGTTCTATGAACAACTCCATAACATCATTAGCAGCATCCCCAACACCGAACACCTATTCCTGCTGGGGGACTTTAATGCCAGGGTTAGGGCCGACCATGACTCATGGCCCTCCTGCCTTGGGCGCTATGGCGTTGGAAGGATGAATGAGAACGGGCAGAGACTGCTTGAGTTGTGTACCTATCATAACCTCTGCATCACCAACTCGTTCTTTCACACTAAACCCTGTCACCAGGTTTCATGGAGGCACCCAAGATCACGTCGTTGGCACCAGCTAGACCTCATTGTCACAAGGCGAGCCGCCTTAAACAGTGTTCAAATCACACGCAGCTTCCACAGTGCGGACTGCGACACCGACCACTCCCTGGTGTGCAGCAAGGTTAGACTCAGACCAAAGAAGTTGCATCATTCCAAGCAGAAGGGCCACCCGCGCATCAACACGAGCAGAATTTCTCACCCACAGCTGTTACAAAAATTTCTAAATTCACTTGTAACAGCCCTTCAAAACACTCCCACAGGGGATGCTGAGACCAAGTGGGCCCACATCAGAGACGCCATCTATGAGTCAGCTTTGACCACCTATGGCAAAAGTGCGAAGAGAAATGCAGACTGGTTTCAATCTCATAATGAAGAGCTGGAACCTGTCATAGCCGCTAAGCGCATTGCACTGCTGAACTACAAGAAAGCCCCCAGCGATTTAACATCCGCAGCACTTAAAGCAGCCAGAAGTACTGCACAAAGAACAGCCAGGCGCTGCGCAAACGACTACTGGCAACACCTGTGCAGTCATATTCAGCTGGCCTCAGACACCGGAAACATCAGAGGAATGTATGATGGCATGAAGAGAGCTCTTGGGCCAACCATCAAGAAGATCGCCCCCCTCAAATCTAAATCGGGGGACATAATCACTGACCAACGCAAACAGATGGACCGCTGGGTTGAGCACTACCTAGAACTGTACTCCAGGGAGAATGCTGTCACTGAGACTGCCCTCAATGCAGCCCAGCCTCTACCAGTCATGGATGAGCTGGACATACAGCCAACCAAATCGGAACTCAGTGATGCCATTGATTCTCTAGCCAGTGGAAAAGCCCCTGGGAAGGACAGCATTACCCCTGAAATAATGAAGAGTGCCAAGCCTGCTATACTCTCAGCACTACATGAACTGCTATGCCTGTGCTGGGACGAGGGAGCAGTACCCCAGGACATGCGCGATGCCAACATCATCACCCTCTATAAAAACAAAGGTGACCACGGTGACTGCAACAACTACCGTGGAATCTCCCTGCTCAGCATAGTGGGGAAAGTCTTTGCTCGAGTCGCTCTGAACAGGCTCCAGAAGCTGGCCGAGCGCGTCTACCCTGAGGCACAGTGTGGCTTTCGTGCAGAGAGATCGACCATTGACATGCTGTTCTCCCTTCGTCAGATACAGGAGAAATGCCGTGAACAACAGATGCCCCTCTACATTGCTTTCATTGATCTCACCAAAGCCTTTGACCTCGTCAGCAGACGTGGTCTCTTCAGACTACTAGAAAAGATCGGATGTCCACCAAAGCTACTAAGTATCATCACCTCATTCCATGACAATATGAAAGGCACAATTCAACATGGTGGCTCCTCATCAGAGCCCTTTCCTATCCTGAGTGGTGTGAAACAGGGCTGTGTTCTCGCACCCACACTTTTTGGGATTTTCTTCTCCCTGCTGCTTTCACATGCGTTCAAATCCTCTGAAGAAGGAATTTTCCTCCACACAAGATCAGGGGGCAGGTTGTTCAACCTTGCCCGTCTAAGAGCGAAGTCCAAAGTACGGAAAGTCCTCATCAGAGAACTCCTCTTTGCTGACGATGCTGCTTTAACATCTCACACTGAAGAGTGCCTGCAGAGTCTCATCGACAGGTTTGCGTCTGCCTGCAATGAATTTGGCCTAACCATCAGCCTCAAGAAAACGAACATCATGGGGCAGGACGTCAGAAATGCTCCATCCATCAATATTGGCGACCACGCTCTGAAAGTGGTTCAAGAGTTCACCTACCTAGGCTCAACTATCACCAGTAACCTGTCTCTAGATGCAGAAATCAACAAGCGCATGGGTAAGGCTTCCACTGCTATGTCCAGACTGGCCAAGAGAGTGTGGGAAAATGGCGCACTGACACGGAACACAAAAGTCCGAGTGTATCAGGCCTGTGTCCTCAGTACCTTGCTCTACGGCAGCGAGGCCTGGACAACGTATGCCAGCCAAGAGCGACGTCTCAATTCATTCCATCTTCGCTGCCTTCGGAGAATACTTGGCATCAGGTGGCAGGACTATATCTCCAACACAGAAGTCCTTGAAGCGGCCAACACCCCCAGCTTATACACACTACTGAGTCAGCGGCGCTTGAGATGGCTTGGCCATGTGAGCTGCATGGAAGATGGCAGGATCCCCAAAGACACATTGTACAGCGAGCTCGCCACTGGTATCAGACCCACCGGCCGTCCATGTCTCCGCTATAAAGACGTCTGCAAACGTGACATGAAATCGTGTGACATTGATCACAAGTCGTGGGAGTCAGTTGCCAGCATTCGCCAGAGCTGGCGGGCAGCCATAAAGACAGGGCTAAATTGTGGCGAGTCAAAGAGACTTAGTAGTTGGCAGGAAAAAAGACAGAGGCGCAAGGGGAGAGCCAACTGTGCAACAGCCCCAACAAACAAATTTCTCTGCAGCACCTGTGGAAGAGCCTGTCACTCCAGAATTGGCCTTTATAGCCACTCCAGGCGCTGCTTCACAAACCACTGACCACCTCCAGGCGCGTATCCATTGTCTCTCGAGATAAGGACGCCCAAAAGAAAGAAAGAACACTAATCCCATATTCCTACCACATCCTCACCTGTCCCTATATTCCCCTACCACCTACCTATACTAGGGGCAATTTAAAATGGCCAATTTACCTATCAACCTGCAAGTCTTTGGCATGTGGGAGGAAACCGGAGCACCCGTAGAAAACCCACGCAGACACAGGGAGAACTTGCAAACTCCACACAGGCAGTGCCCAGAATTGAACCCGGATCGCTGGAGCTGTGAGGCTGCGATGCTAACCACTGTGCCACTGTGCCGCTTAGCTCTGTCTGTTGCATGCTGCTTACGCAGTTTGGCACGCAAGTAGTCCTGGGTTGTAGCTTCACCAGGCTGACACCTCATTTTGAGGTATGCCTGATGCTGCTCCTGGCATGCCCTCCTGCACTCTTCATTGAACTGGGGTTGGTCTCCTGGCTTGATGGTCATGATAGAGTGGGGGATATGCCAGGCCATGAGGTTACAGATTGTGGTAGAGTACAATTCTGCTGCTGCTGATGGCCCACAGCGCCTCATGGATGCCCAGTTTTGCATTGCTAGATCTGTTCGAATTCTATCCCATTTAGCACGGTGGTAGTGCCACACAACACGATGGATGGTATCCTCAACGTGAAGGCGGGACTTCGCCTCCACAAGGACTGTGCGGTGGTCACTCCTACCAATACTGTCATGGACAGAAGCATCTGTGGAAGGCAGATTGGTGAGGATGAGGTCAAATATGTTTTCCCCTCTTGTTGGTTCCCTCACCACCTGCCGCAAACCCAGTCTAGCAGCTATGTCCTGTCGGACTCAGCCAGCTCGGTTAGTAGTGGTGCTACCGAGCCAGTCTTGGTGATGGACATTGAAGTCCCCCACCCAGAGTACATTTTGTGCCCTTGCCACCCTCAGTGCTTCCTCCAAGTGGTGTTCAACATGGAGGAGTACTGACTCGTCAGCTGAGGGAGGGCGGTAGGTGGTAATCAGTAGGAGGTTTCCTTGCCCATTTTTGACCTGATGCCATGAGAGTTCATGGGGTCCAGAGTCGATGTTGAGGACTCCCAGGGCAACTCTCTCCCGACTGTATACCACTGTGCCCCCACGCCTGCTGGGTCTGTCCTGCCGGTGGGACAGGACATACCAGGGGATGGTGATGTCAGTGTCTGGGACATTGTCTGTAAGGTATGATTCCATGAGTATGACTATGTCAGGCTGTTGTTTGAATCGTCTGTGGGACAGCTCTCCCAACTTTGGTAAGGAGGACTTTGCAGTGTCGACAGGGCTGGGTTTGCCGTTGTCGTTTCCAGTGCCTAGGTCGATGCCGGGTGGTCAGTCCAGTTTCATTCCTTTTTATTGACTTCGTAGCAGTTAGATACAACTAGGTGGCTTGCTAGGCCATTTCAGAGGGCATGTAAGAGTTAACCACATTGCTGTGGGTCTGGAGTCACATGTAGGCCAGACCAGGTAAGGACAGCAGATTTCCTTCCCTAAAGGACATTAGTGAACCAGATGGGTTTTTACAACAATTGGCAATTGTTTCATGGCCATTATTAGACTAGCTTTTAATTCCAGATTTAGTAATTAAATTCAAATTCCATCTTCTGCTGTGGTGGGATTCCCACCCATGTCTCCAGATCAATAACTCTGGGTTACTCGCCCACTGACAATACGCCACCGCTTCCCCTTGATTGACTGACTGGTTGTCATGTGACAAGCCCCTGCCTTTTGTGGTTTCAAGCTTGTGTTTCTCTACAGGAGAAAGGAGAAGCTTCAGGTCTCTGACACATGTCGACCCAAGTGAGGGTCTCTCTCTCTCTCTCCATTTCAACTTACAAGCTTTGAACCCTGCCTGTTGACTGACCACCTTTGCATACTCTGGCTACAATCAGAAACCCCACTGGAGGAAATCATCCGCATCGCGGTCTCTTAGAGACTCAAGGAGCAGTCATCTACCTCTTTAAACTAAAAGCTTCAGGACCATCGAATTCAGCTAGAAGCCAGCCAAATCACCAAACCCCACCTCTTTTTCCTATGGACTCTAACTCAACCAACCTACCTTTGCCCACTCTGTAACCTATTAGTGTATGTGTAAACTCTAGTGTGGATGGGTGAGTGAAAGTTACCTAATACTTTATTATTTTAATTAGTTCAGTTTAAGTACAATAAAGGTAATCTCTTTCTTTGTTAAACTCAAGAAAACCTGTCTGATTGGTTCTTGTTATGATCATAGCAATCCGTAATCAAACACCTACTGAATTGGCCAATACATCGACTTAAAAAAGAATTAAACCTGTTGTTGTCAAACAGGGAGAGGGAAAAAAGGGAAGCCCTTCGACCGCTCCTCACCTGACCTAACACCACTCATTGTCAGCCACTGATTCAGCTCCCGAGGTCCCACATTCTCGAATTCCCTTCCTAAACCACTCCAACTTCATGTCTCTCCTTATGACCCACCTTTTCAGTCAAACGTTTGTACACCAGTCTTAATATCGCCTTCTTTGGCCACACATCTAAAATTTTTTTCCCAATTACATTGTTTAAGACATTTTTCTATGTTGAAGATGCTGTCTAAATGCACATAGTTGTAGGTTGGAGAGCAAAGGTGTGTTGCTAGGATGTCGATTAAAGAATTAAATACCAGTGCTGAAGTGAAGGTTGAAGAGTAAAGGTGCAATGCTGGGTTATAAACTGGACAACAAAGGTACAATGGTAATACATAGGCTGTAAAAGGTTGAAGAGGTATGGGAATTAGTGAATGATGCTCTAGATGGACTCAATGGGCCAAATGGCCTCCTTCTGTGCCATAATGACTTTGACTCTATGACATGAACTCAACACAGGAATACTCCATTTTCATCCAACTACCTCTTTTCACCTCTGCAGCATCCTGGTCAGGATAAATAACATTTTAAAAAATGACCAGCTAATGGCATATTTAAGGAGAGCGATTGCTTATGTACATGTTCAGGGCCATGGCAACAGAAGCATCTATCTGCAAGTGTCTGAAATACTCGCCAAACACTAACTGCACAAAAATAGGACAGATTCTTATTATCTGCCCAGAAATTAAGCCAAAAGTTCATAGATAGATACAGCACTGAAACAAGCCCTTCGGCCCACCGAGTCTGTGCCGACCAACAACCACCCATTTATACTAATCCTACATTAATCCCATATTCCCTACCACATCCCCACCTTCCCTCAATTCTCCTACCTACCTACACTAGGGACAATTTATAATGGCCAATTTTCCTATCAACCTGCAAGTCTTTGGCTGTGGGAGGAAACCGGAGCACCCAGCAGAAACCCACGCAGTCACAGGGAGAACTTGCAAACTCCACACAGGCAGTACCCAGAATCGAACCCAGGTCACTGGAGCTGTGAGGCTGCGGTGCTAACCACTGTGCCGCCCCTTTTCACAAACGTTCTTCGATAGAGGACTGAATGACATTGACATATACCGATTAACAAAACAGGGAAAGCGTCAAATTCAATTCCTTTTACGAGAGTACCATTATAATGGAGAAGTTTGTAGAGGGTAATACCCCAACCTTCAGGTCTGTGGTCTTCAATGGCACGGTGTGTAATTTGAAAGGATTTACAAGACAATCTAAAGATATGAACTCCATCGATTGAAAATTTAGGTCATCAAGATTCTGTGCCGTATAACTCTCTGACTCCAAGATGCAACTCATTTGAAGGCCTGCAAAAGAATTAAGGCAGTTATCTCGTCCTCTACAAGTCTTCTAAAATGGGCATTTAATCCCTTAGACATCTTCTGCCTTGAAGTGTGTTAATTTGTTACTCACTGCATCTCATTGCTTTTGCATTAAATAAACTATTAAGTTTAATCTGTATATTGGTTTGATGCCTTGACATTTTTCACCTTTTGAAATAAATAATGTACAATGTCATGCTCCTGGAGGAAACAGTATTGAAATATTAAATGAACTGGAGTAATTGTTAAGTAAAAGTAAACTGTTGAACTAAGCTAAAAGAAAATAGACACTTCACTACCCAACAACATAGAGGGATAGGTCAGGTGATCCCCTCCTGTATTGCCAATCAACATGAAGACGGGCCATTATTAACATCTGGATTTGCCTTGAGGAGGCACGTTTATGTGTAAAACAGCCCATTCCATGCTTACAATGTCTATCATCAAAACTGGGGTAGAAAAGGCTTTTGCAGATAGACTGAATCTGAAGCCAAGGCCAAAATAATAAGTGTGAAATAACACCTACCTATCAAAATGGACCACATTCAGATGCTATTATGTAACAAAGGTCCCCACATCTTGGGACATTGTATGAACACCCCAGGGGAGAGCGTCTCGAGTCACCTGACTGAAACCAAAACCTGCTAAGTTTTTACCTTAAAAGAAGCAACTTCTCTGAGGGAGGGGTGTGGGTGAAAGAGAAAACCAGAGAAGCTATGAGATCGATCCCGCTAAGCAATCAGCCCTGCCAGCACCATCTTTAAACTACTGAGGCAGAGAGATTGCAAGGTGACCTTGAAAACTTCCCATCTGAGAAACTGAACCAGGACTTTCACCACAAACTTCAGAATGAGTTTTAACCAGAATACTGAGGGAGGCAAGGGAGGAAATTGCTGGGGTCTTGACAGAAACCTTTGTATCTTCATTGGCTACAGGTGAGGTCCCAGAGGACTGGAGAATAGACAATGTTGTTGCTTTGTTTAAGAAGGGTAGCAAGGATAATCCAGGAAATTATAGGCCGGTGAGCCTTACGTCAGTGGTAGGGAAATTATTGGAGAGGATTCTTCGGGACAGGATTTACTCCCATTTGGAAACAAATTAACTTATTCTCAAGAGGCAGCATGGTTTTGTGAAGGGGAGGTCGTGTCTCACTAACTTGATCAAGTTTTTTGAGGAAGTGACGAAGATGATTGATGAAGGAAGGGCAGTGGATGTTGTCTACATGGACTTCAGTAAAGCCTTTGACAAGGTCCCTCATGGCAGGCTGGTACAAAAGGTGAAGTCACACGGGATCAGAGGGGAGCTGGCAAGATGGATACAGAGCTGGCTCAGTCATAGAAGACAGAGGGTAGCAGTGGAAGGGTGCTTTTCTGAATGGAGGGATGTGACTAGTGGTGTTCCGCAGCGATCAGTGCTGGGACCTTTGCTGTTTGTAGTATATATAAATTATTTGGAGGAAAATGTAGCTGGTCTGATTAGTAAGTTTGCGGACGACACAAAGGTTGGTGGAGTTGCGGATAGTGATGAGGATTGTTAGAGGATACAGCAGGATATAGATCGGTTGGAGACTTGGGCGGAGAAATGGCAGATGGAGTTTAATCCGGACAAATGTGAGGTAATGCATTTTGGAAGATCTAATACAGGTGGGAAGTAGACGTAAATGGCAGAACCCTTAGGAGTATTGACAGGCAGAGAGATCTAGGTGTACAGGTCCACAGGTCACTGAAAGTGGCAATGCAGGTGGATAAGGTAGTAAAGAAGGCATATGGCATGTTTGCCTTCATCGGTCGGGGCACTGAGTATAAAAATTGGCAAGTCATGCTGCAGCTGTACAGAACCTTAGTTAGGCCACACTTGGAATATTGCGTGCAATTCTGGTCACCACACTACCAGAAGGACGTGGAGGCTTTGGAGAGGGTACAGAAGAGGTTTACCAGGATGTTGCCTGGTCTGGAGGGTATTAGCTATGAGGAGAGGTTGGATAAACTCGGATTGTTTGCACTGGAACGACGGAGGTGGAGGGGCGACATGATAGAGGTTTACAAAGTTATGAGCGGCATGGACAGAGTGGATAGTCAGAAGCTTTTTCCCAGGGTGGAAGAGTCAGTTCCTAGGGGACATAGATTTAAGGTGCGAGGGGCAAAGTTTAGAGGGGATGTGTGAGGCAAGCATTTTACACAGAGGGTGGTGAGTGCCTGGAACTTGCTGCTGGGGGAGGTGGTGGAAGCAGGTACGATAGTGACGTTTAAGAGGCATCTTGACAAATACATGAATAGGATGGGAACAGAGGGATACGGACCCCGGAAGTGCAGAAGGTTTTAGTTTAGACAGGCATCAAGGTTGGGCGCAGGCTTGGAGGGCCGAATGGCCTGTTCCTGTGCTGTACTGTTCTTTGTTCAAAGGAGCCTGCAGCACTTCATTAATTCCAAGATGAGGAACATTCAGGCCTGCAACGCTGTTAAAAATCCTTCCTGGAAAACCCAGAAGGTTTCAAAATGAACTCACTTTACATCAATCGAACTCTAATTGCGTGCTGTCTCTACTCACTATCTTTTCTTGTGTGAATGTATGAGTAGGTGAGGTTGCAAACATTTTGGGGTTTTTAAAAAATAAATAATTACCTTTCTTCTTAAACCTATGAGAAAACCTATCGTTATTCTGTTTATTTGACCCTTAAACACTCAGGGACTAAAACACTTTTTTAAAACACTATCTGCGGTCAGTTGAGAGGTGAAAAGAAGTCACCCACACCATTTCCCATCTGTCCGTAACAACCACCTACAGGATCCTCAATAGCTGATGTTACATAAAAGCTCAATTCACACTATCTGAGCTGCAGGTTTAATCGACAGAGCAGTGATGTGGAATCAGTGCCTGCACCTATGATGGCTCTGGCAGAAACTGACTGAAAAGTCTTTGGCCTTTACAACATTGACAAACTCACCCATAACTCGATGTCAGACAACACAACAGTCACAGATTAAAAGGTGGAGGCAGATACGTAAATAGGGCCATCTTGGTATACATATTGTGCAATAGCCAAAGATGCTAACAGATATGCAATTATCCAGAGATCTGGACAGACTAGATCAATGACAGGCAGGTGGCAAATGGAATGCAACACAGTTGAGTATAAATGTGAGCATAGATGTGAGCATGTGCATTACATATTAAAATGGAAATAAGCTTGAGGAACAGAGAGAGCATGGGACTTTGATTTTTGAAGTATCATTATCTGGTTTTGATGTCAACCTGAAGAGATGATGCTGAAGTTGTAATAAGATCAACTCTAAGATGTTCAGTTTTGGTCTCAATTTTAACATAACATGTAGAGTTATTACAGGAAAGCAACAATGCTGATACGTGTACTTTGAGGGCTTAATTGTGAAACAAAAACTATAGAGGTCTTTGTGAAGTGGTTTGATAGATTAGATGCAAGCCATACGGATAGAGATAGTGACCATAACTCTGTAAGATTTAAGGTAGTTATGGAAAAGGACAAAGACGGGCTGGAAATAAAGGTACTGATTGGGGGAAGGCCGATTTCAATATGATAAAACAGGATCTGGCCAAAGTGGACTGGGAGCAACTACTTGTAGGAAAGTCTACATCAGGCCAGTGGGAGTCATTCAAAGAGGAAATAGTGAGGGTTCAGAGCCAACATGTACCTGTTAAGGCAAAGGGTAGGACCAACAGGGAACCCTGGATGTCAAGGGATTGGATAAGGGAAAAAAAGGAGGCTTATGGCAGATTCAGAGCGCTGAAAACAGCAGAGGCACGAGAGGAGTATAACAAAGAACAAAGAAAATTACAGCACAGGAACAGGCCCTTCGGCCCTCCAAGCCTGCACCGATCCAGATCCTCTATCTAAACATGTCGCCTATTTTCTAAGGGTCTGTATCTCTTTGCTTCCTGCCCATTCATGTATCTGTCTAGATACATCTTAAAAGACGCTATCATGCCCGCGTCTAACACCTCCGCTGGCAACGCGTTCCAGGCAACCACCACCCTCTGCGTAAAGAACTTTCCACGCATATCCTCCCTAAACTTTTCCCCCCTCACTTTGAACTCGTGACCCCTAGTAATTGAATCCCCCACTCTGGGAAAAAGCTTCTTGCTATCCACCCTGTCTATACCTCTCATGATTTTGTACACCTCAATCAGGTCCCCCCTCAACCTCCGTCTTTCTAATGAAAATAATCCTAATCTACTCAACCTCTCTTCATAGCTAGCGCCCTCCATACCAGGCAACAACCTGGTGAACCTCCTCTGCACCCTCTCCAAAGCATCTACATCCTTTTGGTAATGTGGCAACCAGAACTGCACGCAGTATTCCAAATGTGGCCGAACCAAAGTCTTATACAACTGTAACATGACCTGCCAACTCTTGTACTCAATACCCCGTCCGATGAAGGAAAGCATGCTGTATGCCTTCTTGACCACTCTATTGACCTGCGTTGCCACCTTCAGGGAACAATGGACCTGAACACCCAAATCTCTTTGTGCATCAATTTTCCCCAGGACTTTTCCATTTACTGTATAGTTCACTCTTGAATTGGATCTTCCAAAATGCATCACCTCGCATTTGCCATGATTGAACTCCATCTGCCATTTCTCTACCCAACTCTCCAATCTATCTATATTCTGCTGTTTTCTCTGACAGTCCCCTTCACTATCTGCTACTCCACCAATCTTAGTGTCGTCTGCAAACTTGCTAATCAGACCACCTATACTTTCCTCCAAATCATTGATGTATATCACAAACAACAGTGGTCCCAGCACAGATCCCTGTGGAACACCACTGGTCACACGTCTCCATTTTGAGAAACTCCCTTCCACTGCTACTCTCTGTCTCCTGTTGCCCAGCCAGTTCTTTATCCATCTAGCTAGTACACCCTGGACCCCATGCGACTTCACTTTCTCCATCAGCCTACCATGGGGAACCTTATCAAACGCCTTACTGAAGTCCATGTATATGACATCTACAGCCCTTCCCTCAACAATCAACTTTGTCACTTCCTCAAAGAATTCTATTAAGTTGGTAAGACATGACCTTCCCTGCACAAAACCATGTTACCTATCACTGATAAGCCCATTTTCTTCCAAATGGGAATAGATCCTATCCCTCAGTATCTTCTCCAGCAGCTTCCCTACCACTGACGTCAGGCTCACCGGTCTATAATTACCTGGATTTTCCCTGCTACCCTTCTTAAACAAGGGGATAACATTAGCAATTCTCCAGTCCTCCGGGACCTCACCCGTGTTTAAGTATGCTGCAAAGATATCTGTTAAGGCCCCAGCTATTTCCTCTCTTGCTTCCCTCAGTAACCTGGGATAGATCCCATCCGGACCTGGGGACTTGTCCACCTTAATGCCTTTTAGAATACCCAACACTTCCTCCCTCCTTATGTCGACTTGACCTAGAGTAATCAAACATCTGTCCCTAACCTCAACATCCGTCATGTCCCTCTGCTCGGTGAATACCGATGCAAAGTACTCGTTTAAAATCTCACCCATTTTCTCTGACTCCACGCATAACTTTCCTCCTTTGTCCTTGAGTGGGCCAATCCTTTTTCTAGTTACCCTCTTGCTCCTTATATATGAATAAAAGGCTTTGGGATTTTCCTTAACCCTGTTTGCTAAAGATATTTCATGACCCCTTTTAGCCCTCTTAATTCCTCGTTTCAGATTGGTCCTACATTCCCCATATTCTTTCAAAGCTTCGTCTTTCTTCAGCCTCCTAGACCTTATGTATGCTTCCTTTTTCCTCTTAGCTAGTCTCACAATTTCACCTGTCATCCATGGTTCCCTAATCTTGCCATTTCTATCCCTCATTTTCACAGGAACATGTCTCTCCTGCACGCTAATCAACCTCTCTTTAAAAGCCTCCCACATATCAAATGTGGATTTACCTTCAAACAGCTGCTCCCAATCTACATTCCCCAGCTCCTGCCGAATTTTGGTATAGTTGGCCTTCCCCCAATTTCGCACTCTTCCTTTAGGACCACTCTCGTCTTTGTCCATGAGTATTCTAAAACTTACGGAATTGTGATCACTATTCCCAAAGTAGTCCCCTACTGAAACTTCAACCACCTGGCCGGGCTCATTCCCCAACACCAGGTCCAGTATGGCCCCTTCCCGAGTTGGACTATTTACATACTGCTCTAGAAAACCCTCCTGGATGCTCCTTACAAATTCTGCTCCATCTAGACCTCTAACACTAAGTGAATCCCAGTCAATGTTGGGAAAATTAAAATCTCCTATCACCACCACCCTGTTGCTCCTACATCTTTCCATAATCTGTTTACATATTTGTACCTCTATCTCACGCTCGCTGTTGGGAGGCCTGTAGTACAGCCCCAACATTGTTACCGCACCCTTCCTATTTCTGAGTTCTGCCCATATTGCCTCACTGCTCGAGTCCTCCATAGTGCCCTCCTTCAGCACAGCTGTGATATCCTCTTTGACCAGTAATGCAACTCCTCCACCCCTTTTACCTCCCTCTCTATCCCGCCTGAAGCATCGATATCCTGGGATATTTAGTTGCCAATCATGCCCTTCCCTCAACCAAGTCTCAGTAATAGCAATAACATCATACTCCCAGGTACTAATCCAAGCCCTAAGTTCATCTGCCTTACTTACTACACTTCTTGCATTAAAACAAATACACCTCAGACCACCAGTCCCTTTATATTCATCATCTGCTCCCTGTCTACTCTTTTCCTTAGTCACGCTGACTTCATTATCTAGTTCCTTACAGGCTTTAGTTACTACCTCCTTACTGTCCACTGACCTCCTCATTTGGTTCCCATCCCCCTGCCACATCAGTTTAAACCCTCCCCAACAGCGTTAGCAAAAGCACTCCCAAGGACATTGGTTCCAGTCCGGCCCAGGTGTAGACCGTCCAATTTGTAATAGTCCCACCTCCCCCAGAACCGGTCCCAATGTCCCAAAAATCTGAACCCTTCCCTCCTGCACCATCTCTCAAGCCACGCATTCATCCTGACTATTCTTTCATTTCTACTCTGACTATCACGTGGCACTGGTAGCAATCCTGAGATTACTACCTCTGAGGTCCTACTTTTTAACTTGGCTCCTAACTCACTAAATTCTGCTTGTCGGACCTCATCCCATTTTTTACCTATATCATTGGTGCCTATGTGCACAACGACAACTGGCTGTTCACCCTCCCCCTTCAGAATGTTCTGCAGCCGATCTGAGACATCCCTGACCCGTGCACCTGGGAGGCAACATACCATTCGGGAGTCTCGTTTTCGACCACAGAACCGCCTGTCTACTCCCCTTACAATCGAATCCCCTATGACTATAGCCCTTCCACTCTTTTTCCCGCCCTTCCGAACAGCAGAGCCAGCCACGGTGCCATGAACCTGGCTACTGCTGCCTTCCCCTGGTGAGCCATCTCCCTCAACAGTATCCAAAATGGTATACCTGTTTTGGAGGGAGATGACCGCAGGGGACACCTGCACTGCCTTCCTGCTCTTTCTCTGCCTTTTGGTCACCCATTCCCTTTCTCCCTCAGCCATCCTGATCTGCGGTGTGACCAGTATAGAAAGTGTAGGGGGGTACTTAAAAAAGTAATTAGGAGAGCAAAGAGGGGACATGAAAAAACACTGGCAGGCAAGATAAAGGAAAACCCTAAGGCGTTTTATAAGTATATTAAGGGCAAGAGGATAACCAGAGAAAGAGTAGGGCCCATTAGGAACCAAAATGGCAATCTGTGTGTGCAGCAGGAGGACATAGGTGAGGTTTTAAATAATTACTTTTCATCCGTGTTCACTCTGGAGAAGGACGATGTAGGTGTAGAGATCAGGGAGGGGGATTGCGATATACTTGAACATATTAGCATTGAAAGGGAGGAAGTATTAGCTGTTTTAGCAGGCTTAAAGGTGGATAAATCCCCAGGCCCAGATGAGATGTATCCCAGGCTGCTCTGTGTGGCAAGGGAGGTGATAGCAGGGGCTCTGACACAAATTTTCAAATCCTCTCTGGCCACAGGAGAGGTACCAGAGGACTGGAGGACAGCTAATGTGGAACCATTATTCAAGAAGGGTAGCAGGGATAAACCAGGTAATTACAGACCAGTGAGTCTAACATCAGTGGGTGGGAAATTATTGGAAAAAATTCTGAGGGACAGGATTAATCTCCACTTGGAGAGGCAGAGAATAATCAGGGATAGTCAGCACGGCTTTGTCGGGAGAGATCGTGTCTAACTAACTTGATTGAATTTTTCGAGGAGGTGACTAGATGTGTAGATGAAGGTAAAGCAGTTGATGTAGTCTACATGGACTTCAGTAAGGCTTTAGATAAGTTCCCACATGGGAGATTGGTTAAGGTAAGAGCCCATGGGATCCAGGGCAATTTGGCAAATTGGATCCAAAATTGGCTCAGTGGCAGGAAACAGAGGGTAATGGTCGAGGGCTGTTTTTGCGAGTGGAAGCCTGTGACCAGTGATGTTTGTAGTGTGCATTAATGATTTAGACGTGAATATAGGAGGTATGATCAGTAAGTTTGCAGATGACACGAAAATTGGTGGTGTCGTAAGTAGTGAGGAGGAAAGCCTTAGATTACAGGATGATATAGTTGGGCTGGTAAGATGGGCGGAGCAGTGGCAAATGGAATTTAATCCTGAGAAGTGTGCGGTGATGCATTTTGTGAGGACTAACAAGGCAAGGGAATATACAATGGATGGTAGGACCCTAGGAAGTACAGATGGTCAGAGGGACCTTGGTGTACTTGTCCATAGATCACTGAAGGCAGCACCGCAGGTAGATAAGGTGGTTAAGAAGGCATGTGGGATACTTGCCTTTACTAGCTGAGGCATAGAATATAAGAGCAGGGAGGTTGTGATGGAGCTGTATAAAACGCTAGTTCAGCCACAGCTGGAGTACTGTGTACAGTTCTGGGCACCACACTATAGGAAGGATGTGATTGCACTGGAGAGGGTGCAGAGGAGATTCACCAGGATGTTGCCTGGGCTGGAGCATTTCAACAATGAAGAGAGACTGGATAGGCTAGGGTTGTTTTCCTTAGAGTAGAGAAGGCTGAGGGGGGACATGATTGAGGTATACAGAATTATGAGGGGCATTGATAGGGTAGATAGGAAGAGACTTTTTCCCTTAGTGGAGGGATTAATAACCAGGGGGCATAGATTTAAGGTAAGGGGCAGGAGGTTTAGAGGGTATTTGAGAAAAAATCTTTTCACCCAGAGGGTGGTTGGAATCTGGAACACACTGCCTGAAGGGGTGGTAGAGACAGGAACCCTCACAACATTTAAGAGGTATTTAGATGAGCACTTGAAATGCCATAGCATATTAGGCTACGGACCAAGTGCTGGAAAATGGGATTCGAATACATACGTGCTTGACGGCTGGCACAGATACGATGGGCCAAAGGGCCTGTTTCTGTGCTGTATAACTCTATGACTCTATGACATGTTCCCACTTGCTAGACACCAGAACCAGGGATCATAAACATGTAAAACTTCTTCACACAGAGTGGTTAGAATGTGGCATTTGTTACCATGTTGAGTCCTTGAGGCAGGTAGCATAGATGCATTTAAGAGGATGTTCAGGAGAAGAGAATAAGGTATGCTGATAATAGAAGAGGGGAGGAAGGAGGCTCAGGTGGAGCATAAACCTTTTGGATCAAAGGGATTGATTCTGTGCTACTGTTATTATATAATCTTCTCTGGGAACTTTCCCTGAAGAGAAAGATGGAGAGCTTTACAGGCACTGTGAAGGGAAGCTCTTCTGTCAGGCATAGGATTCGAGAACGAAGGGGTGCAGTTTAAAGTTAAGGACTTCAAATGAAAATGGTAAAATTTTAAGAACGTGACAGCATTGTGGAACAGCTTACCTATAGGGTGATTTTATATTTATTGCAATCGGCTTGACAGGACACTGTCCAAATAGCTGGTCTTTGCAAGATGAATGTTACATTCAGAGACTACACAATACTTTGGATACTAAACCTCCAGCGACATTTTAACCTTCAGCTGGACCACTTGTCCTTGTGTTCTAGAACACTGACTTTTAACCTGAATGAATTACAAACCCACATTTGGAATCAGCTGATGCTTTAAGAATTGAAGAGTTACTAATTGATGCTCACCTCACTAAAGTCTATCCAGCTTGTTTCTCAGTGCAGACAGCAAGTCCAACAGGCATCGATTTGATTGGGTGAAGGTTTTACATTTTGCTTACCTGCCAGTCATCCATCTTTTGTATTTGAGCTTGCCGTTCTGCTGTGTTTCCAGCTACACACTGTGCTGACTGTGTGCTGACTGTTTCATCTAGTGGTTCGATGAAGCAGAGGGTGATCAGGCAATACTGCAAATTGAAATTTCTTGCTCAAATCCCGACTAATAGACAATTGAAATAGTGGCAGAATTTCTAAATACAAGATGACATTTCTGTTCTGGATGTTCCAGTGCTGTTCTGTCTCAAACGGTTTGGAGAAAGCGAAGGGTGAATTTCTATGTTTGAGTGGCAGTGCCAAGCATTCCCAGCAGAGGCTAGACATGCGGTGAAGCTTTCTATAAGGTCTAAGAATATGCTGCATAACCAAGCTCAGATGGTCACAAGATTGAGTATTTCCATTTCCCTCATTAGATGTTCTTGGAAGTCTGGGACTAAATGTTAATTCCGTGCAGACTCCTGGCAGGCTACATGGTTGCTCTATTACTTCAAAACTCCAAAAAGCCGAAATGACCACACATTCCGGAAGCCTCGCCAGCTACAGCAGCTCAAGCTCCAGGTTTCCGACTCACCACAGGGCATCCCCGAGGCTGAGAGTTTTGTGGATAGCACATTTCTGGAGGTGGGAATCCCGCAGCTTACAAATGTGCAGGTAGAGAAGGAATGCGTGGCTGCTAGAAAGCCAAAGAGAACCAAGCAGGTAGGGCAGGAATCCCAGGAGTGCATCTCACTCTCCAACCTGTATTCACTATGAATGTGATCGGTCCTCTGGGGAGTGCAGGCAGAGCCAGGTCCACAGCACCATGGGTGGCTCAGTTGTACAAGGTGGGGAGGTAGAAGTGCAAGAGCAATAGTGGTAGGGGTTTCAAGAGGGGAACAGACAGGCATTTCTGCGGCTGCAGACTTGACTCCAGGATGGTATGTTGCCTTTCTGGTAGCAGGGTCAAGGACGTCACTGAGCAGCTGCAAGACATTCTGAGGGGGAGGGTAAACAGCCAGAGGTTGTGGTCCCTGTTGGCGCCAATGGCATAGGCAGAAGAAGGGATAAGGTTTGAAGGCAGAGTTTAGGGAGCTAGGAGAGAGATTGAAAAGCAGGACCGACAAGGTAGTAATCTCCAGATTACTCCCGGTGCCACGTGCAAGTGAGGACAGAAATAGGAAGATAGAGCTGACGAATACCTGGCTGGAGGGATTGTTAAAGAGGGAGGGCTTTAGATTCCTGAGGGATTGGAACCAGCTCTGCGAGTGGGGGTGGAGCATGGGGTCCTTTACAAGCTGGACCGTTTGCACTTTAACAGGGCTGGGACCAATATCCTTGTAGGGGTTTTGCTTGTGCAGTTGGGGAGTGTTTAAACTAGCTTCGCAGAGGGATGGGAACCTGAGAGTAGATTCAGAAGGGAGGGAAGAAAAGTTAGAAATGGAAGACAAAAAATTAGTTAACATGCTTGGAAGACAGAGGAATCAAAGAACAAAGAACAGTACAGCACAGGAACAGGCCATTCGGCCCTCCAAGCCTGCGCCGATCTTGATGCCTGTCTAAACTAAAACCTTCTGCACTTCCGGGGACCGTATCCCTCTATTCCCATCCTATTCATGTATTTGTCAAGATGCCTCTTAAACGTCTCTATGATCTTTTACTAGGAGCTGGACCTTTTAAAAGAGTTTCATATCCAGTTATAGTCTATTACAAGTTAGCATAGAATTGTTCATTGTACAAAATACTTTAATATGGTGCTTCCACCGCCTTCCCCGGCAGCAAGTTCCAGGCACTCACCACCCTCTGTGTAAAGAACGTGCCTCGCACATCCCCTCTAAACTTTGCCCCTCTCACCTTAAACCTATGTCCCCTAGTAACTGACTCTTCCACCCTGGGAAAAAGCTTCTGACTATCCACTCTGTCCATGCCACTCATAACTTTGTAAACCTCTATCAGGTCGCCCCTCCACCTCCATCGTTCCAGTGAAAACAATCCGAGTTTATCCAACCTCTCCTCATAGCTAAATGCCCTCCAGACCAGGCAACATCCTGGTAAACCTCTTCTGTACCCTCTCCGAAGCCTCCATGTCCTTCTGGTAGTGTGGCGACCAGAATTGCACGCAATATTCCAAGTGTGGCCTAACATATCAATGTTTTGGACATGAATGTAGGGACATGATTCAGAAGTTTGCAAACAATTCAAAATCTTGCCACGTAGTTGATAATGAAGAAAACTGTAGACTGCAGGAACATATCAATTGACTAGTCAGGTGGGCGGAACAGTGGCAAATGGAGTTCAATCAAGAGAATTGTGAGGTAATGCCATGATCATATTGAATGGAAAGGCAGGCTCGCCAGGCCGTGTGGTCTATTCCTGCTCCTATTTCTTATGTTCGTAATTCCTTCTTAGCCTTCCCCACATCCAAGGGAATACATAATAACTGCTAGAAAGAGTAGTGAAACAGAGGGACCTTGGAGTGCATTTCTACAGATCCCTGAAGGTGGCTGAACAGGTAGAGAAAGTAGTCAAGGCGGCACATGGACACTTACATAGAAACATAGAAAATAGGAGCAGGAGTAGGCCATTCGGCCCTTCGAGCCTGCTCCGCCATTCATTATGATCATGCTGATCATCCAACTCAGTAACCTGTTCCCGCTTTCTCCCCATACCCTTTGATCCCTTTAGACCCAAGAGCTATATCGAACTCCTTCTTGAAAACATACAATGTTTTGGCCTCAACTGCTTTCTGTGGTAGCGAATTCCACAGGCTCACCACTCTCTGGGTGAAGAAATTTCTCATGTCAGTCCTGAAAGGTTTACCCCGTATCCTTAGACTATGACCCCTGGTTCTGGACTCCCCACCATCGGGAACATCCTTCCTGCATCTACCCTGTCAAGTCCTGTTAGAATTTTATAGGTTTTATAGGAACTTGCTGCCAGGGGAGGTGGTGGAAGCAGATACGATAGCGACGTTTAAGAGACATCTTGACAAATACATGAATAGGAAGGGAATAGAGGGATATGGGCCCCGGAAGTGCAGAAGATGTTAGTTTAGGCAGGCATCATGATCGGCGCAGGCTTGGAGGGCCGAATGGCCTGTTCCTGTGCTGTTCTTGTTCTTTGTTCTATAAGATCCCCCCTCACTCTTCTGAACTCCAGCGAATATAATCCTAACCAACTCAACCTCTCCTCATACGTCAGTCCCGCCATCCCAGGAATCAGTCTGGTAAACCTTCGCTGCACTCCCTCTATAGCAAGAACATCCTTCCTCAGATAAGGAGACAATATTCCAGGTGCGGCCCTGTATAATTTCAGCAAGACATCCCTGCTCCTGTACTCGAACCCTCGCGCTATGAAGGCCAACATACCATTTGCCTTTTTTATTGCCTGTTGGACTTGCATGCTTACCTTCAGCGACTGGTGTATGAGAACACCCAGGTCTCGCTGCATATTCCCCTCTCTCAGTTTATATCCGTTCAGATAATCTGCCTTCCTGTTTTTGCTACAAAAGTGGATAACCTCACATTTATCCACATTATACTGCATCTACCATGCATTAGCCCACTCACTCAACTTGTCCAAATCACCCTGAAGACTCTCTGCATCATCCTCACAACTCACCCTCCCACCCAGTTTTGTATCATCTGCAAATTTGGAGATATTACATTTAGTTCCCTCATTTAAATCATTAATATATATTGTGAATAGCTGGGGTCCGAGCACCGATCCCTGCAGTACCCCACTAGTCACTGCCTGCCATTCGGAAAAAGACCCATTTATCCCTACTCTTTGTTTCCTGTCTGCCAACTAATTTTCTATCCATCGCAATACACTATCCCCAATCCCATGTGCTTTAATTTTACACGCTAATCTCTTATGTGGGACTTTTGTCAAAAGCTTTCTGAAAGTCCAAATAAACCACATCCGCTGGCTCCCCCTCATCAACTCTACTAGTTACATCCTCGAAGAATTCTAGTAGATTTGTCAAGCATGATTTCCCTTTCGTAAATCCATGCCAACTCTGCCCGATTCTACCACTGTTCTCTAAGTGCTCTGCTATAAAATGTAATGGACTCTAGAATCTTCCTCACTACCAACATCAGGCTGACTGGTCTATAATTCCCTGCTTTCTCTCTACCTCCCTTTTTAAATAGTGGGGTTACATTAGCTACCCTCCAATCTGTAGGAACTGTTCCAGAGTCTATAGAATCTTGGAAGATGACCACCAATGCATCCACTATTTCTAGGGCCACTTCCTCAAGTATTCTGGGATGCATAACATCAGGACCTGGGAATTTATCGGCCTTCAATCCCATCAATTTCCCCAACACCATTTCTCTACTAATACTGATTGCCTTCAGTTCCTCTCTCTCACGAAACCCTGTGTTCCCCAACATTTCTGGTATGATATTTGTGCTCTCCTTTGTGAAGACAGAACCAAAATATGCATTTATTTGGTCAGCCATTTCTTTGTTCCCCATAATAAATTCCCCTGTTTCTGACTATAAGGGACCTACTGGAAGAGTCAGTTACTAGGGGACATAAATTTAAGGTGAGAGGGGCAAAGTTTAGAGGGGATGTGCGAGGCAAGTTTTTTTTACACAGAGGGTGGTGAGTGCCTGGAACTTGGCCGGGTGAGGTGGTGGAAGCAGGTACGATAGCGACGTCTAAGATGCATCTCGACAAATACATGAATAGGATGGGAATAGAGGGATACGGTCCCCGGAAGTGCAGAAGGTTTTAGTTTAGACAGGCATCACGATCGGCGCAGGCATGGAGGGCCGAATGGCCTGTTCCTGTGTTGTACTGTTCTTTGCTCTTTGTACATTTGTCTTCACCAATCTTTTTCTCTTCACATACCGATAGAAACTTTTACAGTCAGTTTTTATGTTCCCCGCAAGCTTGCTCTCGTACTCTATTTTCCCCTTCTTAATCAATCCCTTGTCCCTCCTTTGCTGAATTCTAAACTGCTCCCAATCCTCAGGTCTGTTGTTTTTTCTGGCAAATCTATATGCCTCTTCCTTTGATCTAATGCTATCTCTAATTTCCCTTGTAAGCCATGATTTGGCTACCTTTCCCGTTTTACTTTTGCACCAGACAGGGATAAACAATTGTTGCAGTTCATCCATGCATTCTTTAAATGTTTGCCATTAGGCAAGGCATAGATCACAAGAGCTGGGAGGTATTGCTGGAATGGCATGAAGCACTAGTTAGGCCACAGCTGGAGCACTGCATGCAGTTCTGGTCACCACACTATAGAAGTTTGCTCGAGAGAGAATACAGAGATTTATGAGGATAATGCCCGGACTGGAGAATTTTAATTATGAGGAAAGATTGGACAGGCAGAGTGAGCACGGTTTTGTAAAAGGGAAATCATGTTTAATTTAACCAATTTATTGGTGTTCTTTGAGGGAGTTACATGTGCGGTGGATAAAGGGGAACCGGTCAATGTATTGTACTTAGATTTCCAGAAGGCATTTGATAAGGTGCCACATCAACGGTTACTGCAGAAAATAAAAGCTCATGGTGTACTGGGTAATAAAGGCTGGCTCGGATATGAAATTAAAACCTGACCTGGACCCAAGTCCTTTAATTTTATTTTCATGCCTGACCTGAGCCAAAAATAACAAACACATCATTGAAACAGAAAAAAATCGTAGATTGAAACTAAAACAATACAAAACTAAACAGTACAGTCCAGCCCGACCCGAGCCCGAATGCTGGACACAGAATACAGACATGACCTGAACTCGACACATGTAGTCGGGTTTGGTTGGGTTCGGGTTCGGGTTCGGGTTCGGGTTGGGTTGGGGGGTTGGGTTGGGTTGGGTTCGGGTTCGGGTTCGGGTTGGGTTGGGGGGTTGGGTTGGGTTGGGTTCGGGTCGGGTAGCCAGGCTTCAGGAAGTAAGTTATTGGCATGGATAGATTGGCTCGTGAACTGGAAACAGTGAGGAGGCATAAATGGGTCATTAACCATTTGGCAAAATGTAACGAGTGGTGCCGCAGCGATCTGTGCTGGGGCCTCAACTTTTTACAATTGAGATAATTGACTTGAATGAAGGGACCGAAGGTATGGTTGCTAAACTTGCTGATGACACAAAGATAAGTCAGAAAATAAGTTGTGAAGTGGACATAAGGAGGCTGCAAATTTCGTAAGATAAATGCATTAAAAATGTATCTAATATAAACAACAAATGTGCATTTTTGTGAAGAAGCTTTAAATGAGAAGCCAAATTTATTGACTTACTTTCTTGGCATGATATTGAAAACTGATTCAGTGACATAGCTGGCATTGTTTTTGCTTGAACAAGTAGTCAATCTCTGACCCTACACTTGACTTAAGAGTGTTTGGAATAGATATCTGTCAGGAGAGACCTTGATCCCTCTCACGCTTGGTGTGCGTGTCCCCTTCTCTCTCCGCCCCCGTTTCCCTCCCAATCCCCTCTCTCTGGGCCCCATGCCTTCCCTCCCCTCTCTCTCCGTCCGCCTTTCTCTCTCTCCCCACCCTCCCTCCCCACCCCCCTTTCCCTCTCTCCGAGCCCCGTGCCCTCCATCACCCCTCTCTCCGCCCCCCTTACCCTCCCTCCCTCCCCGCCCGCCTTTCCCTCTCTCCGGGCCCCATGCCCTCCCTCCATCCCACCCCGCCCCCCTCCCTCCCCGCTCTCTCTCCGCCCCCCATATCCTCTCTCTCCATCCCCCTTTCCCTCTCTCCGCCCCCCTTTCCCGGTCCGCCCCCCTTTTTCTCCCCCCTCTCCCTCCCCCCCCCCCCCGTCCCCCTTTCCCTTCCTCACTCCCTCCCCCCTCTCCGCCCCCCTTTCCCTCGCTCCCTCTCCGCTCCTTTCCCTCCCTCCCTCCCCCCTCCTTTCCTTCCCTCCCTCTCCGCCTCTTTCCCTCCCGCCCCTCTCCTTTCCCTCCCTCACTCCCTCCGCCCTCTCCGCCCCCCTTTCCCTCCCTCCCTCCCGGCCCCCTCCTTTCCCGCCCTCACTCTCTCCGCCATCTCCGCCCCCCTTTTACTCCCTCCCTCTCGGCCCCCTCCTTTCCCTCCCGGCCCCCTCTTTTCCCTCCGCTCCCGGCCCCCTCCTTTCCCTCTCTCTCTGCCCCCTATCTCTCCCTCTCTCTCCACCCCCCCATTCCCTCCCTCCTTCCCTCCCCGTCTCTCTCCGCCCCCCTTTCCCTCCCTCCCTCTCTCTCCGCCCCCCTTTCCCTCCCTCCCTCTCTCTCCGCCCCCCTATCACTCCGTCCTTCCCTCCTCCTCTCTCTCCACCCCCTTTCCCACCCTCCTTCCCTCCCTCCCCCCTCCCTCTCTGTCCCCCCTTCCCTCCCTCACTCCCACCTTCCCTCCCTCACTCCCACTCCCCTCTCCGCCCCCTTTCCCTCCCTCCCCCCTATCCGCCCCCCTTTCCCTCGCGCCCTCTCCGCTCCTTTCCCTCCCTTCCCCTCCCTCCCTCTCTGCCCCTTTCCCTCCCGCCCTCTGCCCTCCTTTCCTTCCCTCCCCTCTCCACCCCATTCCCTCCCGGCCCCCTCCTTTCCCTCCCTTCCCTCCGCTCTCGGCCCCCTCCTTTCCTTCCCTTCCCTCCCCCCTCCTTTCCCTCCCTCCCTCCGCCCCACTTTCCTGCTTTCTCTGCCCCCCTTTTCCCTCTCTCCGCCCCCCCTTCCCTCCCTCCCTCCGCCCCCCTTTCACTCCCCCCTTTCCCACCCTCCCCCCTCTCCACCCCCTTTCCCTCTCTCTCCGCCCCCAGGTGCCTCCCTCCCTCCCTCCTCCACCCTTTTCCACCCTCCCCCACTCCACTCCCCTTTCCCACCCTCCCCCACTCCACCCCCCTTTCCCTCCCTCCCTCCCTACTCCTCTCCACCCCCCCCTTTCCCTCTCTCTCCGCCCCCCCCTTTCCCTCCCCCTCTCTCTCCGCCCCCCTTTCCCTCCCTCTCTCCGCTCTCTCTCCGTCCCCTTTCCCTCCCTCTCCACCCCCCTTTACCTCCCTCCCCCTCCCTCTCCACCCCCCTATCCCTCCCTCCCCCCTATCCGCCCCCCTTTCCCTCGCGCCCTCTCCGCTCCTTTCCCTCCCTTCCCTCCCTCCCTCTCTGCCCCTTTCCCTCCCGCCCTCCCCCCTCCTTTCCTTCCCTCCCGCCCTCCCCCCTCCTTTCCTTCCCTCCCCTCTCCTTTCCCTCCCTCACTCCCTCCCCCCTCTCCGCCCCCTTTTTCCTCCCTCCCTCTCCACCCCATTCCCTCCCTCCCACCTCCTTTCCCTCCCGGCCCCCTCCTTTCCCTCCCTTCCCTCCGCTCTCGGCCCCCTCCTTTCCTTCCCTTCCCTCCCCCCTCCTTTCCCTCCCGCCCTCCTCCCTCCTTTCCCTCCCTTCGCCCCACTTTCCTGCTTTCTCCGCCCCCCCTTTCCCTCCCTGGGCCCCCCTTTCCCTCCCTCCTTTCCCACCCTCCCCCCTCTCCACCCCCTTTCCCTCTCTCTCCGCCCCCAGGTGCCTCCATCCCTCCTCCACTCTTTTCCACCCTCCCCCACTCCACCCCCCCTTTCCCTCTCTCTCCGCCCCCCCCTTTCCCTCCCCCTCTCTCCGCCCCCTCTCCCTCCCTCCCTCCGCTCTCTCTCCGTCCCCTTTCCCTCCCTCTCCTTCTCCACCTCCCTTTACCTCCCTCCCGCTCCCTCTCCACCCCTTTACCTCCCTCCCTCCCCCTCTCTCTCCGCCCTCCTTACGCTCCCTCCCCCTCTCCTTTCCCTCCCTCCTTTCCCTCCCTCTCTGCCCCCATTTCCCTCCCTCCGCCCCTTTCCCTCCCCCTCTCTCCTCTCCCTTACTCTCCCCCTCTCCCTCCCCCTCTCTCCTCTCCGCCCCCTTTCCCTCCCTCCGCCCCCTCTCACTCCCTCTGCCCCCCCTTTCCCTCCCCCTCTCTCCTCTCCGCTCCCTCTCACTCCTTCCGCCCCCCTTTCCCTCCCCCCTCCTCTCTCCACCCCTTTTCCTCCCTCGCTCACCAGCCCCGTTTCCCTCCCCCTCCCTCCCTCCCCCTCTCTCTCCGCCCCTCTTTCCCTCCCTCCTCCCTCTCGCCCCGCCCCCTTACCCTCCCTCACGCCTCTGTCCCCGCCCCCCCTTACACTCCCTCCCCCCTCTCTCTCCCCCCCCTTACACTCCCTCCCTCCCCCCTCTCTTTCTGCCCCTTTCACTCACTCCCTCCCCCTCGCTCTCCACCCCCCTTTCACTCCCTCCCTCTCCGCCCCCTTTCACTCCCTCCCTTCCTCTCTCTGCCACCCCTTTCCCTCCCTCCTCTCTCCACCCCTTTCCCTCCCTCCTCTCTCCAACCCTTTCCCTCTCTCCTCTCTCTCCACCCCTTTCCCTCCCTCCACCCCTTTCCCCCTCTCCTCTCCCTCCACCCCTTTCCCCCTCTCCTCTCCCTCCACCCCTTTCCCCCTCTCCTCTCCTTCCACCCCTTTCCCCCTCTCCTCTCCTTCCACCCCTTTCCCCCTCTCCACCCCTTTCCCTCTCTCCTCTCTCTCCTCCCCTTTCCCTCTCTCCTCTCTCTCCACCCCTTTCCCTCTCTCCTCTCTCTCCACCCCTTTCCCTCTCTCCTCTCTCTCCACCCCTTTCCCTCTCTCCTCTCTCTCCACCCCTTTCCCTCTCTCCTCTCTCTCCACCCCTTTCCCTCTCTCTCCACCCCTTTCCCTCCCTCCTCTCTCTCCACCCCTTTCCCTCCCTCCTCTCTCTCCACCCCTTTCCCTCCCTCCTCTCTCTCCACCCCTTTCCCTCCCTCCTCTCTCTCCACCCTCTCCACCCCTTTCCCTCCCTCCTCTCTCTCCACCCTCTTCCCTCCCTCCTCTCTCTCCACCCTCTCCACCCCTTTCCCTCCCTCCTCTCTCTCCACCCTCTCCACCCCTTTCCCTCCCTCCTCTCTCTCCACCCCTTTCCATCCCTCCTCTCTCTCCACCCTCTCCACCCCTTTCCCTCCCTCCTCTCTCTCCACCCCTTTCCCTCCCTCCTCTCTCTCCACCCCTTTCCCTCCCTCCTCTCTCTCCACCCCTTTCCCTCCCTCCTCTCTCTCCACCCCTTTCCCTCCCTCCTCTCTCTCCACCCCTTTCCCTCCCTCCTCTCTCTCCACCCCTTTCCCTCCCTCCTCTCTCTCCACCCCTCTCCAGCCCCCTTTCCCTCTCCCCGCCCCACTTTCCCTCTCTTCTACCCCCCCACCCCTTTCCCTCCCTCCTCTCTCTCCACCCCCCTTTCCCTCTCCCCGCCCCACTTTCCCTCTCTTCTACCCCCCCACCCCTTTCCCTCCCTCCTCTCTCTCCACCCTTCTTTCCAGCCCCCTTTCCCTGTCCCCGCCCCACTTTC
The DNA here is from genome assembly GCF_036365525.1 of Heterodontus francisci. Taxonomy (NCBI): domain Eukaryota; kingdom Metazoa; phylum Chordata; class Chondrichthyes; order Heterodontiformes; family Heterodontidae; genus Heterodontus; species Heterodontus francisci. The sequence goes on from NC_090401.1 coordinate 8,536,830, forward strand.
CCTCTCTTCTACCCCTCCGCCCACTTTCCCTTTCTCTGCTCCCTCTCCCTCCGCCGTTCCCCCTCTCTGCTCCCTCTCCGCCCCCCTTTCTCTCTCATCTCCCTCTCTGCCCCCCTTTCCCTCACTCTTCTCCCTTGTCTCCCACCCCACCCCCTTTTCCCTTCCTCGTCTCCCTCCCCGCACCTCCTTTCCCTCCATCTCTGCCAGTTGCAGAGAGCAATAACGCTCACCGGATACTATCAGTTTTTTAAAAAATCTCCTCAATTTCACAGCTTCTGAATCGGGAACAGCAGTTTCTGAATTTCGGACAGGTTTTTACAAGTACTCCGCATCTGCCCATAGTTCAGAAACTACTGTTCCTAATGTCAGGATCTGTCAGCTGTGAAATTTGAGTTGCAATCTTTTTGAAAAATTAGTCTTGACAATGCGGAAGGTCTCATCTCCAGTCACCGACCCCCGACAAGAATGAGAAACGGCCGGGGTACAGTTTACATCCACGAGCCGGTTGGAAACCTTTGGCATGCTGGATGCCAGCCGCAGGCTGAATGTTGGTTAACTCAGAGCTGAGGTGAAGTGATCTGGGTGCCCTAGTGCATGAATCGCTAAGAGTTAGTATGCAGGTACAGCAAGCAATTAGAATATAATTCTAATAAAATATCTAATTAACTAACAGAATATCATTTATTGCAAGGGGAATTGAATACAAAAGTCGGGAGGTTATAAGGCTTCAATTATACAGGGCATTGGTGAGATCACATCAGGAGTACTATGTATAGTACTAGACTCCTTATTTAAGAAAGGATGTAAATACGTTGGAAGCAGTTCAGAGAAAGTTTACTAGACGAATACCTGGAATGGGCAGGTTGTCTTATGAGGAAAGGTTGGAAAGGCTATGCTAGGCTGGAGTTTAGAAAAGTAGAGAGGACTTGATTGCGAAAGGTTATCAGGGGTAGGTGGTAATGTGGAAAAAATCAGTTCAGCCACCAGCGTATTTAATGGCTCGAGGGGCTGAATGGCCTACTCCTGCTCCAAATTCGTATATTCATGTTTGATTGAATCATACAAGTTGCTGATGAGTTGATGTGGCAAAGATGTTTCCTCTTGTGGGAGAATCTAGAACTGGGGGTGACGGTTTAAAAATAAGGGGTCGCCCATTTAAGACAGGAGGAGAAATTTTTTTCTGAGTGTTGAGTCTTTTGGAATTCTCTTCCTCATGAGCAGAGTCTTTGAATATTTTTGACGTAGAGGTAGATAGATTCTTGATAAGCAAGTGCGTGAAAGATAATTAGGGAGGGTGGGAATGTGGAGTTGAGGTTACTATCAGATCAGCCATGATTTTATTGAATGGCAGAGCAGGTTCAATCAGCCGAGTGGCTGACTCCTGCTCCTAATTTGTATAAATGTAGGCTAGGGTTGTTTTCTTTGGGACAGAGGAGGCTGAGGGGAGACCTAATTAAACAGCAGAAAATTGTGAGGGGTCTAGATACAGTGGATAGGAAGACCTACACCCCTTGGTTGAGGGGATCTATAGCCAAGGGCACATTTAGTGTCATAAGAAGTTTAGAGGGGAAATTCTTTCACCCAGAGGGTGATGCAGATCTGGAACGCATTGCTTGAAAGTGTGGTCGAAGCAGAAACTCTGATAACATTTAAAAAGTACTTGAGTCTCAAGATGTAGGCCATTTAGGACTGAGATGAAGAGGAATTTCTTCACTCAAGAGTGGTGAATCTTTGGAATTCTCTACCCCACAGGGATGTGGAGGCTCAGTTATTGAGTATATTCAAGACAGAGATCGACAGATTTCTAGATGCTAAAGATATCAAGGGATATGGAGAAAATTGCATTGAGGGAGATCAGCCATGATCTAGTTGAATGGTGGAAGGGTCGAATGGCATACCCCTGCTCCTATTTTCTAAGTTCCTACAGATCTGCAGGTGCAACAGGCAGCAAAAAGGGCAAATGGTAGGTTGGCCTTCATAGCGAGAGGATTCAAGTACAGGAGCAGGGATGTCTTGCTGCAATTATACAGGGCCTTGGTGAGGCCACACCTGGAATATCGTGGGCAGTTTTGGTCTCCTTATCTGCGGAAAGATGTTCTTGCTATAGAGGGAGTACAGCGAAGGTTTACCAAACTGATTCCTGGGATGGCGGGACTGACATATGAGGAGAGATTGAGTCATTTAGAATTATATTCGCTGGAGTTCAGAAGAGGGGGGATCTCATAGAAACCTATAAAATTCTAACAGGACTTGACAGGGTAGATGCAGGAAGGATGTTCTCCATGGTGGGGGAGTTCAGAACCAGGGGTCATAGTCTAAGGATATGGGGGTAAACCTTTCAGGGCAGAGATGAGGAGAAATTTCTTCACCCAGAGTGTGGTAAGCCTGTGGAATTCACTACCACAGAAAGCAGTTGAGGCCAAAACATTGTATGTTTTCAAGGAGTTAGATATAGCTCTTGGGGCGAAAGGGAGCAAAGGATATGGGGGGAAAGCGGGAACAGGTTACTGAGTTGGATGATCAGCCATGATCATAATGAATGGCGGAGCAGGCTCGAAGGGTTGAATGGTCGACTCCTGCTCCTATTTTCTATATGCATTTGAAGTGCCATAACTAAAAGACTATGGACCAAGAGCTGGAAAGTGGGATTAGGCTGGATGGTTACTTATCAGGAGGTGCTGACATGGGCCAAATGGCTTCCTTTCATGCTGTAAATTTCGATGATGCTTCTGCTCTCATGCTCGACTTCCTGGAGATCTGGAAGCAGATCGTTAATCCTGGCCTCTGATTTACTGTTCCAGTAACAATCATGGCACTACTGTACCCAAAATTCAAAGAAAAAACAAATTCGAATCAAGAAAGTCAAAGTTAATGAGCAAGACACACTGAATAAAGTGAAAACGAATAGCTTTTATTTAAAACCAGATGTTCCAAAAGCACAAATTCAATCAAGTTTCCACTGACAAATAATGGTTTAACTCGAATATCAAAAGCTACAAGAGATGTGAAATCAGTAGATGGTTGTGCCAATATTTTAGAAGCATAAACTTTACCAGATTTAATTTTTTCAGGTAAAATTTACTGTACAATGTATCATACATTACATAATACATTGTATAAAAAGAAAATATTGTTTGAAGTTGGAGAAATGTACCAGTATCAGGGCTGACTAAGTGCTCCTTAAGCATTCCGGAGGTCTGCATACACTGCACATGCTCAGAATACAGCATCTGCTATTAGCTTAGAATGAAAGTTCTGGACAAATACATAAACTACAAGCCCAGGTTTTTTGGTGAAGCTGAGGCCTTCAAGTAAAATCTTCAACAAAGGCCCAATACAATTCAATGGATAGATTTCATTTAGTTATTGCAAAATATGCATTTTATGTTTTTGATTAAAATGTTGTGGACATTATAAATTTTAGTTACTGACAAATTAATTTGCTGCCAGTGTGACAGGATGCAAGACTCGATGTATTTTAGATAGTGGAGTGAAGACTAGCAAGTCTCCCATTGACATGCTGTTCTCCCTTCGTCAGATACAGCCAAATCACCATACCTTTTTATTGACTTCGTAGCAGTTAGATACAACTAGGTGGCTTGCTAGGCCATTTCAGAGGGCATGTAAGAGTTAACCACATTGCTGTGGGTCTGGAGTCACATGTAGGCCAGACCAGGTAAGGACAGCAGATTTCCTTCCCTAAAGGACATTAGTGAACCAGATGGGTTTTTACAACAATTGGCAATTGTTTCATGGCCATTATTAGACTAGCTTTTAATTCCAGATTTAGTAATTAAATTCAAATTCCATCTTCTGCTGTGGTGGGATTCCCACCCATGTCTCCAGATCAATAACTCTGGGTTACTCGTCCACTGACAATACGCCACCGCTTCCCCTTGATTGACTGACTGGTTGTCATGTGACAAGCCCCTGCCTTTTGTGGTTTCAAGCTTGTGTTTCTCTACAGCAGAAAGGAGAAGCTTCAGGTCTCTGACACATGTCGACCCAAGTGAGGGTCTCTCTCTCTCTCTCCATTTCAACTTACAAGCTTTGAACCCTGCCTGTTGACTGACCACCTTTGCATACTCTGGCTACAATCAGAAACCCCACTGGAGGAAATCATCCGCATCGCGGTCTCTTAGAGACTCAAGGAGCAGTCATCTACCTCTTTAAACTAAAAGCTTCAGGACCATCGAATTCAGCTAGAAGCCAGCCAAATCACCAAACCCCACCTCTTTTTCCTATGGACTCTAACACAACCAACCTACCTTTGCCCACTCTGTAACCTATTAGTGTATGTGTAAACTCTAGTGTGGATGGGTGAGTGAAAGTTACCTAATACTTTATTATTTTAATTAGTTCAGTTTAAGTACAATAAAGGTAATCTCTTTCTTTGTTAAACTCAAGAAAACCTGTCTGATTGGTTCTTGTTATGATCATAGCAATCCGTAATCAAACACCTACTGAATTGGCCAATACATCGACTTAAAAAAGAATTAAACCTGTTGTTGTCAAACAGGGAGAGGGAAAAAAGGGAAGCCCTTCGACCGCTCCTCACCTGACCTAACACCACTCATTGTCAGCCACTGATTCAGCTCCCGAGGTCCCACATTCTCGAATTCCCTTCCTAAACCACTCCAACTTCATGTCTCTCCTTATGACCCACCTTTTCAGTCAAACGTTTGTACACCAGTCTTAATATCGCCTTCTTTGGCCACACATCTAAAATTTTTTTCCCAATTACATTGTTTAAGACATTTTTCTATGTTGAAGATGCTGTCTAAATGCACATAGTTGTAGGTTGGAGAGCAAAGGTGTGTTGCTAGGATGTCGATTAAAGAATTAAATACCAGTGCTGAAGTGAAGGTTGAAGAGTAAAGGTGCAATGCTGGGTTATAGACTGGACAACAAAGGTACAATGGTAATACATAGGCTGTAAAAGGTTGAAGAGGTATGGGAATTAGTGAATGATGCTCTAGATGGACTCAATGGGCCAAATGGCCTCCTTCTGTGCCATAATGACTTTGACTCTATGACATGAACTCAACACAGGAATACTCCATTTTCATCCAACTACCTCTTTTCACCTCTGCAGCATCCTGGTCAGGATAAATAACATTTTAAAAAATGACCAGCTAATGGCATATTTAAGGAGAGCGATTGCTTATGTACATGTTCAGGGCCATGGCAACAGAAGCATCTATCTGCAAGTGTCTGAAATACTCGCCAAACACTAACTGCACAAAAATAGGACAGATTCTTATTATCTGCCCAGAAATTAAGCCAAACGTTCATAGATAGATACAGCACTGAAACAAGCCCTTCGGCCCACCGAGTCTGTGCCGACCAACAACCACCCATTTATACTAATCCTACATTAATCCCATATTCCCTACCACATCCCCACCTTCCCTCAATTCTCCTACCTACCTACACTAGGGACAATTTATAATGGCCAATTTTCCTATCAACCTGCAAGTCTTTGGCTGTGGGAGGAAACCGGAGCACCCAGCAGAAACCCACGCAGTCACAGGGAGAACTTGCAAACTCCACACAGGCAGTACCCAGAATCGAACCCAGGTCACTGGAGCTGTGAGGCTGCGGTGCTAACCACTGTGCCGCCCCTTTTCACAAACGTTCTTCGATAGAGGACTGAATGACATTGACATATACCGATTAACAAAACAGGGAAAGCGTCAAATTCAATTCCTTTTACGAGAGTACCATTATAATGGAGAAGTTTGTAGAGGGTAATACCCCAACCTTCAGGTCTGTGGTCTTCAATGGCACGGTGTGTAATTTGAAAGGATTTACAAGACAATCTAAAGATATGAACTCCATAGATTGAAAATTTAGGTCATCAAGATTCTGTGCCGTATAACTCTCTGACTCCAAGATGCAACTCATTTGAAGGCCTGCAAAAGAATTAAGGCAGTTATCTCGTCCTCTACAAGTCTTCTAAAATGGGCATTTAATCCCTTAGACATCTTCTGCCTTGAAGTGTGTTAATTTGTTACTCACTGCATCTCATTGCTTTTGCATTAAATAAACTATTAAGTTTAATCTGTATATTGGTTTGATGCCTTGACATTTTTCACCTTTTGAAATAAATAATGTACAATGTCATGCTCCTGGAGGAAACAGTATTGAAATATTAAATGAACTGGAGTAATTGTTAAGTAAAAGTAAACTGTTGAACTAAGCTAAAAGAAAATAGACACTTCACTACCCAACAACATGGAGGGATAGGTCAGGTGATCCCCTCCTGTATTGCCAATCAACATGAAGACGGGCCATTATTAACATCTGGATTTGCCTTGAGGAGGCACGTTTATGTGTAAAACAGCCCATTCCATGCTTACAATGTCTATCATCAAAACTGGGGTAGAAAAGGCTTTTGCAGATAGACTGAATCTGAAGCCAAGGCCAAAATAATAAGTGTGAAATAACACCTACCTATCAAAATGGACCACATTCAGATGCTATTATGTAACAAAGGTCCCCACATCTTGGGACATTGTATGAACACCCCAGGGGAGAGCGTCTCGAGTCACCTGACTGAAACCAAAACCTGCTAAGTTTTTACCTTAAAAGAAGCAACTTCTCTGAGGGAGGGGTGTGGGTGAAAGAGAAAACCAGAGAAGCTATGAGATCGATCCCGCTAAGCAATCAGCCCTGCCAGCACCATCTTTAAACTACTGAGGCAGAGAGATTGCAAGGTGACCTTGAAAACTTCCCATCTGAGAAACTGAACCAGGACTTTCACCACAAACTTCAGAATGAGTTTTAACCAGAATACTGAGGGAGGCAAGGGAGGAAATTGCTGGGGTCTTGACAGAAACCTTTGTATCTTCATTGGCTACAGGTGAGGTCCCAGAGGACTGGAGAATAGACAATGTTGTTGCTTTGTTTAAGAAGGGTAGCAAGGATAATCCAGGAAATTATAGGCCGGTGAGCCTTACGTCAGTGGTAGGGAAATTATTGGAGAGGATTCTTCGGGACAGGATTTACTCCCATTTGGAAACAAATTAACTTATTCTCAAGAGGCAGCATGGTTTTGTGAAGGGGAGGTCGTGTCTCACTAACTTGATCAAGTTTTTTGAGGAAGTGACGAAGATGATTGATGAAGGAAGGGCAGTGGATGTTGTCTATATGGACTTCAGTAAAGCCTTTGACAAGGTCCCTCATGGCAGACTGGTACAAAAGGTGAAGTCACACGGGATCAGAGGTGAGCAGGCAAGATGGATACAGAACTGGCTCAGTCATAGAAGACAGAGGGTAGCAGTGGAAGGGTGCTTTTCTGAATGGAGGGCTGTAACTAGTGGTGTTCCGCAGCGATCAGTGCTGGGACCTTTGCTGTTTGTAGTATATATAAATTATTTGGAGGAAAATGTAGCTGGTCTGATTAGTAAGTTTGCGGACGACACAAAGGTTGGTGGAGTTGCGGATAGTGATGAGGATTGTTAGAGGATACAGCAGGATATAGATCGGTTGGAGACTTGGGCGGAGAAATGGCAGATGGAGTTTAATCCGGACAAATGTGAGGTAATGCATTTTGGAAGATCTAATACAGGTGGGAAGTATACGTAAATGGCAGAACCCTTAGGAGTATTGACAGGCAGAGAGATCTAGGTGTACAGGTCCACAGGTCACTGAAAGTGGCAATGCAGGTGGATAAGGTAGTAAAGAAAGCATACGGCATGTTTGCCTTCATCGGTCGGGGCACTGAGTATAAAAATTGGCAAGTCATGCTGCAGCTGTACAGAACCTTAGTTAGGCCACACTTGGAATATTGCGTGCAATTCTGGTCACCACACTACCAGAAGGACGTGGAGGCTTTGGAGAGGGTACAGAAGAGGTTGACCAGGATGTTGCCTGGTCTGGAGGGTATTAGCTATGAGGAGAGGTTGGATAAACTCGGATTGTTTGCACTGGAACGACGGAGGTGGAGGGGCGACATGATAGAGGTTTACAAAGTTATGAGTGGCATGGACAGAGTGGATAGTCAGAAGCTTTTTCCCAGGGTGGAAGAGTCAGTTCCTAGGGGACATAGATTTAAGGTGCGAGGGGCAAAGTTTAGAGGGGATGTGTGAGGCAAGTATTTTACACAGAGGGTGGTGAGTGCCTGGAACTTGCTGCCGGGGGAGGTGGTGGAAGCAGGTACGATAGTGACCTTTAAGAGGCATCTTGACAAATACATGAATAGGATGGGAACAGAGGGATACGGACCCCGGAAGTGCAGAAGGTTTTAGTTTAGACAGGCATCAAGGTTGGGCGCAGGCTTGGAGGGCCGAATGGCCTGTTCCTGTGCTGTACTGTTCTTTGTTCTTTGTTCAAAGGAGCCTGCAGCACTTCATTAATTCCAAGATGAGGAACATTCAGGCCTGCAATGCTGTTAAAAATCCTTCCTGGAAAACCCAGAAGGTTTCAAAATGAACTCACTTTACATCAATCGAACTCTAATTGCGTGCTGTCTCTACTCACTATCTTTTCTTGTGTGAATGTATGAGTAGGTGAGGTTGCAAACATTTTGGGGTTTTTAAAAAATAAATAATTACCTTTCTTCTTAAACCTATGAGAAAACCTATCGTTATTCTGTTTATTTGACCCTTAAACACTCAGGGACTAAAACACTATTTTTTAAAACACTATCTGCGGTCAGTTGAGAGGTGAAAAGAAGTCACCCACACCATTTCCCATCTGTCCGTAACAACCACCTACAGGATCCTCAATAGCTGATGTTACATAAAAGCTCAATTCACACTATCTGAGCTGCAGGTTTAATCGACAGAGCAGTGATGTGGAATCAGTGCCTGCACCTATGATGGATCTGGCAGAAACTGACTGAAAAGTCTTTGGCCTTTACGACATTGACAAACTCACCCATAACTCGATGTCAGACAACACAACAGTCACAGATTAAAAGGTGGCGGCAGATACGTAAATAGGGCCATCTTGGTATACATATTGTGCAATAGCCAAAGATGCTAACAGATATGCAATTATCCAGAGATCTGGACAGACTAGATCAATGACAGGCAGGTGGCAAATGGAATGCAACACAGTTGAGTATAAATGTGAGCATAGATGTGAGCATGTGCATTACATATTAAAATGGAAATAAGCTTGAGGAACAGAGAGAGCATGGGACTTTGATTTTTGAAGTATCATTATCTGGTTTTGATGTCAACCTGAAGAGATGATGCTGAAGTTGTAATAAGATCAACTCTAAGATGTTCAGTTTTGGTCTCAATTTTAACATAACATGTAGAGTTATTACAGGAAAGCAACAATGCTGATACGTGTACTTTGAGGGCTTAATTGTGAAACAAAAACTATAGAGGTCTTTGTGAAGTGGTTTGATAGATTAGATGCAAGCCATACGGATAGAGATAGTGACCATAACTCTGTAAGATTTAAGGTAGTTATGGAAAAGGACAAAGACGGGCTGGAAATAAAGGTACTGATTGGGGGAAGGCCGATTTCAATATGATAAAACAGGATCTGGCCAAAGTGGACTGGGAGCAACTACTTGTAGGAAAGTCTACATCAGGCCAGTGGGAGTCATTCAAAGAGGAAATAGTGAGGGTTCAGAGCCAACATGTACCTGTTAAGGCAAAGGGTAGGACCAACAGGGAACCCTGGATGTCAAGGGATTGGATAAGGGAAAAAAAGGAGGCTTGTGGCAGATTCAGAGCGCTGAAAACAGCAGAGGCACGAGAGGAGTATAACAAAGAACAAAGAAAATTACAGCACAGGAACAGGCCCTTCGGCCCTCCAAGCCTGCACCGATCCAGATCCTCTATCTAAACATGTCGCCTATTTTCTAAGGGTCTGTATCTCTTTGCTTCCTGCCCATTCATGTATCTGTCTAGATACATCTTAAAAGACGCTATCATGCCCGCGTCTAACACCTCCGCTGGCAACGCGTTCCAGGCAACCACCACCCTCTGCGTAAAGAACTTTCCACGCATATCCTCCCTAAACTTTTCCCCCCTCACTTTGAACTCGTGACCCCTAGTAATTGAATCCCCCACTCTGGGAAAAAGCTTCTTGCTATCCACCCTGTCTATACCTCTCATGATTTTGTACACCTCAATCAGGTCCCCCCTCAACCTCCGTCTTTCTAATGAAAATAATCCTAATCTACTCAACCTCTCTTCATAGCTAGCGCCCTCCATACCAGGCAACAACCTGGTGAACCTCCTCTGCACCCTCTCCAAAGCATCTACATCCTTTTGGTAATGTGGCAACCAGAACTGCACGCAGTATTCCAAATGTGGCCGAACCAAAGTCTTATACAACTGTAACATGACCTGCCAACTCTTGTACTCAATACCCCGTCCGATGAAGGAAAGCATGCTGTATGCCTTCTTGACCACTCTATTGACCTGCGTTGCCACCTTCAGGGAACAATGGACCTGAACACCCAAATCTCTTTGTGCATCAATTTTCCCCAGGACTTTTCCATTTACTGTATAGTTCACTCTTGAATTGGATCTTCCAAAATGCATCACCTCGCATTTGCCATGATTGAACTCCATCTGCCATTTCTCTACCCAACTCTCCAATCTATCTATATTCTGCTGTTTTCTCTGACAGTCCCCTTCACTATCTGCTACTCCACCAATCTTAGTGTCGTCTGCAAACTTGCTAATCAGACCACCTATACTTTCCTCCAAATCATTGATGTATATCACAAACAACAGTGGTCCCAGCACAGATCCCTGTGGAACACCACTGGTCACACGTCTCCATTTTGAGAAACTCCCTTCCACTGCTACTCTCTGTCTCCTGTTGCCCAGCCAGTTCTTTATCCATCTAGCTAGTACACCCTGGACCCCATGCGACTTCACTTTCTCCATCAGCCTACCATGGGGAACCTTATCAAACGCCTTACTGAAGTCCATGTATATGACATCTACAGCCCTTCCCTCAACAATCAACTTTGTCACTTCCTCAAAGAATTCTATTAAGTTGGTAAGACATGACCTTCCCTGCACAAAACCATGTTACCTATCACTGATAAGCCCATTTTCTTCCAAATGGGAATAGATCCTATCCCTCAGTATCTTCTCCAGCAGCTTCCCTACCACTGACGTCAGGCTCACCGGTCTATAATTACCTGGATTTTCCCTGCTACCCTTCTTAAACAAGGGGACAACATTAGCAATTCTCCAGTCCTCCGGGACCTCACCCGTGTTTAAGTATGCTGCAAAGATATCTGTTAAGGCCCCAGCTATTTCCTCTCTTGCTTCCCTCAGTAACCTGGGATAGATCCCATCCGGACCTGGGGACTTGTCCACCTTAATGCCTTTTAGAATACCCAACACTTCCTCCCTCCTTATGTCGACTTGACCTAAAGTAATCAAACATCTGTCCCTAACCTCAACATCCGTCATGTCCCTCTGCTCGGTGAATACCGATGCAAAGTACTCGTTTAAAATCTCACCCATTTTCTCTGACTCCACGCATAACTTTCCTCCTTTGTCCTTGAGTGGGCCAATCCTTTTTCTAGTTACCCTCTTGCTCCTTATATATGAATAAAAGGCTTTGGGATTTTCCTTAACCCTGTTTGCTAAAGATATTTCATGACCCCTTTTAGCCCTCTTAATTCCTCGTTTCAGATTGGTCCTACATTCCCCATATTCTTTCAAAGCTTCGTCTTTCTTCAGCCTCCTAGACCTTATGTATGCTTCCTTTTTCCTCTTAGCTAGTCTCACAATTTCACCTGTCATCCATGGTTCCCTAATCTTGCCATTTCTATCCCTCATTTTCACAGGAACATGTCTCTCCTGCACGCTAATCAACCTCTCTTTAAAAGCCTCCCACATATCAAATGTGGATTTACCTTCAAACAGCTGCTCCCAATCTACATTCCCCAGCTCCTGCCGAATTTTGGTATAGTTGGCCTTCCCCCAATTTCGCACTCTTCCTTTAGGACCACTCTCGTCTTTGTCCATGAGTATTCTAAAACTTACGGAATTGTGATCACTATTCCCAAAGTAGTCCCCTACTGAAACTTCAACCACCTGGCCGGGCTCATTCCCCAACACCAGGTCCAGTATGGCTCCTTCCCGAGTTGGACTATTTACATACTGCTCTAGAAAACCCTCCTGGATGCTCCTTACAAATTCTGCTCCATCTAGACCTCTAACACTAAGTGAATCCCAGTCAATGTTGGGAAAATTAAAATCTCCTATCACCACCACCCTGTTGCTCCTACATCTTTCCATAATCTGTTTACATATTTGTACCTCTATCTCACGCTCGCTGTTGGGAGGCCTGTAGTACAGCCCCAACATTGTTACCGCACCCTTCCTATTTCTGAGTTCTGCCCATATTGCCTCACTGCTCGAGTCCTCCATAGTGCCCTCCTTCAGCACAGCTGTGATATCCTCTTTGACCAGTAATGCAACTCCTCCACCCCTTTTACCTCCCTCTCTATCCCGCCTGAAGCATCGATATCCTGGGATATTTAGTTGCCAATCATGCCCTTCCCTCAACCAAGTCTCAGTAATAGCAATAACATCATACTCCCAGGTACTAATCCAAGCCCTAAGTTCATCTGCCTTACTTACTACACTTCTTGCATTAAAACAAATACACCTCAGACCACCAGTCCCTTTATATTCATCATCTGCTCCCTGTCTACTCTTTTCCTTAGTCACGCTGACTTCATTATCTAGTTCCTTACAGGCTTTAGTTACTACCTCCTTACTGTCCACTGACCTCCTCATTTGGTTCCCATCCCCCTGCCACATCAGTTTAAACCCTCCCCAACAGCGTTAGCAAAAGCACTCCCAAGGACATTGGTTCCAGTCCGGCCCAGGTGTAGACCGTCCAATTTGCAATAGTCCCACCTCCCCCAGAACCGGTCCCAATGTCCCAAAAATCTGAACCCTTCCCTCCTGCACCATCTCTCAAGCCACGCATTCATCCTGACTATTCTTTCATTTCTACTCTGACTATCACGTGGCACTGGTAGCAATCCTGAGATTACTACCTCTGAGGTCCTACTTTTTAACTTGGCTCCTAACTCACTAAATTCTGCTTGTCGGACCTCATCCCATTTTTTACCTATATCATTGGTGCCTATGTGCACAACGACAACTGGCTGTTCACCCTCCCCCTTCAGAATGTTCTGCAGCCGATCTGAGACATCCCTGACCCGTGCACCTGGGAGGCAACATACCATTCGGGAGTCTCGTTTTCGACCACAGAACCGCCTGTCTACTCCCCTTACAATCGAATCCCCTATGACTATAGCCCTTCCACTCTTTTTCCCGCCCTTCCGAACAGCAGAGCCAGCCACGGTGCCATGAACCTGGCTACTGCTGCCTTCCCCTGGTGAGCCATCTCCCTCAACAGTATCCAAAATGGTATACCTGTTTTGGAGGGAGATGACCGCAGGGGACACCTGCACTGCCTTCCTGCTCTTTCTCTGCCTTTTGGTCACCCATTCCCTTTCTCCCTCAGCCATCCTGATCTGCGGTGTGACCAGTATAGAAAGTGCAGGGGGGTACTTAAAAAAGTAATTAGGAGAGCAAAGAGGGGACATGAAAAAACACTGGCAGGCAAGATAAAGGAAAACCCTAAGGCGTTTTATAAGTATATTAAGGGCAAGAGGATAACCAGAGAAAGAGTAGGGCCCATTAGGAACCAAAGTGGCAATCTGTGTGTGCAGCCGGAAGACATAGGTGAGGTTTTAAATAATTACTTTTCATCCGTGTTCACTCTGGAGAAGGACGATGTAGGTGTAGAGATCAGGGAGGGGGATTGCGATATACTTGAACATATTAGCATTGAAAGGGAGGAAGTATTAGCTGTTTTAGCAGGCTTAAAGGTGGATAAATCCCCAGGCCCAGATGAGATGTATCCCAGGCTGCTCTGTGTGGCAAGGGAGGTGATAGCAGGGGCTCTGACACAAATTTTCAAATCCTCTCTGGCCACAGGAGAGGTACCAGAGGACTGGAGGACAGCTAATGTGGAACCATTATTCAAGAAGGGTAGCAGGGATAAACCAGGTAATTACAGACCAGTGAGTCTAACATCAGTGGGTGGGAAATTATTGGAAAAAATTCTGAGGGACAGGATTAATCTCCACTTGGAGAGGCAGGGAATAATCAGGGATAGTCAGCACGGCTTTGTCGGGAGAGATCGTGTCTAACTAACTTGATTGAATTTTTCGAGGAGGTGACTAGATGTGTAGATGAAGGTAAAGCAGTTGATGTAGTCTACATGGACTTCAGTAAGGCTTCAGATAAGTTCCCACATGGGAGATTGGTTAAGGTAAGAGCCCATGGGATCCAGGGCAATTTGGCAAATTGGATCCAAAATTGGCTCAGTGGCAGGAAACAGAGGGTAATGGTCGAGGGCTGTTTTTGCGAGTGGAAGCCTGTGACCAGTGATGTTTGTAGTGTGCATTAATGATTTAGACGTGAATATAGGAGGTATGATCAGTAAGTTTGCAGATGACACGAAAATTGGTGGTGTCGTAAGTAGTGAGGAGGAAAGCCTTAGATTACAGGATGATATAGTTGGGCTGGTAAGATGGGCGGAGCAGTGGCAAATGGAATTTAATCCTGAGAAGTGTGCGGTGATGCATTTTGTGAGGACTAACAAGGCAAGGGAATATACAATGGATGGTAGGACCCTAGGAAGTACAGATGGTCAGAGGGACCTTGGTGTACTTGTCCATAGATCACTGAAGGCAGCACCGCAGGTAGATAAGGTGGTTAAGAAGGCATGTGGGATACTTGCCTTTACTAGCTGAGGCATAGAATATAAGAGCAGGGAGGTTGTGATGGAGCTGTATAAAACGCTAGTTCAGCCACAGCTGGAGTACTGTGTACAGTTCTGGGCACCACACTATAGGAAGGATGTGATTGCACTGGAGAGGGTGCAGAGGAGATTCACCAGGATGTTGCCTGGGCTGGAGCATTTCAACAATGAAGAGAGACTGGATAGGCTAGGGTTGTTTTCCTTAGAGTAGAGAAGGCTGAGGGGGGACATGATTGAGGTATACAGAATTATGAGGGGCATTGATAGGGTAGATAGGAAGAGACTTTTTCCCTTAGTGGAGGGATTAATAACCAGGGGGCATAGATTTAAGGTAAGGGGCAGGAGGTTTAGAGGGTATTTGAGAAAAAATCTTTTCACCCAGAGGGTGGTTGGAATCTGGAACACACTGCCTGAAGGGGTGGTAGAGACAGGAACCCTCACAACATTTAAGAGGTATTTAGATGAGCACTTGAAATGCCATAGCATATTAGGCTACGGACCAAGTGCTGGAAAATGGGATTCGAATACATACGTGCTTGACGGCTGGCACAGATACGATGGGCCAAAGGGCCTGTTTCTGTGCTGTATAACTCTATGACTCTATGACATGTTCCCACTTGCTAGACACCAGAACCAGGGATCATAAACATGTAAAACTTCTTCACACAGAGTGGTTAGAATGTGGCATTTGTTACCATGTTGAGTCCTTGAGGCAGGTAGCATAGATGCATTTAAGAGGATGTTCAGGAGAAGAGAATAAGGTATGCTGATAATAGAAGAGGGGAGGAAGGAGGCTCAGGTGGAGCATAAACCTTTTGGATCAAAGGGATTGATTCTGTGCTACTGTTATTATATAATCTTCTCTGGGAACTTTCCCTGAAGAGAAAGATGGAGAGCTTTACAGGCACTGTGAAGGGAAGCTCTTCTGTCAGGCATAGGATTCGAGAACGAAGGGGTGCAGTTTAAAGTTAAGGACTTCAAATGAAAATGGTAAAATTTTAAGAACGTGACAGCATTGTGGAACAGCTTACCTATAGGGTGATTTTATATTTATTGCAATCGGCTTGACAGGACACTGTCCAAATAGCTGGTCTTTGCAAGATGAATGTTACATTCAGAGACTACACAATACTTTGGATACTAAACCTCCAGCGACATTTTAACCTTCAGCTGGACCACTTGTCCTTGTGTTCTAGAACACTGACTTTTAACCTGAATGAATTACAAACCCACATTTGGAATCAGCTGATGCTTTAAGAATTGAAGAGTTACTAATTGATGCTCACCTCACTAAAGTCTATCCAGCTTGTTTCTCAGTGCAGACAGCAAGTCCAACAGGCATCGATTTGATTGGGTGAAGGTTTTACATTTTGCTTACCTGCCAGTCATCCATCTTTTGTATTTGAGCTTGCCGTTCTGCTGTGTTTCCAGCTACACACTGTGCTGACTGTGTGCTGACTGTTTCATCTAGTGGTTCGATGAAGCAGAGGGTGATCAGGCAATACTGCAAATTGAAATTTCTTGCTCAAATCCCGACTAATAGACAATTGAAATAGTGGCAGAATTTCTAAATACAAGATGACATTTCTGTTCTGGATGTTCCAGTGCTGTTCTGTCTCAAACGGTTTGGAGAAAGCGAAGGGTGAATTTCTATGTTTGAGTGGCAGTGCCAAGCATTCCCAGCAGAGGCTAGACATGCGGTGAAGCTTTCTATAAGGTCTAAGAATATGCTGCATAACCAAGCTCAGATGGTCACAAGATTGAGTATTTCCATTTCCCTCATTAGATGTTCTTGGAAGTCTGGGACTAAATGTTAATTCCGTGCAGACTCCTGGCAGGCTACATGGTTGCTCTATTACTTCAAAACTCCAAAAAGCCGAAATGACCACACATTCCGGAAGCCTCGCCAGCTACAGCAGCTCAAGCTCCAGGTTTCCGACTCACCACAGGGCATCCCCGAGGCTGAGAGTTTTGTGGATAGCACATTTCTGGAGGTGGGAATCCCGCAGCTTACAAATGTGCAGGTAGAGAAGGAATGCGTGGCTGCTAGAAAGCCAAAGAGAACCAAGCAGGTAGGGCAGGAATCCCAGGAGTGCATCTCACTCTCCAACCTGTATTCACTATGAATGTGATCGGTCCTCTGGGGAGTGCAGGCAGAGCCAGGTCCACAGCACCATGGGTGGCTCAGTTGTACAAGGTGGGGAGGTAGAAGTGCAAGAGCAATAGTGGTAGGAGTTTCAAGAGGGGAACAGACAGGCATTTCTGCGGCTGCAGACTTGACTCCAGGATGGTATGTTGCCTTTCTGGTAGCAGGGTCAAGGACGTCACTGAGCAGCTGCAAGACATTCTGAGGGGGAGGGTAAACAGCCAGAGGTTGTGGTCCCTGTTGGCGCCAATGGCATAGGCAGAAGAAGGGATAAGGTTTGAAGGCAGAGTTTAGGGAGCTAGGAGAGAGATTGAAAAGCAGGACCGACAAGGTAGTAATCTCCAGATTACTCCCGGTGCCACGTGCAAGTGAGGACAGAAATAGGAAGATAGAGCTGACGAATACCTGGCTGGAGGGATTGTTAAAGAGGGAGGGCTTTAGATTCCTGAGGGATTGGAACCAGCTCTGCGAGTGGGGGTGGAGCATGGGGTCCTTTACAAGCTGGACCGTTTGCACTTTAACAGGGCTGGGACCAATATCCTTGTAGGGGTTTTGCTTGTGCAGTTGGGGAGTGTTTAAACTAGCTTCGCAGAGGGATGGGAACCTGAGAGTAGATTCAGAAGGGAGGGAAGAAAAGTTAGAAATGGAAGACAAAAAATTAGTTAACATGCTTGGAAGACAGAGGAATCAAAGAACAAAGAACAGTACAGCACAGGAACAGGCCATTCGGCCCTCCAAGCCTGCGCCGATCTTGATGCCTGTCTAAACTAAAACCTTCTGCACTTCCGGGGACCGTATCCCTCTATTCCCATCCTATTCATGTATTTGTCAAGATGCCTCTTAAACGTCTCTATGATCTTTTACTAGGAGCTGGACCTTTTAAAAGAGTTTCATATCCAGTTATAGTCTATTACAAGTTAGCATAGAATTGTTCATTGTACAAAATACTTTAATATGGTGCTTCCACCGCCTTCCCCGGCAGCAAGTTCCAGGCACTCACCACCCTCTGTGTAAAGAACGTGCCTCGCACATCCCCTCTAAACTTTGCCCCTCTCACCTTAAACCTATGTCCCCTAGTAACTGACTCTTCCACCCTGGGAAAAAGCTTCTGACTATCCACTCTGTCCATGCCACTCATAACTTTGTAAACCTCTATCAGGTCGCCCCTCCACCTCCATCGTTCCAGTGAAAACAATCCGAGTTTATCCAACCTCTCCTCATAGCTAAATGCCCTCCAGACCAGGCAACATCCTGGTAAACCTCTTCTGTACCCTCTCCGAAGCCTCCATGTCCTTCTGGTAGTGTGGCGACCAGAATTGCACGCAATATTCCAAGTGTGGCCTAACATATCAATGTTTTGGACATGAATGTAGGGACATGATTCAGAAGTTTGCAAACAATTCAAAATCTTGCCACGTAGTTGATAATGAAGAAAACTGTAGACTGCAGGAACATATCAATTGACTAGTCAGGTGGGCGGAACAGTGGCAAATGGAGTTCAATCAAGAGAATTGTGAGGTAATGCCATGATCATATTGAATGGAAAGGCAGGCTCGCCAGGCCGTGTGGTCTATTCCTGCTCCTATTTCTTATGTTCGTAATTCCTTCTTAGCCTTCCCCACATCCAAGGGAATACATAATAACTGCTAGAAAGAGTAGTGAAACAGAGGGACCTTGGAGTGCATTTCTACAGATCCCTGAAGGTGGCTGAACAGGTAGAGAAAGTAGTCAAGGCGGCACATGGACACTTACATAGAAACATAGAAAATAGGAGCAGGAGTAGGCCATTCGGCCCTTTGAGCCTGCTCCGCCATTCATTATGATCATGCTGATCATCCAACTCAGTAACCTGTTCCCGCTTTCTCCCCATACCCTTTGATCCCTTTAGACCCAAGAGCTATATCGAACTCCTTCTTGAAAACATACAATGTTTTGGCCTCAACTGCTTTCTGTGGTAGCGAATTCCACAGGCTCACCACTCTCTGGGTGAAGAAATTTCTCATGTCAGTCCTGAAAGGTTTACCCCGTATCCTTAGACTATGACCCCTGGTTCTGGACTCCCCACCATCGGGAACATCCTTCCTGCATCTACCCTGTCAAGTCCTGTTAGAATTTTATAGGTTTTATAGGAACTTGCTGCCAGGGGAGGTGGTGGAAGCAGATACGATAGCGACGTTTAAGAGACATCTTGACAAATACATGAATAGGAAGGGAATAGAGGGATATGGGCCCCGGAAGTGCAGAAGATGTTAGTTTAGGCAGGCATCATGATCGGCGCAGGCTTGGAGGGCCGAATGGCCTGTTCCTGTGCTGTTCTTGTTCTTTGTTCTATAAGATCCCCCCTCACTCTTCTGAACTCCAGCGAATATAATCCTAACCAACTCAACCTCTCCTCATACGTCAGTCCCGCCATCCCAGGAATCAGTCTGGTAAACCTTCGCTGCACTCCCTCTATAGCAAGAACATCCTTCCTCAGATAAGGAGACAATATTCCAGGTGCGGCCCTGTATAATTTCAGCAAGACATCCCTGCTCCTGTACTCGAACCCTCGCGCTATGAAGGCCAACATACCATTTGCCTTTTTTATTGCCTGTTGGACTTGCATGCTTACCTTCAGCGACTGGTGTATGAGAACACCCAGGTCTCGCTGCATATTCCCCTCTCTCAGTTTATATCCGTTCAGATAATCTGCCTTCCTGTTTTTGCTACAAAAGTGGATAACCTCACATTTATCCACATTATACTGCATCTACCATGCATTAGCCCACTCACTCAACTTGTCCAAATCACCCTGAAGACTCTCTGCATCATCCTCACAACTCACCCTCCCACCCAGTTTTGTATCATCTGCAAATTTGGAGATATTACATTTAGTTCCCTCATTTAAATCATTAATATATATTGTGAATAGCTGGGGTCCGAGCACCGATCCCTGCAGTACCCCACTAGTCACTGCCTGCCATTCGGAAAAAGACCCATTTATCCCTACTCTTTGTTTCCTGTCTGCCAACTAATTTTCTATCCATCGCAATACACTATCCCCAATCCCATGTGCTTTAATTTTACACGCTAATCTCTTATGTGGGACTTTTGTCAAAAGCTTTCTGAAAGTCCAAATAAACCACATCCGCTGGCTCCCCCTCATCAACTCTACTAGTTACATCCTCGAAGAATTCTAGTAGATTTGTCAAGCATGATTTCCCTTTCGTAAATCCATGCCAACTCTGCCCGATTCTACCACTGTTCTCTAAGTGCTCTGCTATAAAATGTAATGGACTCTAGAATCTTCCTCACTACCAACATCAGGCTGACTGGTCTATAATTCCCTGCTTTCTCTCTACCTCCCTTTTTAAATAGTGGGGTTACATTAGCTACCCTCCAATCTGTAGGAACTGTTCCAGAGTCTATAGAATCTTGGAAGATGACCACCAATGCATCCACTATTTCTAGGGCCACTTCCTCAAGTATTCTGGGATGCATATCATCAGGACCTGGGAATTTATCGGCCTTCAATCCCATCAATTTCCCCAACACCATTTCTCTACTAATACTGATTGCCTTCAGTTCCTCTCTCTCACGAAACCCTGTGTTCCCCAACATTTCTGGTATGATATTTGTGCTCTCCTTTGTGAAGACAGAACCAAAGTATGCATTTATTTGGTCAGCCATTTCTTTGTTCCCCATAATAAATTCCCCTGTTTCTGACTATAAGGGACCTACTGGAAGAGTCAGTTACTAGGGGACATAAATTTAAGGTGAGAGGGGCAAAGTTTAGAGGGGATGTGCGAGGCAAGTTTTTTTTACACAGAGGGTGCTGAGTGCCTGGAACTTGGCCGGGTGAGGTGGTGGAAGCAGGTACGATAGCGACGTCTAAGATGCATCTCGACAAATACATGAATAGGATGGGAATAGAGGGATACGGTCCCCGGAAGTGCAGAAGGTTTTAGTTTAGACAGGCATCACGATCGGCGCAGGCATGGAGGGCCGAATGGCCTGTTCCTGTGTTGTACTGTTCTTTGCTCTTTGTACATTTGTCTTCACCAATCTTTTTCTCTTCACATACCGATAGAAACTTTTACAGTCAGTTTTTATGTTCCCCGCAAGCTTGCTCTCGTACTCTATTTTCCCCTTCTTAATCAATCCCTTGTCCCTCCTTTGCTGAATTCTAAACTGCTCCCAATCCTCAGGTCTGTTGTTTTTTCTGGCAAATCTATATGCCTCTTCCTTTGATCTAATGCTATCTCTAATTTCCCTTGTAAGCCATGATTTGGCTACCTTTCCCGTTTTACTTTTGCACCAGACAGGGATAAACAATTGTTGCAGTTCATCCATGCATTCTTTAAATGTTTGCCATTAGGCAAGGCATAGATCACAAGAGCTGGGAGGTATTGCTGGAATGGCATGAAACACTAGTTAGGCCACAGCTGGAGCACTGCATGCAGTTCTGGTCACCACACTATAGAAGTTTGCTCGAGAGAGAATACAGAGATTTATGAGGATAATGCCCGGACTGGAGAATTTTAATTATGAGGAAAGATTGGACAGGCAGAGTGAGCACGGTTTTGTAAAAGGGAAATCATGTTTAATTTAACCAATTTATTGGTGTTCTTTGAGGGAGTTACATGTGCGGTGGATAAAGGGGAACCGGTCAATGTATTGTACTTAGATTTCCAGAAGGCATTTGATAAGGTGCCACATCAACGGTTACTGCAGAAAATAAAAGCTCATGGTGTACTGGGTAATAAAGGCTGGCTCGGATATGAAATTAAAACCTGACCTGGACCCAAGTCCTTTAATTTTATTTTCATGCCTGACCTGAGCCAAAAATAACAAACACATCATTGAAACAGAAAAAAATCGTAGATTGAAACTAAAACAATACAAAACTAAACAGTACAGTCCAGCCCGACCCGAGCCCGAATGCTGGACACAGAATACAGACATGACCTGAACTCGACACATGTAGTCGGGTTTGGTTGGGTTCGGGTTCGGGTTCGGGTTGGGTTGGGGGGTTGGGTTGGGTTGGGTTCGGGTCGGGTAGCCAGGCTTCAGGAAGTAAGTTATTGGCATGGATAGATTGGCTCGTGAACTGGAAACAGTGAGGAGGCATAAATGGGTCATTAACCATTTGGCAAAATGTAACGAGTGGTGCCGCAGCGATCTGTGCTGGGGCCTCAACTTTTTACAATTGAGATAATTGACTTGAATGAAGGGACCGAAGGTATGGTTGCTAAACTTGCTGATGACACAAAGATAAGTCAGAAAATAAGTTGTGAAGTGGACATAAGGAGGCTGCAAATTTCGTAAGATAAATGCATTAAAAATGTATCTAATATAAACAACAAATGTGCATTTTTGTGAAGAAGCTTTAAATGAGAAGCCAAATTTATTGACTTACTTTCTTGGCATGATATTGAAAACTGATTCAGTGACATAGCTGGCATTGTTTTTGCTTGAACAAGTAGTCAATCTCTGACCCTACACTTGACTTAAGAGTGTTTGGAATAGATATCTGTCAGGAGAGACCTTGATCCCTCTCACGCTTGGTGTGCGTGTCCCCTTCTCTCTCCGCCCCCGTTTCCCTCCCAATCCCCTCTCTCTGGGCCCCATGCCTTCCCTCCCCTCTCTCTCCGTCCGCCTTTCTCTCTCTCCCCACCCTCCCTCCCCACCCCCCTTTCCCTCTCTCCGAGCCCCGTGCCCTCCATCACCCCTCTCTCCGCCCCCCTTACCCTCCCTCCCTCCCCGCCCGCCTTTCCCTCTCTCCGGGCCCCATGCCCTCCCTCCATCCCACCCCGCCCCCCTCCCTCCCCGCTCTCTCTCCACCCCCCATATCCTCTCTCTCCATCCCCCTTTCCCTCTCTCCGCCCCCCTTTCCCGGTCCGCCCCCCTTTTTCTCCCCCCTCTCCCTCCCCCCCCCCCCGTCCCCCTTTCCCTTCCTCACTCCCTCCCCCCTCTCCGCCCCCCTTTCCCTCGCTCCCTCTCCGCTCCTTTCCCTCCCTCCCTCCCCCCTCCTTTCCTTCCCTCCCTCCCCCCTCCTTTCCTTCCCTCCCTCTCCGCCTCTTTCCCTCCCGCCCCTCTCCTTTCCCTCCCTCACTCCCTCCGCCCTCTCCGCCCCCCTTTCCCTCCCTTCCCGCCCTCACTCTCTCCGCCATCTCCGCCCCCCTTTTACTCCCTCCCTCTCGGCCCCCTCCTTTCCCTCCCGGCCCCCTCTTTTCCCTCCGCTCCCGGCCCCCTCCTTTCCCTCTCTCTCTGCCCCCCTATCTCTCCCTCTCTCTCCACCCCCCCATTCCCTCCCTCCTTCCCTCCCCGTCTCTCTCCGCCCCCCTTTCCCTCCCTCCCTCTCTCTCCGCCCCCCTTTCCCTCCCTCCCTCTCTCTCCGCCCCCCTATCACTCCGTCCTTCCCTCCTCCTCTCTCTCCACCCCCTTTCCCACCCTCCTTCCCTCCCTCCCCCCTCCCTCTCTGTCCCCCCTTCCCTCCCTCACTCCCACCTTCCCTCCCTCACTCCCACTCCCCTCTCCGCCCCCTTTCCCTCCCTCCCCCCTATCCGCCCCCCTTTCCCTCGCGCCCTCTCCGCTCCTTTCCCCTCCCTCCCTCTCTGCCCCTTTCCCTCCCGCCCTCCCCCCTCCTTTCCTTCCCTCCCCTCTCCACCCCATTCCCTCCCGGCCCCCTCCTTTCCCTCCCTTCCCTCCGCTCTCGGCCCCCTCCTTTCCTTCCCTTCCCTCCCCCCTCCTTTCCCTCCCTCCCTCCGCCCCACTTTCCTGCTTTCTCTGCCCCCCTTTTCCCTCTCTCCGCCCCCCCTTCCCTCCCTCCCTCCCTCCGCCCCCCTTTCACTCCCCCCTTTCCCACCCTCCCCCCTCTCCACCCCCTTTCCCTCTCTCTCCGCCCCCAGGTGCCTCCCTCCCTCCCTCCTCCACCCTTTTCCACCCTCCCCCACTCCACTCCCCTTTCCCACCCTCCCCCACTCCACCCCCCTTTCCCTCCCTCCCTCCCTACTCCTCTCCACCCCCCCTTTCCCTCTCTCTCCGCCCCCCCCTTTCCCTCCCCCTCTCTCTCCGCCCCCCTTTCCCTCCCTCTCTCCGCTCTCTCTCCGTCCCCTTTCCCTCCCTCTCCACCCCCCTTTACCTCCCTCCCCCTCCCTCTCCACCCCCCTATCCCTCCCTCCCCCCTATCCGCCCCCCTTTCCCTCGCGCCCTCTCCGCTCCTTTCCCTCCCTCCCTCCCCCCTCCTTTCCTTCCCTCCCGCCCTCCCCCCTCCTTTCCTTCCCTCCCCTCTCCTTTCCCTCCCTCACTCCCTCCCCCCTCTCCGCCCCCTTTCCCTCCCTCCCTCTCCACCCCATTCCCTCCCTCCCACCTCCTTTCCCTCCCGGCCCCCTCCTTTCCCTCCCTCCCCTCCGCTCTCGGCCCCCTCCTTTCCTTCCCTTCCCTCCCCCCTCCTTTCCCTCCCGCCCTCCCCCCTCCTTTCCCTCCCTTCGCCCCACTTTCCTGCTTTCTCCGCCCCCCCTTTCCCTCTCTCCTTTCCCACCCTCCCCCCTCTCCACCCCCTTTCCCTCTCTCTCCGCCCCCAAGGTGCCTCCATCCCTCCTCCACTCTTTTCCACCCTCCCCCACTCCACCCCCCCTTTCCCTCCCCCTCTCTCCGCCCCCCCTTTCCCTCCCCCTCTCTCCGCCCCCCCTTTCCCTCCCCCTCTCTCCGCCCCCTCTCCCTCCCTCCCTCCGCTCTCTCTCCGTCCCCTTTCCCTCCCTCTCCTTCTCCACCTCCCTTTACCTCCCTCCCGCTCCCTCTCCACCCCTTTACCTCCCTCCCTCCCCCTCTCTCTCCGCCCTCCTTACGCTCCCTCCCCCTCTCCTTTCCCTCCCTCTCTGCCCCCATTTCCCTCCCTCCGCCCCTTTCCCTCCCCCTCTCTCCTCTCCCTTACCCTCCCCCTCTCCCTCCCCCTCTCTCCTCTCCGCCCCCTCTCACTCCCTCTGCCCCCCCTTTCCCTCCCCCTCTCTCCTCTCCGCTCCCTCTCACTCCTTCCGCCCCCCTTTCCCTCCCCCCTCCTCTCTCCACCCCTTTTCCTCCCTCGCTCACCAGCCCCGTTTCCCTCCCCCTCTCTCTCCGCCCCTCTTTCCCTCCCTCTCGCCCCGCCCCCTTACCCTCCCTCACGCCTCTGTCCCCGCCCCCCCTTACACTCCCTCCCCCCTCTCTCTCCGCCCCCCCTTACACTCCCTCCCTCCCCCTCTCTTTCTGCCCCTTTCACTCACTCCCTCCCCCTCGCTCTCCGCCCCCTTTCACTCCCTCCCTTCCTCTCTCTGCCACCCCTTTCCCTCCCTCCTCTCTCCACCCCTTTCCCTCCCTCCTCTCTCCAACCCTTTCCCTCCCTCCTCTCTCCAACCCTTTCCCTCTCTCCTCTCTCTCCACCCCTTTCCCTCCCTCCACCCCTTTCCCCCTCTCCTCTCCCTCCACCCCTTTCCCCCTCTCCTCTCCCTCCACCCCTTTCCCCCTCTCCTCTCCCTCCACCCCTTTCCCCCTCTCCTCTCCCTCCACCCCTTTCCCCCTCTCCTCTCCCTCCACCCCTTTCCCCCTCTCCTCTCCTTCCACCCTTTTCCCCCTCTCCTCTCCTTCCACCCCTTTCCCTCCCTCCTCTCCTTCCACCCCTTTCCCTCCCTCCTCTCCTTCCACCCCTTTCCCTCCCTCCTCTCTCTCCACCCCTTTCCCTCCCTCCTCTCTCTCCACCCCTTTCCCTCCCTCCTCTCTCTCCACCCCTTTCCCTCCCTCCTCTCCCTCCACCCCTTTCCCTCCCTCCTCTCTCTCCACCCCTTTCCCTCCCTCCTCTCTCTCCACCCCTTTCCCTCCCTCCTCTCTCTCTCCCTCCCTCCTCTCTCTCCACCCCTTTCCCTCCCTCCTCTCTCTCCACCCCTTTCCTTCCCTCCTCTCTCTCCACCCCTTTCCCTCCCTCCTCTCTCTCCACCCCTTTCCCTCCCTCCTCTCTCTCCACCCCTTTCCCTCCCTCCTCTCTCTCCACCCCTTTCCCTCCCTCCTCTCTCTCCACCCCTTTCCCTCCCTCCTCTCTCTCCACCCCTTTCCCTCCCTCCTCTCTCTCCACCCCTTTCCCTCCCTCCTCTCTCTCCACCCCTTTCCCTCCCTCCTCTCTCTCCACCCCTTTCCCTCCCTCCTCTCTCTCCACCCCTTTCCCTCCCTCCTCTCTCTCCACCCCTTTCCCTCCCTCCTCTCTCTCCACCCCTTTCCCTCCCTCCTCTCTCTCCACCCCTTTCCCTCCCTCCTCTCTCTCCACCCCTTTCCCTCCCTCCTCTCTCTCCACCCCTTTCCCTCCCTCCTCTCTCTCCACCCCTTTCCCTCCCTCCTCTCTCTCCACCCCTTTCCCTCCCTCCTCTCTCTCCACCCCTTTCCCTCCCTCCTCTCTCTCCACCCCTTTCCCTCCCTCCTCTCTCTCCACCCCTTTCCCTCCCTCCTCTCTCTCCACCCCTTTCCCTCCCTCCTCTCTCTCCACCCCTTTCCCTCCCTCCTCTCTCTCCACCCCTTTCCCTCCCTCCTCTCTCTCCACCCCTTTCCCTCCCTCCTCTCTCTCCACCCCTTTCCCTCCCTCCTCTCTCTCCACCCCTTTCCCTCCCTCCTCTCTCTCCACCCCTTTCCCTCCCTCCTCTCTCTCCACCCCTTTCCCTCCCTCCTCTCTCTCCACCCCTTTCCCTCCCTCCTCTCTCTCCACCCCTTTCCCTCCCTCCTCTCTCTCCACCCCTTTCCCTCCCTCCTCTCTCTCCACCCCTCTCCAGCCCCCTTTCCCTCTCCCCGCCCCACTTTCCCTCTCTTCTACCCCCCCACCCCTTTCCCTCCCTCCTCTCTCTCCACCCCCCTTTCCCTCTCCCCGCCCCACTTTCCCTCTCTTCTACCCCCCCACCCCTTTCCCTCCCTCCTCTCTCTCCACCCTTCTTTCCAGCCCCCTTTCCCTGTCCCCGCCCCACTTTCCCTCTCTTCTACCCCTCCGCCCACTTTCCCTTTCTCTGCTCCCTCTCCCTCCGCCGTTCCCCCTCTCTGCTCCCTCTCCGCCCCCCTTTCTCTCTCATCTCCCTCTCTGCCCCCCTTTCCCTCACTCTTCTCCCTTGTCTCCCACCCCACCCCCTTTTCCCTTCCTCGTCTCCCTCCCCGCACCTCCTTTCCCTCCATCTCTGCCAGTTGCAGAGAGCAATAACGCTCACCGGATACTATCAGTTTTTTAAAAAATCTCCTCAATTTCACAGCTTCTGAATCGGGAACAGCAGTTTCTGAATTTCGGACAGGTTTTTACAAGTACTCCGCATCTGCCCATAGTTCAGAAACTACTGTTCCTAATGTCAGGATCTGTCAGCTGTGAAATTTGAGTTGCAATCTTTTTGAAAAATTAGTCTTGACAATGCGGAAGGTCTCATCTCCAGTCACCGACCCCCGACAAGAATGAGAAACGGCCGGGGTACAGTTTACATCCACGAGCCGGTTGGAAACCTTTGGCATGCTGGATGCCAGCCGCAGGCTGAATGTTGGTTAACTCAGAGCTGAGGTGAAGTGATCTGGGTGCCCTAGTGCATGAATCGCTAAGAGTTAGTATGCAGGTACAGCAAGCAATTAGAATATAATTCTAATAAAATATCTAATTAACTAACAGAATATCATTTATTGCAAGGGGAATTGAATACAAAAGTCGGGAGGTTATAAGGCTTCAATTATACAGGGCATTGGTGAGATCACATCAGGAGTACTATGTATAGTACTAGACTCCTTATTTAAGAAAGGATGTAAATACGTTGGAAGCAGTTCAGAGAAAGTTTACTAGACGAATACCTGGAATGGGCAGGTTGTCTTATGAGGAAAGGTTGGAAAGGCTATGCTAGGCTGGAGTTTAGAAAAGTAGAGAGGACTTGATTGCGAAAGGTTATCAGGGGTAGGTGGTAATGTGGAAAAAATCAGTTCAGCCACCAGCGTATTTAATGGCTCGAGGGGCTGAATGGCCTACTCCTGCTCCAAATTCGTATATTCATGTTTGATTGAATCATACAAGTTGCTGATGAGTTGATGTGGCAAAGATGTTTCCTCTTGTGGGAGAATCTAGAACTGGGGGTGACGGTTTAAAAATAAGGGGTCGCCCATTTAAGACAGGAGGAGAAATTTTTTTCTGAGTGTTGAGTCTTTTGGAATTCTCTTCCTCATGAGCAGAGTCTTTGAATATTTTTGACGTAGAGGTAGATAGATTCTTGATAAGCAAGTGCGTGAAAGATAATTAGGGAGGGTGGGAATGTGGAGTTGAGGTTACTATCAGATCAGCCATGATTTTATTGAATGGCAGAGCAGGTTCAATCAGCCGAGTGGCTGACTCCTGCTCCTAATTTGTATAAATGTAGGCTAGGGTTGTTTTCTTTGGGACAGAGGAGGCTGAGGGGAGACCTAATTAAACAGCAGAAAATTGTGAGGGGTCCAGATACAGTGGATAGGAAGACCTACACCCCTTGGTTGAGGGGATCTATAGCCAAGGGCACATTTAGTGTCATAAGAAGTTTAGAGGGGAAATTCTTTCACCCAGAGGGTGATGCAGATCTGGAACGCATTGCTTGAAAGTGTGGTCGAAGCAGAAACTCTGATAACATTTAAAAAGTACTTGAGTCTCAAGATGTAGGCCATTTAGGACTGAGATGAAGAGGAATTTCTTCACTCAAGAGTGGTGAATCTTTGGAATTCTCTACCCCACAGGGATGTGGAGGCTCAGTTATTGAGTATATTCAAGACAGAGATCGACAGATTTCTAGATGCTAAAGATATCAAGGGATATGGAGAAAATTGCATTGAGGGAGATCAGCCATGATCTAGTTGAATGGTGGAAGGGTCGAATGGCATACCCCTGCTCCTATTTTCTAAGTTCCTACAGATCTGCAGGTGCAACAGGCAGCAAAAAGGGCAAATGGTAGGTTGGCCTTCATAGCGAGAGGATTCAAGTACAGGAGCAGGGATGTCTTGCTGCAATTATACAGGGCCTTGGTGAGGCCACACCTGGAATATCGTGGGCAGTTTTGGTCTCCTTATCTGCGGAAAGATGTTCTTGCTATAGAGGGAGTACAGCGAAGGTTTACCAAACTGATTCCTGGGATGGCGGGACTGACATATGAGGAGAGATTGAGTCATTTAGAATTATATTCGCTGGAGTTCAGAAGAGGGGGGATCTCATAGAAACCTATAAAATTCTAACAGGACTTGACAGGGTAGATGCAGGAAGGATGTTCTCCATGGTGGGGGAGTTCAGAACCAGGGGTCATAGTCTAAGGATATGGGGGTAAACCTTTCAGGGCAGAGATGAGGAGAAATTTCTTCACCCAGAGTGTGGTAAGCCTGTGGAATTCACTACCACAGAAAGCAGTTGAGGCCAAAACATTGTATGTTTTCAAGGAGTTAGATATAGCTCTTGGGGCGAAAGGGAGCAAAGGATATGGGGGGAAAGCGGGAACAGGTTACTGAGTTGGATGATCAGCCATGATCATAATGAATGGCGGAGCAGGCTCGAAGGGTTGAATGGCCGACTCCTGCTCCTATTTTCTATATGCATTTGAAGTGCCATAACTAAAAGACTATGGACCAAGAGCTGGAAAGTGGGATTAGGCTGGATGGTTACTTATCAGGAGGTGCTGACATGGGCCAAATGGCTTCCTTTCATGCTGTAAATTTCGATGATGCTTCTGCTCTCATGCTCGACTTCCTGGAGATCTGGAAGCAGATCGTTAATCCTGGCCTCTGATTTACTGTTCCAGTAACAATCATGGCACTACTGTACCCAAAATTCAAAGAAAAAACAAATTCGAATCAAGAAAGTCAAAGTTAATGAGCAAGACACACTGAATAAAGTGAAAACGAATAGCTTTTATTTAAAACCAGATGTTCCAAAAGCACAAATTCAATCAAGTTTCCACTGACAAATAATGGTTTAACTCGAATATCAAAAGCTACAAGAGATGTGAAACCAGTAGATGGTTGTGCCAATTTTTTAGAAGTATAAACTTTACCAGATTTAATTTTTTCAGGTAAAATTTACTGTACAATGTATTATACATTACATAATACATTGTATAAAAAGAAAATATTGTTTGAAGTTGGAGAAATGTACCAGTATCAGGGCTGACTAAGTGCTCCTTAAGCATTCCGGAGGTCTGCATACACTGCACATGCTCAGAATACAGCATCTGCTATTAGCTTAGAATGAAAGTTCTGGACAAATACATAAACTACAAGCCCAGGTTTTTTGGTGAAGCTGAGGCCTTCAAGTAAAATCTTCAACAAAGGCCCAATACAATTCAATGGATAGATTTCATTTAGTTATTGCAAAATATGCATTTTATGTTTTTGATTAAAATGTTGTGGACATTATAAATTTTAGTTACTGACAAATTAATTTGCTGCCAGTGTGACAGGATGCAAGACTCGATGTATTTTAGATAGTGGAGTGAAGACTAGCAAGTCTCCCAAACCTATCCCTATGAGGTGCCCCGTATTTGGCCTCCTCCCACTGCAAAAGCTCCTATTTACGGTCACTTTCAGTTTCCTGTTCTTCACTCAATTTGCTATCCTGCACTGTATTTAAACTCTTGTACCCCAAATATGATTCTCCCACTGCTGCAACAGCTGTACTGGAACAAACCAAAACATACCACTTCATACTTATGGTCAATAAATTCCACCTGCCATCTCTGTGGAACTTCCTTTGGCCTGTTAAATTTTTAATTATACCTGTTTTGGTATCATTTGCAAAGTTCACCACTCCTCCTAGACCAGGGGTGTCCAACCTTTTCGCGTGAGGGGCCAGATTACAATTTTTTTTAAAGCAAATTTCAGAAAGATAAAGGCATTAGAATTTTTTTTTAAATTCTTTCATGAGATGTGGGCGCTGCAGGCAAGGTCAGCATTTCTTGCCCATTCCTCATTGCCCTTGACAACTGAATGGCTTGCTAGGCTATTTCAGAGGGCAGTTAAGAGTCAACCACATTGCTGTGGAGTCACATGTAGGTCAAACCAGGTAAGGACACATTTCCTTCCCTAAAGGACTTTGGCGAACCAGATGGGGTTTTACGACAGTTGATAGTTTCCTGGCATCATTAGAGAGTAGCTTTCAATTCCAGATTGCTTTTTCAATTAATTGAATTTAAATTCCACAAGCTGCTACGGTAGGATTTGAACCCATGTCCCCAGGGTATTAGCCTGGACCGCTGAATTACTAGTTTAATGAAATTACCACCACCTCTTACTATCAAAACAAAAAAAATGTGCATTTGTGAACAAGCTTTAAATAAGACATATCGATACTTAAAATTAAGAATTTTGAAGTCGATAGCCAAAACCACAAGTGGCTCATGATTAATGGACTCCAGGATTTGGTCTGGAACCATTCTTAAAATGGCAGGTAAACGGGAACAGAAACATCAGAACCAGACCGTGACCACAGTATCCATATGCCTTCTGGTCAATCATAGGAACAGAAAGAGGCCACTCAGCCCCTCAAGCCTGCTCCAGCATTCAAATAGATTATGGCTAATCTGTATCTTAACTCCATCTACACTCCTTGGTTTCATCACCCTTAATATCCTTACCCAACAAAAATCTATCAAATCTCAGTAAATCCCTTAATCATCTTAAACCCATCGATTAGATAAAACTGGCCCTGGGAGGGGCGGGAGTTGCGGGGGAAGAGGAGATTGACCACAGTCAGGGGACAGAGGCCACAGGGTTGGGCCAAGTCCACTGATTGAAGCCTCTGAAGCAGCCGGGCCTTGGACATCTCCTCCCCTGGACCTCCCATCCTTAACTCAGGCCCGTGGCTTCGGCCTGCAATCCGGCCGCCATTCGCGCTTGCTGGAACGCCCCAGACTCATGCAGAAGCAGATCTGAGCACACCATTCAGCACAGAATAGAGCAGATCCTGAACAGTGTCACCTCCATTACGGGCCCTCTGGCTGCCGGGACAGCAACCACTTCCTGTCTGCAGAATGACTGCATGAAACCTCTCCTAGCAGTGGAACTGTACCCCCACTATAGGAAGCTTTTAAAAATCAATTAATTTCATCTGTAAAAATCACCAACATTAGTGTATGTTTTTACTTTATTGCTGTTCATGTTTTATCTTTAAAGTTAAAAAGTTGAAGAAAAGTAGACATTAAGTGTAATAATGTATCATGTCAATGATTTTACAGTATGCCATTCTAGGTACACAAATATATTTGAGGACATTACCTATAAACCTTCATGTATACAATACTAAAAGTATCGTGTGTGTGCGTATTTTTTGGCAAAACCTCCAAGATCATGTAATATAGGATCCAAAGTGATACTCTAAAATCGATTCACTGGTTGCATAGAAACCTTTGGCGGTCTACATTCTGGCCCGCAGGCTATATGTTGGACAACACTGTTCCAGACCTACATCCAAATCATTGATGGACAATGAACAGAAGTGAGCCCAGAACGGAAACCCGTGGGACATCATGACCCATATGCAGCCATTCCCAAATCTAACTAAATTCCTACTCCCTTTACTTTCCTTGAATGGATATTTAAAGTTTTCTATTTTACCCTGAATTCCATGTGCCTTAATCTTCTCCAGTAATCTCCAGTGTTGTACTTTGTGCCTCTCAGAATTTGTCCATAACAGCTGGAAATTCCCAGTGAAGAATGAGATGAAATTTCCAACCTCACTCAAATCTCAGGTCACAGGCAAGACTGTGCAGGCTAAACACTTTACAAGGATTTCTAAAATGAAATGATTTCCTGGAAATGTTTAGTGACTGCTTTCAGAACTGTGCAACTTTTGTGACACAGACTTTAAAGAAGCAGAATAGCAGTCAAGGACAGTATAAAGAGCTGTCGGTGATTTCACTGCTTCTTTGTTGGTATCTGCTTTTTAGATAACTTCCTATTTCCTGAGAATTAAGCAATCAGCATTGTTTGACTAACCAACCAATCAGAAGAAAATGCACTGTCCAAGGAATATTCATGACTAATATATTGAGCGCATTAACAGCCTCCATCAACGATACTTCCTAAAACTTCATCTGGTTACACATGACTGCACAACAGCTTTCTGAATCCATATTCTCCTTTCACATGTTATATTTTAGCAAGTGTTCACCCACCAGGTTCCTCAAAAGTAGGTTTGGAGATTTCCCCCAAATATTATTGCTATCTGATTTTTCACATTGCCATCTCCAAACATTTATTTATGAGGAGGGTTTGATGTGGAACCTGTACCATATCTTTAACCAGTTAAGTCTTGGGTTAAGACTTCCCACGATTCCACCTTTAGCATATGTTTCATAGGTGTAGTGCTCCGCGTGGAACCTTTGAAGAATTGGAAGTGCCCAAGTTTAAAGACGTCAGTTTACTAAAGCCATTTTCTTAAGACCTGAAATGATATCACAACCAGAAGGAACACAGTTACTGCAAGAGACTATGCAAACCACAAACACGATGCTGCCGAATACACCTGGCTACTATTTGAAGTCGATTTACATTATGGTATATGCATTCATCTGGATAGATGGAATATCCCCAGTCCAAAAGGCTAGGTTGGCAATGGCCAAGAGTTTTAAAACTTCTGATAGGAACTAGTTTAGTGAGCTGCAACACAGATTGAAAATGGATAATTATAAATATGAAAGTTTGATTTTCAGAACACAAACACTGACAAAATAGAATACGAGTTTTACAGCCCCACAACCAATGTTCCCTTTAAAATTCAATTGTTGCGCACAGCCAGTTTTTTCAGTGCATGGTCCCATAATTTTGTGTGGCCTCTCACACAGAATTCATGATGAAACAAGGCACGATTCCAGGCTGCTGCATGGCTGCACATCCACGCAACTTAGTGGGAACAATGCCCATCTTTTTTTGATACTTGAGTCTGCCCAGACACAAGTATCTCCAGCATTTTGGCAGCATCTGTGGAAAGAGAAGCAGAGTTAACGTTTCGGGTCAGTGACCCTTCTTCAGTTCTGAAGAAGGGTCACTGACCCGAAACGTTAACTCTGCTTCTCCTTCCACAGATGCTGCCAGACCTGCTGAGTGGTTCCAGCAAATCTTGTTTTTATTTCAGATTTCCAGCATCCGCAGTATTTTGCTTTTAACTCCAGCATTTTGTTGCATGGATCGGAGTAGTATGTTATAATTCCTCAGCACTCTCTCCAGCTGTTCAATCAAGACATTGCACATTGAAACCAATATCTAATTAAAAAGATGTAGAGGCCCAGATCTAGAACAAAGAAAATTACAGCACAGGAACAGGCCCTTCGGCCCTCCAAGCCTGCGCCGATCCAGATCCTCTATCTAAACATGTTGCCTATTTTCTAAGGGTCTGTATCTCTTTGCTTCCTGCCCATTCATGTATCTGTCTAGATACATCTTAAAAGACGCTATCGTGCCCGCGTCTACCACCTCCGCTGGCAACGCGTTCCAGGCACCCACCACCCTCTGCGTAAAGAACTTTCCACGCATATCCCCCCTAAACTTTTCCCCTCTCACTTTGAACTCGTGACCCCTAGTAATTGAATCCCCACTCTGGGAAAAAGCTTCTTGCTATCCACCCTGTCTATACCTCTTATGATTTTGTACACCTCAATCAGGTCCCCCTGTTGGCAGATTTGGTGGGGGAAGGTAATGACTTGAGTGCAGGTGAACTTTTCCAAACTTGACTTCAACTTAGGGCTAGACAGTGTAGAATTGCACATTAAAACTTAAGGAGCTTGTTTTAAATTCACGTTGAGATTTCTAACGCAGGAAAGAAACTGACTGATCTACAAAACATCGCCATCTATTAGTTTTAATTTAACCTCTTTTTAAACAATCAGCTTTGAGCAACATGCAACGCTAATCTGAAATAAACAGCACTTAATTCCCACAGCAGCTTTCAATCAAGTTAGGATTCCTCTCACGTTCAACACTTCAATTGCGATATACCACTGCACCTTCATATTGGTGCCGGTATCACCACTTACCCAGGAACAGACCCCACCCGTCTGAAGAACACTATTGGGGCATCTCACCGAGACAGAAAGATGCTCTTCAAGTCAGAGAAAGAAACATAAAAACACATTGATCCCCAAAGACCTAGACTCTTGATATGTACTCCAATATAGAAACATAGAAAATAGGATCAGGAGTAGGCCATTTGGCCCTTCGAACCTGCTCCGCCATTCATTATCAGGGCTGATCGTCCAACTCAGTAACCTGTTCCCGCTTTCCCCCCATATCCTTTGATCCCTTTTGCCCCCAGAGCTATACACAAGGTCAATTAAAAAATTTCCTTCAAAGGATGTTATGAATGGCCAGTTTCACCTTCCACAACTGATCTAGGATACATTCAGTATTTTCACTTCTTTCACGCAGATTGCGGGGTGTGCAGCCAGAGGGATAGAATACAAGCCCCAGGAAAATTATACAGCATGGATAAAACATTGGCCTGGCCCCGTCTCTGCTATGGCACGCAATTCTGGTGACCATGCTAGTCATCCTGCCACTGCATTGGGTAAAGGGCAACTAAATTGATGACCTGAAGTAGACATCCATATTACATAGAGGAGCTAGGGAAATAGTCATTTTACTACAGGAAAAAGGAACTCAAGAGACCACGATTTAAAAGGAGTCTAGGTATACATAACCCCAGTAATTAGGTTCTGCAAGGGGGCACTGAAAATTATTAGAGGATGGTGGGTGGGAATATATAGAAAGAATTTTTCCAGGAGGCAGAGAGGGCAATAAGGTTAGCAAATTCAAGACTGAATTACATAAAATATTTGGTCGAGGAAGGGATTGAGGGATAACAGACAAACTGTGGAA
Source organism: Heterodontus francisci (assembly GCF_036365525.1). Lineage (NCBI taxonomy): Eukaryota > Metazoa > Chordata > Chondrichthyes > Heterodontiformes > Heterodontidae > Heterodontus > Heterodontus francisci. The sequence goes on from NC_090401.1 coordinate 8,572,591, forward strand.
GATGTTTTGATGGCCTCTATTCCGATAGTTTCAAAAATGGCATCACTCACTCCGAACTATTCTGTATAAAAGGCAGAGTACAAAATGACAGATTTTATAGCTTTGCCATTACATTCAAATTGCACACAATCACAATCTGACTGGGAAGAACCTTCTGATCCTACATCTCAAATTCCCGGCCAGTTTTGCCCAAGAGTATCCACCATTGCCAGACATTAGAGAAAGCAAGGTGAAAAAAATATTCTATGTTTATTTTGATGGAAACTGCAATCCAAGAAATTTTCTCCCAACAATAGCAGCCTCCTGGCACCTGTGTTAATTTTAATCAGAACTGAATTTTATTGCGCTTTGGAGACAATACTTCTAAACCTTGTAAATACAGCAGCACAAAGAATCCAACATGATCCAGATGCAACAGCTTTTTCAGCTATCCTGCTTTTATACTGGCTTTAACAAAAGGTCTGAACTCACAGGAGTCTCCTTATCTCTCACTTGCAGAAAAGGACAGGTTAATCACTAACCAAATGCAGCAACATTTCACTCCCAGGAGCAGTTGCAATCTTTCCAGCATAACAGTTTCCCCACAGAATTTTTAACCCCACAGGAACAGGACAGAATTAAAAGAAAAGCACCTGCGTTATAATAAAGGCAGTTCTTCTGGCTTCACTGTCCAGTGATGGAATGGGCTCATCAGTAGGCACAGCACATATAACAGAACAAAAATACAACTCACCAGATATTGGACCAATTGTTAAGTCTCCTGTCCTTTAAACAGTGCCCTGCTTATCAGAATATGAGTGTTCCTGTTTTTACAGATGCAACTGCTGTAATCTCCAGGAATCTCCTGAAGGGGCAGTGCTAAGTGCTCCTTCAGTATCACCTTGCTCTCAGTGCTTTACACTTTGCATGCGTAAAGATGACTTTCAAACGTTAGGAATTAAGAGTGTTTACACTTCTTGCAGCAATATCAGACTACTATCTAATTTAGATTTGGAAATATTAAAGGGAACACTGGAGAGCAAAGAAACTACATCACTCCTTATTGCCACAAGTTTTTACCATACCAACTGTTTAAAAAAAGGCTAGCTGTAACACTGAAAGGCAGTATTTACTGCCAATCTCCAACTGTCCAGAAGTCAATGGTGTAGTGTGGAACGTCACACATACATCCGGCAGTCAGTCAATCAGTTGGGCTTTTATAACAACCCAGAAGATTTCATGATCATTTTCTGGAACCAGCCCATAGATTACAAGATTTATTGAATTCAATTTCACAATTTATCACTGTAGGATTTGAACAAAGCTTGAGCTGCTAGTCCAGTAACAACCACTTACTGGATTATTACACTGTACCTAACACTCAGATGATTTGATGGGTTTTTTGTAAGTACAAAATTCCCACTTTGCTGTGTCATTTTAAGTTGCTGGTTTCAAATGATGAGAATTCTAATTTGTTCAGTGCAAAAAACCCTCCAAATTATTAGTAGACTGTAACAGTCCAGACTACAGTTGCTGCAAAGACAACCAGCAGTTTTGTTCATCAGTCACCTCTGTTTCCAGCTGCAAACGCAACTTCTCAATTCAAACAGTTCGAACTTCTGTTAGTTACTGCCTTTGCGCTACAGGAAAGCTTTCTAATAAATAAAGTTTAATTGCTGAAGTAAAGAGCAGCAACAGACAAATACACAACTGATAAAAGGATACAGCAGTGGAAGGCAGGCTGCAAATGGAATCTACTCAAGTTGGACAGTGACATCCCATTTGAATAGGGGCTTGGGGCAGAGCTAGACTGTGTGCTATACCCTTAAATCACAATTTGCAGCAGGGCTGGGTTTCCTAATCCAATACCTTAATGTTAAAAAGGTCATTTATGAGTGCAAAACATATTTTACTCCATCTCAAAGATGAATCAATTAACTCCTTGACCCAAAGTGAAATAACCAGCAAATTTGTATTGATGGCCATCTGCAAAGACATCAACTCTCATTAAATCTTAGAGCCACCTACATCACTCTCACCAACTACAGTTGTGAAGAGCCAACACTCATTTCATTCCCTCTCCCTAAAGCAGACGCCTCTTCAATGAGAAATGCCCCTTTCTAGGGATCAGTTTGGGTCAAAGTGGCTTTCTTCCTCCAGACTCGTCTTTCAACAGAGCACCGTGTAAGGTTCATACTGGAAACCTGGAGAAATTTACAGAATGGTAGCGTGCAAACATACATACCCAGCCAGACTTCCCGGCTCTCCAAGGATGCAGACTTCAGCAGGGGTTACTACCCTGTGCCTGCAAAGGGAAAAAAAAAAACTGGTAAGGGTTCGTTAATTTGTAAGTAAATGCATAATAAAAAGGTGGTAAAAGCAGTTTGAATACTTCCATGCAAACTAGACTTACATTACACAGAAGGGCAGCATGCAACTCAAGCTTTTATATAAATTGAAACAAACTTCAGAATTAAAGTTTGAAAAATAGATACAGTAAAAACAAATTAAGTCTTAAATAGGCAAAAATCTAAAATACATTTTATTAGTGCTCAAGGATGAAACCAATTTTCTTTTAAAGCTTTACCTGGACTGATCTATTTTTTGTGTGCTTTGTTTCAAGTTTTAATTTAAAGCATTCAGCGTTTAGCAAGAGTTGCATTACATTCATATTATGATGGGCAAATTTAGACTCTTTAATCAAGACAGGGTTAAAACAGAACAAGTTTATCACTAGTTAACACTAATTAGAAATTTATTTGCCTGTTTTCCTATTTTAATGTTTGGAAGTTTACATTTTTAACCATTTATAACTATAATAGTTACCAAGAAAGGCTGTATATACACATCAGTGCCTTAAAATTACAGATTTAGCATTACGGTTACCTTGTGCATTTTGCGAGGTGATTAAGGTTTAGTCATCCGTCCTGCGATATATTCCTTTAAAAAAAATCAGCCACCATCTTTCATTTCATCATAAAGACATTGAGCCCTGTAAACTGACTGGGATTGCCGAGACTTAGTCACATTAACACTGAAAATTGCAAATACATTTTAAAACTCAGTATAGAAAGACATTAACGTTTTGTATACGTTAACCTTGTGCGTTTTTTTTGGTTTTTGTTGTTAACTGTTACACTGCAGTGCTCAGGACTCCTCTGGTTGGGCCCCGTGTGGGGTAGTGTCAAACGTATGATTTAACGGTGTTAGTCACAATATATAGTCTACAAGGAATATTTTGTCTTTTAACAGTTTTATGGTGAAGCAGTGATCTTACCTCTATCTTCTTTACGTTTTGTTCACGGATAACATGCTGGCATAAACAAGTCTGTTATATTTATTTTAGCAAGATGAAACCATCTGTTTGTTTATTTCACCGTTTCTGTACATATTAACCAAAATTTACCAAAATCCATGCAACAGGTTTAACAGGTTTGCTTTTAACTTTCAACTCATCACAAGGACTTTAACCAAGCTACTTTTTTTTGGTAAAATGAAATCATTAGAACACAAAGGTCTTTAAAGTTTATATAGTCAGAATGTTTATTGTACTGCAGAAAAAGAAGAGTTTTATATTTCTAAGGAAAAGAGGGAATTCATTTTAGTTCTATACAAAAGAATTGAACTTTATTGACAAACTGCTGCAAACGTGTTTGACAAATGTTTAGCTACCTATTTAGGCCAGCTCACACAAGGAGTGCAATGCATATTTATGTTCAGGCACAGATTTCAAGGACAACAGACAATTGTGGTAATAAATTTCCAACTACATACATGAACTCATTTTAGCTGCAGTGTCCCTTTTTACATCAGCAGACAGACCATCTCGAGAATTGCCAACAACACAAAAAGGCTAAAAGAAAACTATGAAGCTAGGGAGATGGGAAGGGGGCAATGAAATGAAGAAATAACCCCACCCACCTCCAACAATTATTTCTGGTGGACCATAATTACTCTGCTAAAAGTCTCAACTATTAGAAGAGAATTTGTCCAGTGTTTGAATATCAGGATCCCAACTACCCAAGCATGTGAACCCCACAATGCTTTCACTGCAAATGGGAGTTGAGACATAACTGAAGACAATCCCCCAGTACCAAGTCCTTCCAAAGCTGTCAAACACCACACCCAATTATAAAAGGGGAGGGAAAAAGCCAAAGCTGCCAGAGCTTCATCACAAGAATCCTGAGGCAAAGGTGTTGACGCCTGTGGCAGCTGATATCACAAACTATCCACCTGCTGAGTAAATGCAACAGTGAAATAGGCCTTACTCCATCAAACTTCATTTTTTTTTACATCAGGAGAGCTCAGCACAGCTTGTGAGAACAGGAATACTGTTGTTCTGGGGTTAGCCAAATTCCAAATGAAACTGCCAGGAAAGAAAATAAATTCACCCCCACATATCGACCTAAAGAGTTATTGATGCTGCAGCTTCTTTAAAGACATCAGAACCAGAATGGGGTCACATGCCCCATGGCAGGACTGAAAACTAGGTTACTGAAGCTGCTCAGCCAGCAATCTAATTTAATGAAAGTAACTGCAAGGGAACATGTGGGGTCTAGTGCCAGGTGATCTGAGAGTATGAACCTGCCTGCCCAGAGTACACATTTATGTATCTTCCATTGGGAGAACACAAACAGTTGGTCTTTGCACTGAACAAAGCCACACCAATGCACATGAATTGCAGCTCGTGTTTTTCACAAATCATTAACAAGATTTTTTAAAAAAACATTTATAATGGTGACAAATCTGCTTTTCACCATCAGAACTAAAATCATTGCTTGTGGGGACTCTAAAAAAAAATTCAACCTTGAAGGGGTCTTTCAAAAAAAATCAAAATCAAATGTACACAAGATCCCTTTATAAAAATCCTGAACATTTACTCTCCTGGTTTTGAAGTACTTTGTGACAACAAAACATTGTCCAATTGGGCTAAAAACACTGGATTTACACTGGGCCCCAAACACTAAGCATGTCGGTATTCGCAAAATGACCGGCAAAACATTTTTAATAAAAATCAACTTGGTAAGGAAGCAGACAGTGAATGGAATGTGAAGATTTGATTTGACAGATTTAAAATGCAGCTCATGTAATCCAATGGGATTCTGCAACTTTGAAGATCATTTAAACATTGTCTGTACCGAATCAACAGAAATAAGTTGTGGTAAACAAGTCTAAAAATACCTACACAGCAGAATGAAATTCAAATGGCAAATAAAAGCCATCTTTACACGTACATGTAAATTGACAGATGCGTCAACAGTATAAAAACAAAAACAAAGCATTCTAATCATATGGGTTTAGCTGGAACTTGCTGCCCTCTAATTTATTGAAACATATCATGCCAGAGTTGCACTACCATGGGTTTTAATTATCATCTAAACATGTACATAAACCAGTCTGCTCAATAAATGTCCAGAGTAGAAAACAAATGGACTATTACTTGTCTCACAGTTGATAACAAGATGGTGACCACAGAAGATTGAAGCAATTTATAAGGACGCACACATGGTCAGAGGCCGGTCTTAGTATCTCCCATAGGGATGGTCTCTGTACATTCCCTTGAGTGGCCTTGCTGGTGCCTTCAGGCTTGCTCGCCCTGCATTCCAATCCTCCTGTCCTATAACAAAGAAAAGCAGATTTGCATTACACACAGGCAAACGCATTGCACAAAAAGCAAGCTCTATAAGCTACACTACATACATCTCCACAGTGCCTGACAAGAGCAGTCATATAATAAATGTACACAGACAAAAATATTGGTTTCTTACTGATGCTATATACCAACTTACAGTAAGTTTAACACTGCAGATCACAAGAGAACATCTTTCCTGGGCCCCAACCACCAGCTACTCAGTAACCCTGTAATCAGGTTGATGGGCTTTGGAATGAGATTACAGCAAAATAGGCAAGAAAAATGCCCCGAAATCCTGCTGGGATACAGACTGGATGTGTATCCCAAACCGCTCTGGGAAAACCATGAGCTCTCACATGAATTGTGAGGTAAAGAAACAAAACCAACACTAATTTAATTAACCAATCTGACTTAGTCACATCATCACTGTCCTGAGAATGGCACATAACACAGGAAAAGCTCATTTAGCAGACAGGCAGCTATACAGAAAGCTGAAACCAAACAAGAGCTAATGGGGACAAGAACATAGTGACTCAACTCCAGCCCATTCCAATCAAACCTGATGCTTTCTGGTCCTTTTTGTTGCAGAAAGAAAAAGGTATTTAAATGGGTCAATTGAATGGTTGCAGTGTGAGCATGGGCTCACCTTGTGTATATGGGTGCATGCACGTACAGTAAATGTTCAGTGAAAATATGGTGCAGCATAGTTGCTCACATGGGGGAAGGGAGGTCAGTCAGCCACAGGATACCAGGATGTCTACATCTCAGGTCTTCACAGGTCAGTGCCTTTGCTCAATTCAATTACTCAAAAAGCCTTGAGGCAAGTTAAATCACAATCCCATTTAAATAATAAAAATCTCACTGGGTTAGTGGCCCCTGAATCCACCAGAAACACACACAATGCTGCTGCTGAGCAATACATTTAAGAGTCCACTTCTAGCATTTTCACAGGTCAGGTTTGATGCCATCATGGTGCCTATGCTGGCCACTGCTTCTAACAGGTTCAGGAAACATCAGCACTGCAACAATCTGCTGTATTGTGAAGCCACTTCAAGTTCAAGAGTTGACGAGTAAAAACTTGTTAAAGGCCAGCACTGGCAATTTCAGTTGATTAGTTAAATAGAATCCCCATAATACACTTTACTGAAATTAATTTGACTGTAGCTAAACTTGGCAATTTATTATGTTATAGCAGTTTGATGAGATTCTTAACTGGAGTCTCCTCCAGAAGAGATGAAAAGATCACAGTGAGACACCCCACATTGAGCAGCATTCTTTCTCAGCCTGTGCTCTCACCAACTAGCAGCAATTCAGACAACTGGCTGCATTTCTACAGCATCAGGTTATTCACCTGCTATGCAGAATCAGTGAATTTAAGAGTTATAAGTTCCTATAAACTCATTGGATTTCCAATCCAAGCCAGAAATGGGCAGAGCTAGGACCTGCATTTCTCAACATACAACCATAGAATAGCCTCAAGTAAGCTCACTGTACTTCTAAATACCAATGCAATTTGAACAATGTCACCACATGAATACCAGATTCCAATCACAACTGTGAACACATTCCTCAGGCTAATTCAGTCAGCTGTCCCGTAATAACCAAAATATCAGGGGACCAAAAGAAAGGAGCATAGGCTCATGCCCACATGTGCAAACACAACAGGGGAATGGGGAGGAGGAGCAGATCAGTGTGTGGAAACCAATGCATCCCCACACACAGCAACTGGAGCAACCATGGAGTTATTACCCCAGATCCCCCCCCCCACACATGGGTGTTGGGTCACTGAAATTTTCAAGACAAAAAACTGATCGACTCCTTTCAGACAAGAAGAGTCTAGGTACAAATGAGCCACGATTTAATTTAATGACAGAATAGGCCAGAAGAGCTGAATGGTCTACTCCTGTTCCTAAGCAACAACTCTGGAGGACACTATATCATCTTATCAGTCCACCCCCATTTTTACAAATCCAGTGGTTTACATCTAGGAAAGTTGGTCTTTGAACATATGCACATCTCATCAGGGGAGTTGCAGTGATAAGCCAACTACAGCAAAAAAATCACCAAGGGAAATTGAGCAGTTTGACAGCATGCACATAACAAAGACCAAAAGCAACACCTTCCCTGGTCCCTAGACAGTAGCTACACATAGTACAACTTGTAATAAAACCACACTGGATCACATGCAAACTCAAAGTACTAATTCACTTCAGTTGCCTAGCAATCTCACAGCTAGTTTACAACAGCGAGGCAGAAAAATCAATTATGACTCTCTTTCAAATACGTATCAGTACCACTTTGGACCGACTCCAAAAAGAGCTAACTCCCATTCACTTACCATAATCCTCATAGGTTTCCTGCACTTCTCCGTGTCCATAGTCAAAATACTCAGCATCACTGCAACAAAAATAATACAAAAACGCTGTCACCAGGCAAAGTGTTTGAATCTTTACTGAGTGCACTGCACAGACTTTTTTTCAAAAAAACACTTACTTGCTTTCTTGGTTCCACATTAAATTGGGTAATGGGTCATTACAAAATTCAATTCAGTTTGTGTTTATGTAGCTTCTTCCCACAATGACTGGAGTATCAGCATCCTCCAAGTATTGCAAACCACAAAAATGCAGATCTAATCCCAATCATAATCGAAATCCCACCATGTGATGTATTCCTCAACTCTTTTACAAATGCGACGACGAGGAGTACCTACATCTATGATTTTATGCCAACCACACTGGGATCCACAGCAATTTGGCTACAGTTCCAATAGAGGCAATACCTTTATCCCAGAATCCAGGTCCTGATTCAGAACAACTACAGGCCCCAATGCCTTTCAGAACTATATGTGAATATTTCAATGGGCAGACATAGCTGTAGGAATGTGATTGAAGAGATATTTGCCTACTGGAGTCTCAGTATTAGGATAATCTGCATCACTGCAACATAAGTATGCTCCAGTTGACAGCACATGAACCCCACACTCACTTGTGTGGTAATCAGTCTAGATTACATACTTAGAGGCCCCTGTTGGCAGGCTATAAATTACAATAATAAAGGCCCCACTCTACAATTTACAGCCTATGGGAAAGAAGTTACACTGGTTGGTACTTCAATTTAATGAGGGCGAGTGCAGTCATGGCTTGAATCATGAATTTATGGAAAACACACAGCTTCCACTACAGGTGGTCATCACCTCTACAAAAATCCCTTACTCGACTTACCCCTGGGATTGGTCATAATAGTTTTCATAACTGTCATAATTCTGCTCTGCATATCCATCATCATAGCCCTGCAATGTTCAAAAACAAATTCTCAGTTATCCCACTGGCATATTACATATTTACAACATTCATACTTACTGATTTAACAAGAGTAATTCTGTTTAAGAGCAGAGTCTTCATTCCCCTTCCAAAATGAGAAATAACTTGCATCAGAAATTCTAGATCAGAGCAGGTTCATTCATAGTTAAATATTGAATAGCTTTACACAGGAGCATTGCCGATATTACACAAGTGAGACCCAGGCACAACTATTTAAAATTACACAATACCCAAAGCTAAACTAAATATAAACGTTCATCCTAATTGTTATACTTGGGACCAGCAACATCAGAAGCACCTGCTTGTGCGCAAACTTCCACATTCTGCACTGGCTATTTATCCAAATGCTACATAAACCAGGGAACATGGCATTGATTTCCAATATTTATTATTTTTAATACACTGGCTCTAGATTTCCTGCCTTTATAAATACCTTCAAATACAGTTTGTTATGATCGGATTTCACGCTCCAGAATAAATCTCAATTAGTTCTAAAGAATCACAGCTCTTGCAAAGATACCCAGTGTTCAGCAGTCATTACGGGTATAAATATCTGACAGGTTTGAACAGAACTATTATAAAAGGATCAGTTATGTCAGATGAGCCACAGCACCAAGCATGCTGATTTTACTTAAAATCTGACATTACATAAAATCTGACATTACAGGCATGCCCAAATACCTGGGATAGATCTATCCCTTCTCAATAGAATTACAGCTTCCATTTTAAGCACTATTTAGGCTCTCGATCCAATGCAACATAGAATGGAGACTCATCCCATGCTGGCATTGTAATACATTAAACTCTGCTGGAGAACAGGGGAATATATAGTTAATAGGGGCACTGAGATAACAAAAGAATTATACAAGGGTTTTTTTATTAGCAGTTAAATTTAGCATCACAGGCTGCATCTCCAATCTATCCTTCAGAGCAGCTGGAAGGGCTACGCTGAGATCCCAACTACCCCAAAGCTTACACGATGCAAGAAACATAGCCCAGCCACACACACTAAAATTCACTGTAGCATATATTTATGGGCTTACATATTCATCGTAGCTCTCTTGAGCAGGTGGAGGGTGCAGTGCCTGTCTGTACGCTGCAGGAGCGCCCCGAGCACGAGGCGCTGGGGCACCCCTTTGTGCTGGGGTGGCACCACGCCCAGTTGCCACTTCCCTGCGTCCTCCAGGTGCTCCCCTCACAGCTGCTCCACGTGTTATGGCACCTCGTGGCCCATACTGCGAGGAAGGAGGTGGTGGCGCCACACCACGGCCCCTAGAAAGAACATATCACACTGAGAAACACACTGGCAAATCATTGGCAATGTAGTAAAAGGAGATTTGCTTCACACAAGTTCAGATAAACAGAAGACACTTCAAAGCTTTCATCAGCAGAATCGAAGAGATCAGCTGTTGGGACTTATAACAAATCCTTCAGAATGCTATCGTTTGCAAGTTGACATCTACTTGATTTTTTTTTGGTTGGCACAGTGGTTAGCACTGCAGCCTCACAACCCCAGCGACCCTGGTTCGGTTCTGGGTACTGCCTGTGCGGAGTTCGCAAGTTCTCCCTGTGACTGCATGGGTTTCCGCCGGGTGCTCCGGTTTCGTCCCACAGCCAAAGACTTGCAGGTTGATAGGTAAATTGGCCATTGTAAATTGCCCCTAGTGTAGGTAGGTGGTAGGGGAATGGTGGGAATGTGGTAGGGAATATGGGATTAATGTAGGATTAGTATAAATGGGTGGTTGTTGGTCGGCACAGACTTGGTGGGCCAAAGGGCCTGTTTCAGTGCTGTATCTCTCTCTGACTCTACTTTACCAGGTACACAGGTAACATGTAGTGCTGTAATTGCACAGTCTCTAAAGTGACTCTCGTGTGCACGAAGCATTTTCCTGCACAGTACACTTAATATTGGGTACGATTAGTGACACTTTACTTATGTTGTTTGCATCAAGCTTATCGACAGTGACAAGTCTGGTAATGAAGCTTCTGACTGTTCAGACGTACTCTTACATGCAAAAGTGGAATTTCTAATGTGAGATATGCAAACCCAGATGGAAGATTAGGCAGTAAACTGGCTCACTCATGAGGACATATAGAGAGAGACAAAATATAATGTCTGAAAACATTCATGAAATTTATATCACTGCAACAGTGGGACATTTTCTTGAAGATATTTAAGTGTCCGGATGCAAAATAAGATTTAATGATGCACTGTAACACTGGTAGAAAATAGAAAAGCGGAATATTTTTTAAATGTTGACAATTTTTAAAATGTTGATATTCAGAGAGATTTGGGTATACTCGTAGAAGGAAGACAAAGTTTGCATGCAGGCACAGCAAGCAATTAGGAAGGGAAATGGCACGTTGGCCTTCATTACAAGGGGGCTGGAGTACAAGAACAAGGAAGGCCTGTACAATTGGACAGGATTTGGAGAGAATGCTCCTGAGTACTATGCACTATTTGGTATCCTTACCTCAGAATATACTTGGCTTGAAGGTGGTGTAGCAAAGATTTACTAGATTGATTCCTGGGATGAGAGGCTTGCCCTCTGATGAGAAGTTGAGCAGATTGGACCCATACTTTCTTAAGTTTACAAGAATGAAAGGTGATCTTTGAAACCTAGAGGATTCCGAGAGGGCTTGAAAAGATAATGCAAAGATACTACTGTCTAGAGTGTCTCCAACTAGGACAGAGTCTCAAGATAAGGGGTAGATCATTTAACTGCAGTGAATCTTTACACAGATTATGAAACTTTGAGCATCCACAGCCCTCTGGGAGGGAGAATTCCAGTCGGTTATTATATTCAACACTGAGATGGATAGGATTCTGGACTCAAGGGAAGAGTGATTAGGTGGAAAGTTGTAATTGAGGTCAAAGATCAGTCATGATCTTATTGAATGGAGAAGCAGGCTTGAGGTTAGAGATTTTTGATTGACAAGGCAGTCAAGGGTTATGGGATGGGGGGGGTGGTGGGGGGGAAGGTTGGTCAGGCAGGAAAGTGAAATGGCGGAGCAGGCTCGAGGCGCCAAATGGGCTGCTCCAACTTCTATTTCTTATGTTCTTAAGAAGCGGTTAACTTTCAATTACTCTTAGCATCTTTGAACACACCAATATTTAGTTCACACTTAATATCAAAGAACAAAGAACAGAACAGCACAGGAACAGGTCATTCGGCCCTCCAAACCTGCACCGATCTTGATGCCTGCCTAAACTAAAACCTTCTGCACTTCCAGGGACCGTATCCCTCTATTCCCATTCTATTCATGTATTTGTCAAGATGTCTCTTAAACGTCACTATCGTACCTGCTTCCACCACCTCCCCCGGCAGCAAGTTCCAAGCACTCACCACCCTCTGTGTAAAGAACTTGCCTTGCACATCCCCTCTAAACTTTGCCCCTCGCACCTTAAACTGATGTCCCCTAGTAACTGACTCTTCCACCCTGGGAAAAAGCTTCTGACTATCCACTCTGTCCATGCCGCTCATAACTTTGTAAACCTCTATCATGTCGCCCCTCCACCTCCGTCGTTCCAGTGAAAACAATCCGAGTTTATCCAACCTCTCCTCATATCTAATACCCTCCAGACCAGGCAACATCCTGGTAAACCTCTTCTGTACCCTCTCCAAAGCCTCCACGTCCTTCTGGTAGTGTGGCGACCAGAACTGCACGCAATATTCTAAGTGTGGTCTGACTAAAGTTCTGTACAGCTGCAGCATGACTTGTCAATTTTTATACTCTATGCCCCGACCGATGAAGGCAAGCATGCCGTATGCCTTCTTGACTACCTTATCCACCTGCGTTGCCACTTTCAGTGACCTGTGGACCTGTACGCCCAGATCTCTCTGCCTGTCAATACTCCCAAGGGTTCTGCCATTTACTGTACACTTCCCACCTGTATTAGGCCTTCCAAAATGCATTACCTCACATTTGTCCGGATTAAACTCCATCTGCCATTTCTCCGCCCAAGTCTCCAACCGATCTATATCCTGCTGTATCCTCTGACAATCCTCATCACAACTCCACCAACCTTAGTGTCATCCGCAAACTTACTAACCAGACCAGCTACATTTTCCTCCAAATCATTTATATATGCAACAAACAGCAAAGGTCCCAGCACTGATCCCTGCGGAACACGAGTCACATCCCTCCATTCAGAAAAGCACCCTTCCACTGCTACCCTCTGTCTTCTATGACCGAGCCAGTTCTGTATCCATCTTGCCAGCTCACCTCTGATCCCGTGTGACTTCACCTTTTGTACCAGTCTTCCATGAGGGACCTTGTCAAAGGCTTTACTGAAGTCCATATAGATAACATCCACTGCCCTTCCTTCATCAATCATCTTTGTCACTTCCTCAAAAAACTCAGATCAAATTAGTGAGACACGACCTCCCCTTCACAAAACCATGCTGCCTCTCGCTAATAAGTTTGTATATTTCCAAATGAGTGTAAATCCTGTCCCGAAGAATCCTCTCTAATAATTTCCCTACCACTGACGTAAGGCTCACCGGCCTATAATTTCCTGGATTATCCTTGCTACCCTTTTTTTTTTAAAATTAGAGATACAGCACTGAAACAGGCCCTTCGGCCCACCGAGTCTGTGCCGAACAATAACCACCCATTTATACTAATCCTGCACTAATCCCATATTCCTCCCACATCCCCACCTGTCCCTATATTCCCCTACCACCTACCTATACTAGGGCCAATTTATAATGGAGAATTTACCTATCAACCTGCAAGTCTTTGGCATGTGGGAAGAAACTGGAGCACCCGGCGAAAACCCAAGCAGACACAGGGAGAACTTTCAAACTCCACACAGGCAGTACCCAGAACTGAACCCGGGTCGCTGCAGCAGTGAGGCTGCGGTGCTAACCACTGCACCACTGTGCCGCCCATCTAGGAACAACATTGGCTATTCTCCAGTCCTCTGGGACCTCGCCTGTAGCCAATGAGGATACAAAGATTTCTGTCAAGGCCCCAGCAATTTCTTCCCTTGCCACCCTTAGTATTCTGGGGTAGATCCCATCAGGCCCTGGGGACTTATCTACCTTAATGCTTTGCAAGACACTCAACACCTCCTCCTTTTTGAAAATGAGATGACTGAGACATCTACACTCCCTTCCCTAGGCTCATCATCCACCAAGTCCTTCTCTTTGGTGAATACTGATGTAAAGTACTCATTTAGTACCTCGCCCATTTCCTCTGGCTCCACCCATAGATTCCCTTTTCTGTCCTTGAGTGGGCCAACCCTTTCCCTAGTTTACCCTCTTGCTCTTTATTATACGTATAAAAAGCCTTAGGATTTTCCTTAATCCTATTTGCCAATGACTTTTCATGACCCCTTTTAGCCCTCCTGACTCCTTGCTTAAGTTCCTTCCTACTGTCTTTATATTCCTCAAGGGAGTCGTCTGTTCCTAGCCTTCCAGCCCTCACGAATGCTTCCTTTTTCTTCTTGACTAGGCTCAATATCCCACGTTATCCAAACTTATCCTTCTTCCTCACAGGAAGATGCTGGTCCTGGATTCTAATCAACTGACATTTGAAAGATTCCCACATGTCAGATGTTGATTTACCCTCAAACAGCTGCCCCCAATTTAAATTCTTCAGTTCCTGCCTAATATTGTTATAATTAGCCTTCCCCCAATTTAGCACCTTCACCCGAGGACTACTCTTATCCTTATCCACAAGTACCTTAAAACTTATGGAATCATGGTCACTGTTCCCGAAATGCTCCCCTACTGAAACTTTGACCACCTGGCCGGGCTCATTCCACAAAACCAGGTCCAGAACGGCCCCATCCCTAGTTGGACGATCTACATATTGTTTCAAGAAGCCCTCCTGGATGCTCCTTACAAATTCTGCCCCATCTAAGCCCCTAGCACTAAGTGAGTCCCAGTCAATATAAGGGAAGTTAAAATCACCCACCACTACAACCCTGTTACCTTTACATCTTTCCAAAATCTGTCGACATATCTGCTCCTCTATCTCCCGCTGGCTGTTGGGAGGCCTGTAGAAATCCCCCAACATCGTGACTGCACCCTTCCTATTCCTGAGCTCTACCCATATTGCCTCGCTGCATGACCCCTGAGGTGTCCTCCCGCAGTACAGCTGTGATATTCTCCTTAACCAGTAATGCAACTCCCCCACCCCTTTTACATCCCCCTCTATCCCGCTTGAAGCTTCTAAATCCTGGAACATTTAGCTGCCAAACCTGTCCTTCCCTCAACCAAGTCTCTGTAATAGCAACATCATAGTTCCAAGTACTAATCCAAGCTCTAGGTTCATCTGCCTTACCTGTTATACTTCTCGCATTGAAACAAATGCACTTCAGACCACCAGTCCCGCTGTGCTCCGCAACATCTCCCTGCCTGCTCTTCCTCTTAGTCTTACTGGCCTTATTTACTAGTTCCCCCTCATTTATTTCACTTGCTGTCCTACTGCTCGGGTTCCCACCCCCCTGCCACACTAGTTTAAACCCTCCCGAGTGACGCTAGCAAACCTCGCAGCCAGGATATTTGTGCCCCTCCAGTTTAGATGCAACCCGTCCTTCTTGTACAGGTCCCATCTGTCCCTGAAGAGATCCCAATGGTCCAGATATCTGAAACCCTCCCCTACACCAGCTGTTCAGCCACGTGTTTAGCTACACTATCTTCCTATTTCTAGCCTCACTGGCACGTGGCACAGGGAGCAATCCAGAGATTACAACCCTGGAGGTCCTGTCTTTTAACTTTCTACCTAACTCCCTAAACTCCCCCTGCAGGACCTCGTCACTCTTCCTGCCTATGTCATTGGTACCGATGTGTACCACAACCTCTGGCTGTTCACCCTCCCCCTTCAGAATGCCCCCTGTCCATTCAGAGACATCCTTGTCCCTGGCACCAAGGAGGCAACATACCATCCTGGAGTCTCTTTCACATCCACAGAAGCACCTGTGTCCCTGACTGTAGAGTCCCCTATAACTAATGCTCTTCTGCGCTTTGTCCCTCCCTCAACAACAGTGCCAGCCATGGTGCCACTGCTCTGGCTGCTGCTTTTTTTCCCTGATAGGCCATCGCCCCAACAGTATTCAAAACTGTATACTTGTTAAAGAGGGGGATAGCCACAGGGGATTCCTGCACTGACTGCCTTGATATCCTTGAACATTGGAATTGAAAAAACAGGGGAATCGTTCTCTCTGGCTCCCATAATTATAACTCTGGGATAGCAGTTCCATTCACAATCAATGAAGCTTCTCTACAGACAACAGAATATAACTTATTGCAGTGAGGGATATTCAAAAGGGACAAATCTGATCATGTCAAACCCTGTGTGGATATGCAGGAAGGAAGCAAAAATAGTAGAGAGAAGAGCTTTTAAGAAGGTTCCGGAGAGGATGCAAAGTGAAATAGTTTCCAGAAGAAGAGCGTAGTGGCTGAGTGCTTACTTTAGCACTAAGCAAGACAAACCAAGATGATCTGAAGTTTTATCCCCCCTCTGCACTAAGTTAGCTGATCTAAACTGAGCCAACAATTGAAATGGTACAATTTACCTCAGTATAGCTATACTATGGAATGGAGGCAGTTGGGGATGTGGGGGGAGAAAGAGGAGGGTGGAAAAAGAGTTTTGATTTTTATAGCTGATTAGTGAGCCCTGCTGGACTGCAGGTCTATCTTTCAGATGCTGAACAATGGGGTGAAAAATGAGTCAGTCATTTTGGAACCTGTACCTTGCAAGTGGCACAGGCGGAGCTCCACGGCCACGGACACCTCTCCCACGGGATGCTTCTTGTCCGCCATTCAAGTACGCCAGCTCAGTTAGCTGCTCCTGTCTTATTTCATCATTGTAGTCCTGAAAATACAATAATTATAAAAATACAAATAGTATTACAGCAAATCTTTAACATGACAGCTTGCACAGTACAATTCCTAATCCCATGCCAGCTCCTTCTGCATGAGAGCTCTCAGTAACCAACCCAGTGCAGTATTTTATCAATTTTTCTCTCATTAGAGTGACTGGGTCTGGTGGCTAGTTTACTCTCTCCCACAGGCACATCTCAATGACAGCACTTGCACATCCTGCACATTTATAGTTAACAACTTTAGTTTAAAAGTTCACTTTTGCCTTCTCCTGTGTCAGAAAGGCAAAATGCAAGTACAGCAGGCAATTATGAAAGCAAAAGGTATTTTGCCTTTATTACAAAGAGATTGGAATACAAGAGTAAAGAAGTCTTACTGCAATTGTATAGGACTTCGATGAGACCACACCTGAAGCTGTGTACAGTTTTAGTCTCCTCACTGAAGGAAGGATATACTTACCTTAAAGTAGAATGCAACAAAGGTTCAATGGATTGATTCCTGGGATGACAGACAGGGAGAGATTGCATCAACTGTGCCGATGTTCCCTAGAGTTTAGAAGAATGAGAGGCAATCTCATTGAAGCATAAAATTCTTAAGGGGTCTGACAGGGTGGATATTGGGAGAATGTTTTCCCTGACTGGAGAATCTAGAACACAGGGTCACAGTCTCAGAATAAAGGGTCAGATATTCAGGACTAAGATGAGGAGAAATTTCTTCTCTCAAAGAGTTCTGAATCTTTGGAATTCTGTACCTGAGGGCTCTGGATGCTGTCACTGAATATGCTCAACCAGAGAGACCGATAAATTTTTAGAAACTAAGGAAATTAAGGGATAGTGCAGAAAGGTGCAGCTGAGGTAGATCATCCATGATTTTCTTGAATGGCAGAGCAGGCTCAAAGGGCCTACTCCTGCTCCTATTTCATATCTCCTTATAAAGGTCAGAACACTCAAAACTGGCAAAATCCTCAATAACTTTATGAATGCAATTCCTCCTTTTTAAAACTCACCAGACTAGAGAAACCAAATAAAAATAAGAAATGCTGAAAATACTCAGGTCTGGCAGCATCTGTGGAGAGAGAAGCAGAGTTAACGTTTCAGGTCAGTGACCGTTCTTCAGAACTGGCAAATATTAGAAATGTGAAAGGTTGTAAGCAAGTAAAAGCGGGGGTGGGGCAAGAGATAACAAAGAAGGTGTAGATAGGACGTCACAGAATAGCTGACCAGAAGGTCGTGGAGCAAAGGCAAACAATATGTTAATGGTGTGTGTTGAAAGACAAAGCATTCGTACAGAGGGCGAGGGGGCGGGGGGGGGGGGAGGGCGAGGGGGGGGGGGGGAAAGAGGGCGAGGGGGGGGGGGGAAAGAGGGCGAGGGGGGGGGGGGGAAAGAGGGGCGAGGGGGGGGGGGGGAAAGAGGGCGAGGGGGGGGGGAAAGAGGGCGAGGGGGGGGGGGGAAAGAGGGCGAGGGGGGGGGGGAAAGAGGGCGAGGGGGGGGGGGAAAGAGGGCGAGGGGGGGGGAAAGAGGGCGAGGGGGGGGGGGGAAGAGGGCGAGGGGGGGGGGTGGGAAGAGGGCGAGGGGGGGGGGGAAGAGGGCGAGGGGGGGGGGGGAAGAGGGCGAGGGGGGGGGGGGAGAGAGGGCGAGGGGGGGGGGGGAAAGAGGGCGAGGGGGGGGGGAGGGCGAGGGGGGGAAGAGGGCGAGGGGGGGGGGGAAGAGGGCGAGAGGGGGGGGGAAGAAGAGGGCGAGGGGGGGGGAAGAGGGCGAGGGGGGGGGGGAAGAGGGCGAGGGGGGGGGGGGGGAAGAGGGCGAGGGGGGGGGGGGAAGATGGGCGAGGGGGGGGGGGGAAGAGGGGGGGGGGGAGGGCGGGGGGGGGGAGGCGAGGGGGGGAGGGCGAGGGGGGGGGGGAGGGCGAGGGGGGGGGGGGAGGGCGAGGGGGGGGGGGGGAGGGCGAGGGGGGGGGGGGGAGGGCGAGGGGGGGGGGGGGGGAGGGCGAGGGGGGGGGGGAGGGCGAGGGGGGGGGGGGAGGGCGAGGGGGGGGGGGAGGGCGAGGGGGGGGGGGAGGCGAGGGGGGGGGGGAGGGCGAGGGGGGGGGCGGGGGGGAGGGCGAGGGGGGGGGGGGAGGGCGAGGGGGGGGGGGGAGAGGGCGAGGGGGGGGGGGAGGGCGAGGGGGGGGGGGAGGCGAGGGGGGGGGGGAGGGCGAGGGGGGGGGGTGAGGGCGAGGTGGGGGGGGGGAGGGCGAGGGGGGGGGGGGAGGGCGAGGGGGGGGGGGAGGGCTGAGGGGGGCGAGGGGAGGGGGAGGGAGAGGGGGGGGGAGGGCGAGGGGGGGAGGGCGAGGGCGAGGGGGGGGAGGCGAGGGGGGGAGGGTGAGGGGGGGGGAGGGCGAGGGCGGAGGGGGGGAGAGGGCGGAGGGGGGGAGGCGAGGGCGGGGGGGGGAGGGCGAGGGCGGAGGGGGGGAGGGCGAGGGCGGGGGGGGGGAGGGCGAGGGCGGGGGGGGGAGGGCGAGGGCGGGGGGGGGGAGGGCGAGGGCGGGGGGGGGAGGCGAGGGCGGGGGGGGGAGGGCGAGGGCGGGGGGGGAGGGCGAGGGCGGGGGGGGGGAGGGCGAGGGCGGGGGGGGGAGGGCGAGGGCGGGGGGGAGGGCGAGGCTGGGGGGGGAGGGCGAGGGCGGGGGGGAGGGGCGAGGGCGGGGCGGGGGGGAGGGCGAGGGCGGGGGGGGAGGGCAGAGGGCGGGGGGTGAGGGCGAGGGCGAGGGGGGAGAGGGCGAGGGCGGTGGGGGGAGGTGCGAGGGCGAGGGCTGAGGGCGAGGGGGCAGCGGGCGAGGCGAGGCGGGGGGGGGGGAGGGCGAGGGCGGGGGGGGGGAGGGCGAGAGGCGGGGGGGGGAGGGCGAGGCGAGGGCGGGTGGGGGAGGGCGAGGGCGGGGGGGGAGGGCGAGGGCGGGGGGGGAGGAGGGCGAGGGAGGGCGGGGGGGGAGGGCGAGGGCGGGGGGGGTGAGGGCTGAGGGCGGGGGGGGAGGGCGAGGGCGGGGGAGGCGAGGGCGGGGGGGGGGAGGGCGAGGGCGTGGGGGGGGGGGAGGGGCGGAGGGCGGGAGGGGCGAGGGGGGGGAGGGAGGGCGAGGGGCGGGGGGGGAGGGCGAGGGCGGGGGGGGGCGAGAGAGTGAGCGCACCCGCCGCCACCAAGTTCTCTCCCCGCTTCTCCCACCCCTGCTCCCCCCCACGTTGGCGTCATCTGTGCATACGCCAACCAGTCCTGGCATGCGAAACACAGCACATGTGCTCAGAGGGTTAGATAGGGTGGATAGTGAGAGTCTTTTTCCTTGGATGGTGATGGCAAACACGAGGGGACATAGATTTAAGTTGAGGGGTGATAGATATAGGACAGATGTTAGAGGTAGTTTCTTTTACTCAGAGAGTAGCAGGGGGCATGGAACGCCCTGCCTGCAACAGTAGTAGACTCGCCAACTTTAAGGGCATTTAAATGGTCATTGGATAGACATATGGATGAAAATGGAATAGTGTAGGTCAGATGGTTTCACAGGTCGGCGCAACATCGAGGGCCGAAGGGCCTGTACTGCGCTGTCATGTTCTAATTCTAATATGCGCAGAGCATATGAGCCAATCCGTACGCAGATTGGAGCAGTCTGATGGCGTCAGCTGCCGGCTGCTTTGTCAGCAATCACTTTGTTTCTAATATTTTCCAGTTCTGAAGGGTCACTGACCTGAAACGTTAACTCTGCTTCTCTCTCCACAGATGCTGCCAGACCTGCTAAGTATTTCCAGCATTTCTTGTTTTTATTTCAGATTTACAGCATCCGCAGTATTTTGCTTTTATTATTAGAGAAACCAAATCCCTTTCAGATTCAGAACGCTGGAATTCTCAGGCCAAACAGCCTATGCAAACCAGATGGCTGAATGCAAGAATCAGCTGTAGAAAATTTGAATAGGGCATATCATGCTTAATTCTAACATGATCAATGAGCAGGCTGGTAAATCTCCACCTCCCCTGATTAGTCTGTAAACATGACAACTGTAACTGTAAAGCCACACTATAACTCCCCTGCAGGATTATAGTCCTGCTCAACCTACACTTCATTCTAGGGCATGAGCATTTCAGAAGTGCTTTACTGCAAGAGACACTATGGGCTTACTCACTTGACCATGCTTATTCTAATTAACTGACTAAAAATTAACCTTATAAATATAAAAATACTGAATTACCCCAGTTGCTTTAACTTTAACAGACACTTCAGAACAAAATATTCTCACTTCAACTCGCAAAATACTTCAACTGCATCAACAGTAAACCAAATTCAATTAGGTTGCAATGCTTAGCTTGGCATCACCCCTCCCCAACACAAAAGCATATGCAGTGTACATCAGAAATAGTGCTCATTTAGATCAGCAATGTTGTGGAAATAGTAAACAAGCACCTTACCAATAGGTAGCTCAGAGTAGGTAAATGCGGATTAACTTGTAGAACATACAGTAATCCCACAAACAAGCAACTGGACAAGGATATGGGCTAGTAGTTAATTTTTTAAAATAAACTCAGAAACCTTGGTTAAGGTCTAAAGTGATGAACAAACAACACCACCACAGTGAATAGGGCAAGAAAGATGATGAGAACAATCACAGAATTAAATTGTGGAATCTTACAGCACAGGAGGGGGGAATTCAGCCCGTCACACCTGCGCCAGCTCTTTGAATTTATACAATTTGGTCCTGCACCTCAATCAAGAAGCATGAAACAAAATTGAAGAGGAGGATTTTAAGGAGGATCTTCAGGGATGGAAGAAGCGATTAAGGCAGTATCAAACTATAGCCTTAAGAGCTTCTGAATGCAAGATGAAAGGAACTAAGGAGACAAGTTTGCTTGTCTCAAAGCACAGCTTTGACTGAGGTTAGAGCAGGAAATGGCACACAGTCTTAAATTCAGCAGTGAGGTGTTGTGCAACGATGTTAGGAACACACCAGTCCCCCCACCATCCATTTTTGCTTTCTCCCTGTACCACACACAGCTATCCCATTATTCATTCCATGCATTTAAAAAAAAATCTCTCCCTTGAGTATTAAAGCCCAAAAAATTTTGGGCTTTTCTATAACAGCAGTAAATTGAACTCCATTCCTGTTCTCCCTGCGGATGGAGTTTCAGGGATGTACATTAGAGCAATCACCACAATTGCTTTGTCTCTGAATAAAAGTAATCCAATGAGCTGAAAGATGCATTCATTCCACTAGCGCAGCACATGAGAGACTCTGCTTAGTCCGATGACATTAACTCCTCACTTCTTTCTTCATTGCAAGTGTGTGGGGTTTTGTTTTTGTTGGGGGTGGGGATAAGGCAGAGTGTGGCCAGCCATTGGCATAAGCCTAACATACCCTCAATACTTGTACAATTATCTACCTTACTCCTGGAGAGCAAGCTCCCTGTCCCTCACTCACATTGCTGTCCGAGGTTGCAGTGGGGAAAAACAGAAAACACACACACCAGCTCCACGCTCCTCACTGTAAGAGACTTCTATGTTATTAAAAAAATGCAATCGCCACACTGAAACTTGCAAAGGTTTTCAATTAAACTTCCATTTCAACTACCATTTACATAAGCTTGATCTTTAAGTTTCTCCCAGTTTGAGCCCAGACTGATGAGATGAAATCCTCCTCCCTTCTGCAATGAGACATATGCAACAAAAGATTGGGAATTCGACTAGGTCCCCACCACAGTGGGAACTAGCTCACATCCCAGTACTGTCCATAACAGTCCACATGTCATGTCAGGAATAGCTGATGTAGGAAGTTGCAGTGTCTTAGTGTCCCTTCTTCTCAGGCTAATAAAGTGCACGGTCAAGACAGAACTTCGCTCTGGCCATAACCATGCAGTCCTCGAGCTGGGCGGCTATACTGTGCGCGAAATAGAGACGTGCTCCATTTCACAGGATAATCTCTGTCAAATCACAATTTTAAAAAACACAGCAAAAATGCTAGTATGTAAAACTGGTTCTCAAAAGTAGCAGAGAGATTTCCTACACAGAAGCATTCCAACCAACAGGAATGACGACAAAACCCGATTTACAATGAAGCCAAATTAAGCTGACTTCCTTTAGAGGTCTTGCTTCAGTGCACATTGATCCCCTTGGAGCAAGAGAGATACCTGAAAAAATTGATTAATGCATGTAAGGATTGAGTTAATGAGAACTTATAACAAGGTGTGAAACATTATTAGATACGTATTTAACACTGTAATCGAGTAAGGAAATAAAACGGTCCCATCAGCTCCCTGTTACAGACTGAGTGTGATACAGCTCCACAATAAGGCAGGTGAACTTTTTTGCCTTGATCCAATGTGTGCAGGTCAACATCTGATTCTCAGCTAATCAAAGCCATCTTACATCTGAAAATCAAACTCAAGTAGATGCAGTTGAGAAGTGCACTGCATTCACCCACATTTAGTTTATTGAACATTACAGCTCAAGACTACAATCAGGTGAAGGACACAACCAGTGCCTTTCAATCATTCACTCCATTTTGGAATAGTCAGTTGGGAAAGGGAGCGAAACTCACTTGGAAACACTGCTGTAGCCTGAACCTGTAACAAAATGAGAAATGGGACTCACAGGAATAAGGAATTTTTTAAGCTCCTCCATAGCGTGGTACATTCTTGAATAGGCCTCGGTTGGGGGCGCGAAGACTTCAACAAGAACATGTAGATCACTGTTCAAGTGTGCGTATTTAGCTTCTCCCCCTTTACGGAGCTCGTCTTCCTAATGAGTTGGAAAGAAAAATCCATTATGTTTAATTTGTAATAAACACAGCTACCGAGCACCACGCACAGCCAAGCACTGGCAGTGATCAGCTGCCAAATTCCTACAATTTGCGGATGATCTTGCTAATGGTACATTAAACCACATCATGCATCCAATAATTTTGGTACTCTAAAGTGGGAACACATGCCAGGGTATAGGTCCACTGCAGCCAGCCAACCCAAGTATCTCGCACACGCACCCGCGATTACTGTTCTTCAGCTTATGCACGCAATTCACTCATGGAAGGAAACAGAACCAAGTTCAATTCTGTCCTCAGCTGAACTAGAGGCATGCATTTTTCAAGAAGCAGTCACTGGATAATAACCAATAACCTGACCCCTGGCTGATTTCCCCCTCCCTTTCTCACATATCCAAAGCAAACTGTAATGTCTCTCACTGAGATCAACTGAAGATCAAACGGGACATGATCGATTCTCTCTCTGCAAATAGCCATGATATATACAGACACATAAGTTACACCAATTCTCATGCCTACAACTTTTCAACACCAATTCACTTGGTTCACACCACCTGAACTTACAAATCCTTTAAAGATTTGAGATGTTTGTGCAAAACTGTATTAGTCATTCTGTCAGGACGGTTTCATCCAACTACATGGAGGTGAACTTCAGAAGCCTGAATAAAATGGCCTCACTGATCAGCTTCTATACAATTCATTTGTATTCTTTACCCCACCTACCATTCTCCAGTGAGATTAGGCATCATTACATCACCTCTTTCCAACACAGTTTTCTTACCTTGGACTTATCTCTCATCGAGCCTTTCCCAAGGATGGACATTTTTGTACCAGTTTCTTCCTGTAGCCTCTTTAATGAATTTCCTCTAGGTCCAAGCAGTTTCCCTACAAAGTTGAACTGCAAAAGCATTACAAATTAATTCAGAACTACATTACAACAGTGATTACATTTCAAAAGGAATTTACTTGGCTGTAAAGCAATTTTGGACATCCCGAGGCCAGGAAAGGCTCAAGTCTTTTTCTCCTTAGTACCACCCACCTTAGAATCTAAAACAGAACTATTCACACAAAGCACTAATCAAGGACTGAATGAAAATCAGTGCTTTCCCCATCCTCATCTTGAAAATTTGGCACAGAGTGGGGAGAGGAGGGAAAGATTCACCTAGCTTCATGCAACAAGTCCCTTAAAATTCTGTCTACAATCTGCTCTTAGTGAGACATGACCAAAGAGATATCATGCAGCTTTTTCACCTGTGCAACTGCTTAACATTAGGGGCAACTTTTGAATTTATTTAACTTATAAGGTCTCCCTCTGAAACGCTGCCAAAGGATAAGTACATATGCTATGTAAGTGCACCCTGGCACTGGTGAATTGAGAGACATGAAATGGATGTGGGATGGTGTTACACAATCATGGCATAATGTCATGACAGGGGCATGCCTCTACATGACACATACTATACCACCAATGCAGCAACTTACTGGTTGTTATAATTGACAGTCACAGAGCTCCCGCAAACCCTGGGTCTTAATGCCTGTAACATTAAGTCTAAAAAGAATTGGCGCTGTAACCTCCACCTGGCCAACAGTAGGACACCCAAGTTAAATTTAAGTAGTCAATGAGGAGTTTTTGGAATTTCAAACCCCCTTCAAATGAATGACACTATGCTAATCCTCTGTGTTCCACAATCCCTCACTGAGGTCAACTAGCATAGAGTGTACTAAAGCACAAATTTGCCCCCACAGCCACAACACTGGAATGCTATTGAGCAGCACTGTTTCTCTGGGGCTGAAACAATGCTAAACATAATCATACAGCACAGCACTGCACACTGTTTCCCTCTGTAGCAAGAAACATAAATGTGTGGACAGTAACACTAACAAGCACAAACTGAAAGGGAAGAATCAAACCAATAAATCTCATCACCCTCCCCCCACCGCCGAATCCAACTCACTGTCCGCAAAAGCATCAGAACTGCAAAGCATGGTTCTAACTCAAATAAGACACATGGTGCACCAGAAGCCCTTACCTTTGGGAACTGTGCGACGGGTATCAGACAACGCTCAGAAAGCTTGATGTTTTTCTGTGTCAGAACATCAAGGAATCTCTTTTCATCCTCTTTCTTCTCTCCCTTCTGAAGCTTTTCCATTTCTGGAAAAGAAAAATAATTAGAAACTCCTCTACTGAGCAAATGGTACAATGGTCACAATTCAGACCATGTAAACCCCCAGTCAGATAGGAAGAAACGTTCCTAGAGTCATAAAACATTCATAACACAGAAGAAGGAGGCCATTTTTCCCATCATGTCCATGCCAGTCGACAAAGAGCTACCCACCTTCCTGTACTCGGTCCATAGCCCTGCAGGTCACGGCTCTTCAAGTAGACATCCAAGTACTTAAATGTGGTGAGCGTGTCTGTCTCTACCACCCTTTCAGGCAGAGTGTTCTAGGTCCCTGCCACCCTCTGGGTGAAAAAAATGTTTCATCTCCACTCTAATCCTTCTACCAGTTACTTTAAAAGCTATGTCCCATGGTTCTGACCATTCTATGTTTTTCCTATTTACTCTATCGCGGCCCCTCAATTTTATACACCTCAGCCTCCTCTACTCCAAGGAAAAACAACCCCAGCATATCCAATCTTTCCTCACAGCTGAAATTTTCCAGTCCTAGCAACATCCTTGTAAATCTCCTCTGTACATCTTTCCTGTACTGTGGTGACCAGAACTGTACACAGTACTCAGGCTGTAGTCTTGAGTAATGCAGTATACAGTTCTAGCATAACCTCCTGCTTTTATTTTCTGTACTTCAGCTAATAAAATGCCATATGCCTCATCGATCTGTCCTATCTTCAAGGACCTGTGGACACACACTCCTAGGTCCCTCTGTTCCTCCACACTACTCAGTATCTCCCATTTATTGTGTATTCCCTCGCCTTGTTGCACCCCCCAAAATGCATAACCTCACTTCTCCAGATTAAATTCCATTTTCCACTTTTCTGCCCATCTGTATCTTTCTAGTCTAAAACTTTCCTCCTCACTGAATCATACGGCCATTTTTGTATCAACTACAAGCTTCTTTATCATGCCCCCTACACTTAAGTCTAAATCATTAATAAAAACGGCAAAAAGCAAGGGACTGAATACGGAGCCCTGCAGCACCCACTGGTAACAGCCTTCTAGTCGCAATACCTGTCAATCATTACCTTTTGCTTCCTGCCACTAAGTAGTAGCATACTTGACTTTCCAAAAGGCATTTGATAAGGTGCCACACAATAGGTTAATATACAAGATAAGGGCTCAGGAAGTTGGAGGTAACATTAACATGGATGGAGAATTGGTTAACAGGCAGGAAGCAAAGAGTAGGGATAAACAGGGCATTTTCAAGTTAGCAGGCTGCAACTAGTGGAGGAAAGCAAGGATTAGTGCTGGGGCCTCAGCTTTTTACCTTAGCAGAAAGGTCAGTGACTAACTGCATAGATTTAAACAGTGTTTGGTGGGAAGATTAAGAGGGGAGATGAGTAAAAATGTTTTCACCCAGAGGGTAGTGGGGTCTGTAACTCAGTTCCTGAAAGGGTAGTAGAGGCAGAAATCCTCAACTCAGTTAAAAGGTGTCTAGACGTGCACCTCAAGTGCCATAACCTGCAGGGCTATGGACCAAATGCTGGAAGGTGGGATTAGGCTGGGTGGCTTGTTTTCCAGCCGGTAAAGACAATGGGCCAAGTGGTCTCTTTCTGTTCTGTAAACTTTCTATGATTCATCGAGCATGGGGAGTCTCAGCATTTGGGAGTGGGAGAGTGCAGACTGGAGACAAGAACACGTAAGGTATTTCATAGCGCTGGGGACCAGAGTCTAGCAATGTCATGGGTCAATGGAATCAAATATCCTTATGGGAGAAGGGTGCCAAGGATAATGGGATCCAACTTCCATAGCCCCTTTCAATCAAACTCCAAAACCAACAGGCAAAAAAAATCAAATGCCAGGAGTATGCAATTTCCTGACAACACACTCTTGGGTGCCCTGAAAGTGTAAATGTGGAAAATGTAATCTTTAGTGCACTACTGATGAGCTTGCTGACAATGTTTAATAAGGTTTCTGTAATAATTTATTTAAAAATACTAATTCCCATGTGGAACACTGAAGTTACTGGCTAATGCAATTTCCAAGTTTTATTTAAAAAATTCCAAGGGCCTTAAAATAATGGGTCAAGATGACTTCAAAAACTGCAAAAAATACCACAATCACTGATGCCACTGATCACATTTCATGTTAATAAGTTCCATTGCCACCCTAAATAATAGTATTTATTTCCAAGATTCTTCCAAAGTAATTTGGAATAAAAAGAAAATTAAATCCTGAAAATAGATGGGGGAGGGGATGAATGGCGATACACGATTCTAGCCCTGCTGTATCTGTGATTTGCTCTGCATCACAAAACAGCTCTCCTCCTCACTGTCCCTTTTCACTATTTGGTTCTGTGAGACAAGCATGGTGTAATAATTACAGGGCTTCATACCAATTTGATGTGGTTTTGCAAAGAAGCATTCACAAAACCACTTTAAGTGAACGAGACAGGCAGAACATTTAAATAAGCAGCAATCTAGTGTAGTGACCGACTCTTAAGATAGGTAACAGCACAAAATGAACCCATGCCCCAGAGAACAGCAAAAGAAAACCGTTTTGTGCATGACTCAGCACAGAGGACACCACAGAAAATAACCAGGTGTTAGAGTCCCCCCCCTTGTCACAAAATATGCTTCCATTAGCCTCTGTCTAATTCAGTTACAGTAAAATTCCTGCTCTTGTGGGTCATGCCATATATCTAGAGATGTAATCATACCCTCCATTGATGTTGGAAGTTTAAGACATAGCTGGATTTGGGCCAACTCTTGTGGCATTAACCAGAAGACTTCCCGCCCTAGACAAGATGATTACTGGAACAGCCATAAGATCGATCCCTGGGCTCAGCATTAAAATGGGTTTACGTTTACTATGCCTGCTGAATGCTTACAACCAGCCTTTCAGCTGGAATGAATTCCTCTCAATGTAGGTCTACAATACATAGCATGAACTCATCACATCAACAAAGCTGCGTGACATTAAATAATTAATGACACTCCCACAAGCTCCGAAACAGCAGACACTGTCTTATCTTGCTCCACTTTACCACTGTGTGAAAAGATGCACTTTCTTTGCTGAGAACAAAAAATGTTCTTCCAGTGATCTGTTTTCACATACTCAATGCAACAGCTTTGATCATTTATCTGCTTTAAACTCTCGAGGCACATACTTGCTTGGGTAAATATCATGTATAGTTACCACTCAACAACATTTAAAAAACTGCTAATGCTTATTCTCGCTATGAATTGTATATTATTGATTTTTATTGCATTGTTAGCTCCTGTACAATGCTTCAGATACAGGACACTCCAAAATTCACATTCCAGCTTTAGCATTTCTGTTCTAACCAGGTGAGAAAGAGGTTTAGGGCTCCCTCGTAGCCTTCACCTGGTCTTACTGTAACAGGG
The DNA here is from genome assembly GCF_036365525.1 of Heterodontus francisci. NCBI lineage: Eukaryota > Metazoa > Chordata > Chondrichthyes > Heterodontiformes > Heterodontidae > Heterodontus > Heterodontus francisci. The sequence continues at coordinate 8,601,645 of NC_090401.1, forward strand.
TTTAAGTTTAAACACACCGTGTTTTCAGCTCCCACTTGGTGAATCCTTGTCAGCACAACAGGTTTTCTCAGGTTTAAAGAAAAGTGAAATTTTATTAAACTTAAACTCAAATTTGGTTGACACCTTTGGATACACGACGTGCCCATGCTAGCATGCATACGCGATACATACATGCAAACAGAGACAGAAAAAAGAAAAATAAAGTGGAACGGTTTGAGGCAATATCGGAAGAGTTTTTGTTACTGTTCTTCGAGCTCACTGCAGATTGTAGTTAGATCTTGCTTTTTGTTGGGGCCCAGTATTCTTCTTAAACTTTGTTCGCTGTAGAAGCCTTTTCTCTTGGGGTTCATGTGTCTTCAATGGATTCAGAGGCTTATGAGAAAGAGATGGGAGCAAGCAGACAGGAGAAAGATCTTCTCAGTCCAGGAGCAAATAGACTTTCTGCCCCAACTGTACAAATTCAAAAAACTCAAAATCTTAGTCAACTAGGAATGCGAGCTCCCGCACCTTCAACATCTGGTGATCAAAAGTCCATTGTGGGTTGAATGTGTCAGGGAATGGCTGCTTTGTCCTTCCAAACACTGTCTATGTTAATATGCAAATGTATTTTCCAGCCACAGCTGATCTGTTTAACAAGTCCTTTCTTCACTCCAGCAACAGTTTAAAATCAATGTTCATGACAAAATTAATGTACCTCATTCTTGTCAGGTGGGGGCCTGGCATGACAATTTCCAACAGAATAAGATATTAAGTTATACGATATATAGTCTCAAATTATTACCCATACCTGCTGCCCCGAATGTAACTATCAAGTCACTGAATTGCCTGCAAATTAATGCTACCTAAAAGCAATCATCCACTGAGGGCAGAATAACCCAATTTTATCCAATGTATAGTTTCTCGTGCAGAAAATCTTCCTTTTACACGTTCCTAGCAACTACTGCGTACTCATTTTACCCCAAGTCAAAGTTACCAGTCACCAGAAATAAATAATTTTTCAGAGCCTTTCACAACCTTAGGGCATCACAAAGCACTTTACAACCAATGAAGTGTAGTCTCTCTTGCAATGCAAGAAATGCAACAGCCAAACTGTGCACAGCAAGCTCCCACAAACAGCCATGTCATAATGACCTGAATGATTTGTTTTGTGTGATGCTGATTGAGGGATAAATATTATCCAAGACATTGGGTATAGCTTCACTGTTCTTCAAAATAGTCTCATGGACCTTAAAAGGCAGAGCCTCGGTTTAACATCGTATCTGAAAGACGGCACTACAGTGTCAGCCTAGATTTTTGTGTTCAAGTCCTGCAGCAGGACTTGAACCCAAAGCCTTCTGATTCAGAGCTGTCAGTGCTACCCACTGAGGCATGACTGACACTGTTAAGCTGCAACTAATTGCTTCCCATCAGCCAATAAACAAACATTGAGCTAAATAATACTCTATTCAATTTCTGGCAAAGGAACGTCACAGTCAAGACTTATTTAAAAAAACACACATTCTTTGGCAAGCTTCAGTTTTGCATTGATACAAACCATTAAAATAACCATGAAAATTAGCTCAGTGGAATGCAGATACACAATTTACCTTTGTGCGGTCTCCAGTAAAACTGTGGTGAATGAGTTTCCGGAGTGTGTTAGGGATGGTTTTCTAGAGCAGTATGTTGAGGAACCGACTAAAGAACAAGCTATTTTAGATCTTGCATTGTGTAATGAGAAAGGGCTAATTAATAATTTTGTTGTAAAAGAATCTTTAGGGATGGGTGACCATAATATGATGTAAAATTCTATTATGTTTGAAAGTGAGACAGTTCAATCCGAAGCCAAGGTGTTAAATTTGAACAAAAGAAATTATGAAGGTATGAGGGGAAAATTGGCTGGAGTGGATTGGGAAAATACATTAAAAAATATGACAGTACATAGACAATGGATAGTTTTTAAATAAATATTAAATAGTTTACAGCAATTATACATTCCTTCAAGGCACAAAAACCCAAAAAGTAAAAGGCAGTCAACCGTGGCTAACAAAGGAAGTTAAGAAAAGGCCTATAAAGTTGGCAGAAATAGCATTAAACCTGAACATTGGAAGGATTTGCGAATACAGCAAAGGAGGGCCAAGGAACTGATGAAGGAAGAATATGTAAGTAAACTAGCAAAAAATATAAAAATGGACTGTAAAAGCTTCTATAGGTACGTAAAAAGGAAATGTTTGGCTTAGACAAATATGGGTCCATTACAGGCAGAGTCAGGAGAATTTATAATGCAGAATAGAGAAATGGCAGAGAAGCTCAATGATTACTTTTTGTCTGTCTTCACTGAGGAAGATACAAGAAAGCTCCCAGAATTAGAGATCCAAGGGAGAATGAGGAATTGAAGGAAATTAGTAAGGTTATATTGGAGAAATTAATGGGGTTGAAGGTTGATAAATCCCCGGGACCTGATACTCTACATCTCAGTGTTGAAAAAGGTAGCTATGGAGATAGTGAATGCATGGGTGTTAATCTTCCAAAATTCTACAGATTCTGGAATGGTTCCTGCAGATTGTAAGGTAGCAAATGTCACCCCACTATTTAAGAGGGGAGAGAGAGAGAAAACAGGGAACTACTGTTAGCTTTACATTAGTAGGGAAAATGCTAGAATTTATTCTAAAGGGATGCGATAATGGACACTTGGATAATAGTGGCATAGTCAACATTGGAAATCATGAATGGGAAATCATGTTGTTTGACAAACCGGCTGGAGTTTTTTGAGGATGCTACTACAGAATTGATAAAGGGGAGTTGGTGGACGTAGTATACTGGGATTTTCAGAAGGCTTCTGATAAAGTCCCCCACAGGAGGTTGGTTAGCAAAATTAAAGCACATGGGATAGGAGGTAATATACTGACTTGGATTACAGATTGGTTATTCCTTTACTCTGTTTTTTGCCTGTTAAACATGTCATTCTCACGTTGGCAGGCTGTGAGTAGTGGTGCACTGCAGGGATCAGTACTTGGGCCCCAGTTGTTCACAATATATACCAATGATTTGGATGTGGTGACCAAATGTTGTATTTCCAAGTTCACGGCTGACACAAAACTAGGTGGGAATGTGTTGTGAGGAAGATGCAAAGTGGCTTCAAGGGGATTTGGACAGAGTGAGTGAGCAAGAATGCAGCAGATGGAATATGTGGAGAAATATGAGGTTATCCACTTTGGTAGTAAGAACAGATGTGCAGAGTATTTCTTAAATGGTAAGAGATTAGAAAGATGCACAAAGAGACCTGGGTATCCTTGTCAATAAACCACTGAAACGTAACATACAGGCGCAGCAAGCAATTAGGAAGGCTAATGGTATGTCAGCCTTTAATAGCAAGAAGATTTGAGTACAGGAATAGTGAAGTCTTGCTTCAATTGTGTAGAACCTTGGTTAGACCGCACCTGGAGAACTGTGTGCAGCTTTGGTCCCCTTATCTTAGGAGGATATTATTGCCAAAAAGGGAGTGCAACGAAGGTTCACCAGACTCGTTCCCGGTATGGCGGGACTGTCCTATGAAGAGAGATTGGGGAAACTGGGCCTGTATTCTCTAGAGTTTTGAAGAATGAGAGGTGATCTCATTGAAACCTACAAAATACTTAGAGATAGACAGGGTAGATGCAGCTAAGATGTTTCCCCTGGTTTGGGCGTCTAGAACCAGGGCATGCAATTTCAAAATAAGGCGGAAGCCACTTAGGACAGAGATGAGGAGAAATTTCTTTACTCAGAGGGTTGCGAATCTTTGGAATTCTCTACCCCAGAAGGCTGTGGAAGCTCAGTCATTGAGTATGTTAAAAGCAGAGATTGACAAATTTCTAAATGCAAATGACATATAGGGTAATGGGGATAGTGTGGGTAAAAGGCATTGAAGTGCATGATCAGCCATGATCGTATTGAATGGCAGAGCAGACTCAATGGGCTGAATGGCCTACTCCTGCTATGTTCCTATGAAACTAGAACTAGTTTGTTTCAATAGTGGGAAAGCAGCATAGCTTTCAATTGTAGTAGGTACGTACTCTTGACAAAGTTCATGAAGTAACTCCAGAGATAGAATACACAACTACTAACAGCAGCACTGGTTAAAAGATGTTGGCACCTGTATTGCAAATCTTCAGCTTTGCAGTCAATATCTGTTGGAGAAATTTTCTTAGCTTTGCTAATTATTACTTAACTTTGTAGGAGCAGAAAAGCAGGACACAGCTTGTAGCTAATCTAACCACAACCAACGGTCATAAATTGTAGACAGAGCAGCTAACCACAATCAGACATTACGGCCAGATATGGTGTCTGGAGTGGGCATTGAATTAAGGAACTAGCTTGTTATTGTTGAAACTGATGTTTCGCTGACCTCGGACCCAGCATGGTGCACCATTACGTAGGCAGTCTTGTGGGTGCTTATCTAATTGTGAAACTGTTAGCTCTGCCTTTTTTATACTATATAAGTCCACGGCGATCTGTAGCTCTTTGGGAGTAGCGCTGGACCGCATTTAGGTAAGGTGTGCTCCCCCATATCATGCAATAAAGGGTTTGATTCTCAACGTCTGAATCTGGAGAATTTGTTCAACAATTGGGCACAATCTGGATTTTCTCCAACAATATCAGACAAGAACACAGTGCCACAAGCCACATGATACGTCAAGAATGCAAGATCAGAGAGTCACCCTGCTGAATCCTTCCGACACGCAGAATGATAAACAAGCTGCGCACTGCAGGACTGTCATGGAATGAAACTATTCAGATCTGCTGCTCAGTTTGCACTGACAGTAAAATCTATTTCAAAACAGGCAGCAAAACTTGACCACACACCTGTAGGGGCCAAATCATGGTCACAAGGCCTTTGCTACACACTGCTCCAATAAAACACACACACACACAAACAATATAAAAAAAGGCTTGAACAGACGTAGGACACAGAAAACATCTTAAAGGGCCCTGTTAAATTATGTAACAGCTGCCCTTTAGCATCAAACCACCATTGTGTACGTAATACAATGCTCCTCTCCATATATAGCAGGGTATTTTCCAACCTATGCCAACATAACCACAGGAGATCCGTTTGAGTTTTCTCAATTTCACACTTGCACATTTATGTAATTACATCCATTACAGAAAGTCTATCTTTCAGTGAAGCCTGGGCATTCAGGAGGAAAAGACAAGAAATCTAAAGAACCATTTTCAACAACCTTATCATGCAATTCACTTGAACACCTCCTACAGCCTAGATCAATGCAGATGAAAGTCTGATTTCATGTCTACTCAAAATTCAAGAAGAAACTTGTCAAATAGCTTTGAAAAGCAGTTCAATCTTGAGCAAATGGCACCATTTCAGCACAGGCATCGTGTGAATAACTGTGCAAAGGAAAAGGTCTGCTTAAAACAGCTTCAGATTACAGCGACTTTATTGAAAAATCTCAATTTAAATACAGCTCTTACAAATGGCTGCAGAATAGGTGACAGTGTAACAAGTAATTTAAACAATCCAACCTACAAAGGAGCATTAGACAACCACAAAGTAAATTGTTAATGCTGTTGATATCAATCATACATAGAAACACAGGAACATATGTCAATCTCTGCTTTAAACAGACTGAGCTTCCATAGCCCTCTGGGGTTGAGGATTCCAAAGATTCACAACCCTCTGAGTAAAGAAATTTCTCCTCATCTCTGTCCTAAGTGGTGTTCCCCCTTATTTTGAAATTGTGCCCCCTGGTTCTGGACTCCCCAAGTAGGGGAAACATCTTACCTGCATCTACCCTGTCTACCCCTTTCTGTATTTTGTAGGTTTCAATGTGATCACCTCTCATTCTTTGAAACTCTAGAGAATACAGGCTCAGTTTCCCCAATCTCTCTTCATAGGATAGTCCCACCGTCCCAGGAACAAGTCTGGTGAAACTTCGTTGTACTCCCTATTTGGCAATAATATCCTTCCCAAGGTAAGGGGACCAAGACTGCACACACTACTTCAAATGCAGTCTAACCAAAGTTCTATACAATTGAAGCAAGACTTCACTACTCCTGTACTCAAATCCTCTTGCAATAAAGGCTAACATACATTAACCTTCCTAATTGCTTGCTGCACCTGTAGGTTAGCTTTCAGTGACTTATTGACAAAGACACCCAGGTCCCTTTGCACATCTACACTTTCTAATCTATCATTTAAGAAATACTCTACACCTACCAAAGTAGATAACCTCAATTTTTTCCACATTATATTCCATCTGCCATGTTCTTGCCCACTCACTAATTCTACCCAAATCCCTTGAAGCCCCTTGGCATCTTCCTCACAACACACATTCCCACCTAGTTTTGTCTTATCTGCGAACTTGGAAATATGACTTTTGGTCCCCACGTCCAAATCATTGGTATATATTGTGAACAGCTGGGGCCCAAGCACTGCGGTACCTCACTACTCAGCCTGCCAACACGAGAATGACCCGTTTATTCCAACTCTGCTTTCTGCCTGTTAACCAATCCTTAATCCATGCCAGTTTATTACCTCCTATCCCATGTGTTTTAATCTTGCTAACCAACCTCCTGTGAAGGACTTTATCAAAAGCCTTCTGAAAATCCAAGTATACCACATCCACCGACTCGCCTTTATCAATTCTGTTAGTATCAAAATATTCCAACATGTTTGTCAAGCATGATTTCCCATTCATAAATCCATATTGACCTATGCCCAATCAGATCATGATGCACAAAAAGCCAGAGGCTGTGACAGTGAACCTAATTACAAACTGCAACCTGAATCAAGCGCCCTGCTCCTTAGACCAGAACCAGACTTCCGTATAGGTGATAACGCCACCAGTGCTGACAACTTCAGCAGCATAAATGAATGCCAAGCAATCTGGTGACCTAATCACAGTATGAGACAGCTATCTATCGTCAACACAATCACCTAAGCTGGCCAAAAACAGAAAACTCTGCAAACACTTAGCAGGCCAGACAGCATCTGGAAGGAGGGGGCAAAGGTGGGTTTCAGATTGCTGACCTTTCACCAGAACAGCCATTTGTTACAGCCGAACAGCTTATTAGATGGAACAACTCAAGGGAAAGAAAGAAGGGTCTATGATTAAGTGAAGGTTAAGGGATGCTTAAAAGACAGGAGTTAAGGATTTGACAAAAGGAGGCAATGAGAATTAATGCAAGAGACCCAGAAAATGTATAAATCCAGGGTACCAGGGAAAATCTGACAAAGCACAGAAGGTCCAAGAAGCAGGCGACACCACGGATGAGATGTATCCCTAGTGTCATCTGTCTTTTTCTTCCATCTGAAAGCCTTGGAGTTCAAGACTAGCAATTTTAAACAGTACTCAATCCCCAATGAGGGGGAAAATTCTTATTTTGCTGCCCACATAACACACTGACAAGTGCAAAATTTGTTGAGAGTCAACAGATAAGCCTGACAATCAAAGTGCTGCTCTCAAATCTGTTAACGAGGAAACAGCTAAACCAGGCTTTTCTATTATAACCTTTAATGAGCTACAAATAAATCACAAGAACATTCAACTTGCAAGTTCATCCCACCACAAAGCAAGTCGAAAGCTACAATCATAAAACTGAAATATGCAGCTACAAAGCCATCAAATACATGTCACTGTAATCCTTACTGAACTCCTGAATGTCAGTAATCTACATTAATCACCAGCAAAAATACAAGTGTACTGTATACAACTAATCTTGCAAAGGGCACACACATACCATTCATGATTTCCAGGTGTATGTGTAGCAAAAGTATCTTATCCCAAATATGTTACATAATCTGTATCTACTAGTCTCACAGGCAAATAAAGTTTGTAATCTACATATAAATCCATTTGCCTTTGGTGAATTATCCATTTTGCTATGGATAATTAATTGTTGCAGCCATGGCTCAGGGTAAGCACTCACACGCGAGTCAAATGATTGTGGGTTCAAGGGGCCACTCCAGAGACTAGAGTGGCATTCCCAATGCAGTACTGAGAACATAAGACATAGGAACAGGAGTAGGACATGCGGCCCCTCCAGCCTGCTCCACCATGGCTGATCTGAATGTGGCCTTAACTCCACTTTACTGCAGACCCCCTCCTCCCACCACCCCCCCCCCCCCCCCCCCCCAATACACTCGACTACTTTCTAGATCTGTCTAACTCAGTCTTGAATATATTCAATGACGCAGCTTCGACTGCTCTCTGGGGAAGAGAATTCGAAAGATTAACGACGCTTAGAAGAAATCCCTCCTCATCTAACGAAGTGTTGCACTGCCAGAAGTGGCGTTTTTCGGATGCCGACCTGCTGTCTCAGTTGGGGACAAAACATCCAGCTGTATATTTTCAAAGAGCAGGGTAAGTTATCCCCAGTGTCCTGACTTAAATTTATCCCTCAAACCCCAGCACAAACACAGATTAGCCGGACATTATCACTACTGTTTGTGGGAACTTGCTGTGTGAAAACTGGCTGCCACGTTTCCTCCACTTACAACAGTGACATTTTATCGGCTGCAAAAAGCTTTGGGACCGCCTGTGGTAGTGAAAGGCGCTACAGATGTGCAAGTCTGAGCTCGGAAAGATCACAGACCCATCACCCCTGGGTGGTACAGCTCCATTTCCTGCCGAACCGCACCGTGCCTGAGAGACGGCACATGGGAAGCGAGACAACCCCGGCCACAAAACACGCCCGGTGTACCAATCCGACAGCACAATGGTGACCTGGGCCGGCGCCAAACCCACCGCCCGCCGTTCAGGAAGCAGCCGGGCGGCGGGTGTCGTGGAGTCCACTCACCCCCTCCCCCACTCCCGGGCCATGTGCTGCTCCCTTTGTTCTCCGCCGCACCGCCGCCATGATTTAGAGAGAAGCCCCGCCGTGAGCCCGAAGCCTCCCCCAGATTTATTCCGCTGGCGGCTGCTCCAGCTGAAGCCCTGGGCTCCGGGCGGCTATGCTCTCGTACCCGGATCGGGTCCAGGCGGTCACCAGGCCGGACAGGCCGCACCTCAAGGCAGAGAGCGGCCGCAGATCGGGTTTCCGCGCCGGGCCCTGTCAGCGCGTGCGGCTGAAGCCGCTTCCTCACCTGCCGTCAGCAGCCGGCTGGCGTGCACGAAGGACGGATCCAGGCTGTCCTTCTCCGCCATCAGCTCAGGGAGGTACTTCTCACTCGCCATCGCCGCTCTGCTCCCTCACGTACTTACTCCCTCACAGAGCCTGCGCACCAACCGCCACCCGCTTTCCCGCCCCACAGCTTCCATTGGACAATCACTGGCAATCTCACACCCCATTCGCCAGCGCTGCACGGCTCAGAACCGTCACTCGCTGCCCACAATGGCATCCAGATTGTCTATTGGGTGCTTCACCTGTCAATCAGATACTCTCCGCCCATATTCCTTCACGCTGCAGTCAATTACACTTAGGTCGCGTTCTTATTGGCTATATTCCACGTCAATCATGTGTCCCCTTTAAGTACGTCACCACGAGCTCCACTGTTCGGCCTTTCGACGCCATGGTGGACTGATGATGAATTGTTGGAGAGGATCCGACAAATCGAGACAGAGCTTCTAACAACAAACCGAAACTGACCGGGAGAAAGGGGACAGTGAGACGTCAATCAAAACGGGACACCGTCGTCCCCAGTGCCCGACCTGTCAATCAATCACACCGAGGCACCACCCCATACGGTGTCCGGCCTGTCAATCACACGGCTGATGTTTAAATCCCATGATGTAAACCAGTATTTGTCACTTAAACAGCAGGAGGCCAATGCGATTAGAGAGAATACCCGGGTGGGTATTTGGGGCTGGTCTCTGGGCCAGTGACTGAGCTTTCCACGCGGTGACGGTCAAAGGTCACAGGTCAGCCTGTCTCTGCCTCATGTCAGATTTACACATGTAACAAATGCAAATTCTCTAGAATCTTAGCCCAACATTTACACCATTCCCTCCCCGGCAAAACTCCCCTGACACCCAAGGCAAAGGTGAAAGAGGAGGTAACTCAAATGCTTGAAGGGTATAACATTGATAAGGAGGAGGTTTTGGATAGGCTCTAATTAGAGTTAATAAAGCAGCAGGACCGAATGAGATGCATCCAAGTATACAGAGGGAAGTGAGCGTGGAAATTGTAGAGGCATTGGCCATAATTTTCCATTCTTCCTTAGACTCAGGGTTGGTGCCAGACAACTGGAGAATTGCAAATATTACGCCCTTGTTCAAAAAAGAGTGTAGAGATAAGCCCATCAACTGCAGGCTAGTCAGTTTGATTTCTGTGGTGGAGATAATATATATATATATATATATATATACACAAGGGCAGCACAGTGGCTAGCACTCACAGTTCCAGAGACCCGGGTTTGCTTCTGGGTACTGCCTGTGCGGAGTTTGCAAGTTCCGCATGGGTTTCCTCCGGGTGCTCCGGTTTCCTCCCACATGCCAAAGACTTGCAGGTTGATAGGTAAATTGGCCATTGTAAAACAAATTGTCCCTAGAGTAGGTAGGTGGTCGGAGAACTGTGGGGATGTGAGAGGGAAAAATGGGATTAATATAAGGTTAGTATAAATGGGTGGTTGATGGTTAGCACAGACTCGGTGGGCCAAAGGGCCTATTTTGGTGCTGTATCTCTCTATGACTCTATATACTACTGTGCGCTAGATAGTGAGGAGGATGGCTGTAGGCTGCAGGAAGATATTGATGGTCAGGTCAGATGGGCAGAAAAGTGGCAAATGGAATTCAACCCGAAGAAGTGTGAGGTGATGCATTTGGGGAGGTCAAACAAAGCAAAGGAATATATGATGAATGGGAAAATACTGAGAAGTGTAGAGGAAGTGAGGGACCTTGGAGTGAATGTCCCCAGATCCCTGAAGGTAGCAGGACAGGTCGATAAGGTGGTTAAGAAGGCATATGGAATAAGAGCAGGGAGGTTCTGCTGGAATTGTATAACTCATTGGTTAGGCCTCAACTTGAGTACTGTGTGCAGTTCTGGTCACCTCATTCCAGAAAGGATGTAATTGCACTAGAGAGGATACAGAGGAGATTTACGAGGATGTTGCCAGGAGTGGAACAATGCAGCTATGAGGAAAGATTGGATAGGCTGGAGTTGTTCTCCTTGGAACAGATAAGGCTGAGGGGAGACCTGATTGAAATGTACAAAATTTTGAGGAGCCTGGATGTGAGTGGAGGTGAAGGCCCTACTTACCTTAGCAGAGAGGTCAGTGACGAGGGGGCATAGATTTAAAATGATAGGTAGAAAAATTAGAGGGTAGATGAGGAAAACCTTTATCACCCAGAGGGTGGTGGGGGTCTGGAACTCATTGTCTGATAGGGTAGTTGAGGCAGAAACCCTCAACTCATTCAAAAGGAGTCTGGATATGCACCTCAAGTGCCGTAATCTGCAGGGCTATGGACCAAATGCTGGAAGGTGGGATTAGAATGTGTGGATCGTTTTTCGGCCAGCACAGACACAATGGGCCAAGTGGCCTCTTTCTGTGCCTTAAGCTTTCTATGATTCTATTCTGTTCTATGATATGTCTAGAAACAGCAAGACAAACATATGAACTAGGAACAGGAATAGGCTGTTTAGCCCCTCAAGCCTGCTCCGCCATTCTATAAGATCATGGCTGACCGGTGTCTGGACTCAACTCCATTTTCCTGCCTACTCCCGATACCCATATACTCCCTTATTTGTCAAGAATCTGTCTACCTCTGCCTTAAAAACATTCAATGATCCTTCCTCCACTGCTCTCTGGGCAAGAGAGTTCCACAGACTCACGACCCTCTAATTCTTAAATGGGAGACCCCTTAGTTTTAGTCTCTCCCACAAGAGAAAACATCCTTTCAACATCCATCCTGTCAAGTCCCCTCAGGATCTTGTATGTTTCAATAAGATCACCTCTCATCCCTCTGAACTCCAATGTATACAGACCCAACCTGTCCAACCTTTCCTCATAAGATAACCCTCTCATCCCAGGAATCAGTTGAGTGAACCTTCTCTGAACTGCTACTAATGCAATTATATCTCTTTTTAAGTAAGGAGACCAAAAACTGTACACAATACGCTAGATCTGGTCTCACCAATACCCAAAATGTAGAAAAATATCTCTAATTTCCTGTTCCATTCCCCTTGCAATAAATGACAGCATTGCATTTGCCTTCTTAATCACTTGCTGTACCTGGATACTAATTTGTTGTAGTTCGTGTACTAGGACACCCGAATCCCCCTGTATCTCCATTAGATCGGAAAATGGTGAATGAAGAGAGGGAGCGAGAAAGAAGGAAACTACAGGCCAATTAGCTTAACATCTGTCATGGGGAAAATGTTAGAAGCTATTATTAAAATCATTATAGCAGGGCACTTAGAAAAATTCAAGGTTATCAGGCAGAGTCAACATGATTTTGTGAAAGGGACATCATGTTTAACCAATTTATTGGAGTTCTTTGAAGAAGTAACATGTGCTGTGGATGAAGGGGAACTGGTAGATTGTACTGTACTTAGATTTCCAGAAGGCATTTGATAAGGTGCCACATCAAATGTTATTGCGGAAACTAAAAGCTCATGGTGTAGTAGGTGACAGATTGGCATGGATAGAAGATTGGTTAGCTAACAGGAAACAGAGTGTCGGCATAAATGGGTCATTTTCTGGTTGGCAAGATGTAAGGAGTGGTGTGCCACAGAGATCAGTGCTGGGGTCTCAAATTATTACAATTTATATAACTGACGGATGAAGGGACCGAAGGTATGGTTGCTAAATTTGCTGCTCACACAAAGGTAGGTAGGAAAGTAAGTTGTGAAGAGGACATAAGGAGGCTACAAAGGGATATAGATAGGTTAAGTGATTGGGCAAAGATCTGGTAAATGGAGAAGAATGTGGGAAAATGTGAAATTGTCCACTTTGGCAGGAAGAATAAAAAAGAAGCATATTATCTAAATGGTGAGAGATTGCGGAGCTCTGAGATGTAGAGGGATCTGGGTGTCCTTGTGCATGAATCGCAAAAGGTTAGTATGCAGGTACAGCAAGTAATTAGGAAAGCAAATAGAATGTTATCATTTATTACATTGGGAATTGAATACAATAGTAGGGAGATTATGCTTCAGTTGTACAGGGCATTGGTGAGACCACAAGTGGAGTACTGTGTACGGTATTGAATTCCTTATTTAACAAAGGATGTAAATGCATTGGAAGCAGTTCAACGAAAGTTTACTAGACTAATACCTGAAATGGGCAGGTTGTCTTGTGAGGAAAGGTGGACAGGCTGGGTCTGTATCTGCTGGAGTTTAGAAGAGTAAGAGACGACTTGATTGAAGCATATAAGATCCTGAGGGGTCTTGACAGGGTGGATGTGGAAAGTGTTACGAGACGGTTTATTTTTGTCCTAAAATCTTAGAATTCTGTGTGTTTTAAAAAACTGAAAAAAGGATTTGAAGTGGTCATGGACACCTGTGGAGAAGTGGGACTTAACTAACAGTGCATTTCTCTTGCCTTGGTAATAACATATTAATTGGGGACTCATCCAGAATCAAATCCAACACTAATAATGTTAATTGTGAGGGGACTAATAATTGAAAGGGAAAAAAATAAAAGAACCAGGTTTCTTGTGTAATAGGGAAGTGTCTACACCACCGGAATGACATTAGCAGTTGCTGCAGCTTTTCTGGGAAAGGGGAATGCAGTACCCCACTAGTCACTGCCTGCCATTCAGAAAAAGACCTGTTTATTGCTACTCTCTCTTTCCTGTTTGCCAACCAATTTTCTATCCATCGCAATACACTACCTCCAATCCCATGCGCTTTAATTTTACACGCTAATTTCTTATGTGGGGCTTTGTCAAAAGCTTTCTGAAAGTCCAAATAAACCACATCCACTGGCTCCCCCTCATCAACTCAACTAATTACATCCTCGAAGAATTCTAGTAGATTTGTCAAGCATGATTTCCCTTTCGTAAATCCATGCTGACTCCGCCCGATTCTACCACTGTTCTCTAAGTGCTCTGCTATAAAATCTTTTATAATGCACTCTAGAATTTTCCCCACTACTGACGTCAGGCTGACTGGTCTATAATTCCCTGCTTTCTCTCTACCTCCCTTTTTAAATAGTGGGGTTACATTAGCTACCCTCCAATCTGTAGGAACTGTTCCAGAGTCTATAGAATCTTGAAAAATGACCACCAATGCATCCACGATTTCTAGGGCCACTTCCTTAAGTACTCTGGGATGTAGATTATCAGGCCCTGGGGAGTTATTGGCCTTCAATCCCATCAATTTCCCCAACACCATTTCTCTACTAATACTGATTTCCTTCGGTTCCTCTCTCTCACTAAACCCTGTGTTCCCCAACATTTCTGGTATGTTAGTTGTGTCCTCCTTTGTGAAGACAGAACCAAAGTATGCATTTAGTTGGTCTGCCACTTCTTTGTTCCCCATAATAAATTACCCTGTTTCTGACTGTAAGGGACCCACATTTGTCTTCACCAATCTTTTTCTCTTCACATACCTATAGAAACTTTTACAGTCAGTTTTTATGTTCCCCGCAAGCTTACTCTGATACTCTATTTTCCCCTTCTTAATCAATCCCCTGGTTCTCATTTGCTGAATTCTAAACTGCTCTCAGTCCTCAGGTCTGTTGTTTATTCTGGCAGATTTATATGCCTTTTCCTTGGATCTAATGCTATCTCTAATTTCCCTTGTGGCTACCTTTCCTGTTTTACTTTTGCGCCAGACAGGAATAAACAATTGTTGCAGTTCATCCATGTGCTCTTTGAATGTTTGCCATTGCCTATCCACCGTCATCCCTTTAAGTAACATTTCCCAATCTGGCATGGCCAACCCGCGCCTCATACCTTCGTAGTTTCCTTTACTAAGATTCAGGGCACTAGTCTCAGAATCAACTACATCACTCTCTCATCCCCAAGGGGTCTCGCACAACTAGATTGTCAATTATTCCTCTCTCATTACCTCGTCTGGGGTGGCCTGTTCTGTATAAATACAGAGGTCTGGGTGCAGCCTGCAAACAGAGTGCAGATTGCAAGCTGAGTGTGGAGATACAAGTTTGATGAGTAGCGAGTTTGGTGAAGGGGGGCAGGAGGTGCTCCATTTTCTACTTTTTTTCCTACTTTTTTATTCTCCAGTATTTGATTCTTGCTTCAGTGCAGTGGAAGGAACTGTTTGGTGATTATTTAGTAAGCTGTTCTACTTATAATAAATAGTCTGCAAAGTTAAGGTATGGCAGGGCAGCTCTGCCGAGTGGAATGTACAGCCTGTGACATGTGGGAAGTCATGGACGCACCATGTGTCCTAGACAGACACATCTGCAGTAAGTGTCACCGGCTGCAGAAGCTTGAGCTCCAGGTTTCGGAACTTGAGCGGCAGCTGGAGTCACTGTTGTGCATGCGTGTGCCGGAGGACTATGTGGATAGCACGTTTAGGGAGGTGGTCACACCGCAGGTTAGGAGCATGCAGGCAGATGGGGAATGGGTGACTGCCAGGCAGTCTAAGAGAACCAGACAGGTAGTGCAGGAATCCCCTGATATGATCTCACTCGCTAATCGGTTTTCCATTCACATTTCAGGTGAGGGTGATGGTTCCTCAGAGGAGTGCAGTCAGAGCCAAGTTTGTGGCATCACAGTTGGCTCAGCTGCACAGGAGGGGAGGAAGAAGAGTGAAAGAGCAGTAGTGATAGGGGATTCATTAGGGCAACAGACAGGTGTTTCTGCGGCAGTAAACGTGACTTCAGGATAGTATGTTGCTTCTCTGGTGCCAGGGTCAAGGATGTCATGGAACGGCTGCAGGACATGCTTCTGGGGGATGGTGAACAGCCAGAGATCATGGTCCACATTGCTACCAATGACATAGGTAAGAAGGGGGATGAGGTCCTGAAAGAATATTTTAGGGAGCTCGGAAGGAGATTAAAAAGCAGGACCTGAAAAGCAGTAATCTCAGGATTACTCCCAGTCCCATGTGCAAGTGAGCATAGGAATAGGAGATAAGAACAAGAAATGCTGGAACCACTCAGCAGGTCTGGCAGCATCTGTGGAAAGAGAAGCAGAGTTAAAGTTTCGGGTCAGCGACCCTTCATCGGAACTGACAAATATTAGAAAAGTCACAGGTTATAAGCAAGTGAGGTGGGGGTGGGGCAAGAGATAACAAAGGAGGTCTAAATTGGACCAGGCCACATAGCTGACCAAAAGGTCACGGAGCAAAGGCAAACAATATGTTAATGGTGTGTTGGAAGACAAAGCATTAGTACAGATTAGGTGTAAATACACTGAATATTGAACAGCAGCAAGTGCAAACCTGAAAAAAAACAGTGGGTAAGCAAACTGAACAAACTAAGATGAAATGAAATAAATGCAAAAAAAAGATTGTAAAAAATGTAAAAAAGAATGTAAAAAAAAAGGAAGAAAAAATAACTAAAAATGAAAGTAAAATGGGGGGCTGTCATGCTCTGAAATTATTGAACTCAATGTTCAGTCCGGCAGGCTGTAGTGTGCCTAATCGGTAAATGAGATGCTGTTCCTCGAGCTTGCGTTGATGTTCACTGGAACACTGCAGCAATCCCAGGACAGAGATGTGAGCATGAGAGCAGGGGGGAGTGTTGAAATGGCAAGCAACCGGAAGCTCAGGGTCCTGCTTGCGGACTGAGCGGAGATTTTCCGCAAAGCGGTCACCCAGTCTGCGCTTGGTCTCCCCAGTGTAGAGGAGACCACACTGAGCAGTGAATGCAGTATACTACATTGAAAGAAGTACAAGTAAATCGCTGCTTCACCTGAAAGGAGTGTTTGGGGCCTGGGATAGTGAGGAGAGAGGAGGTAAATGGGCAGGTATTACACCTCCTGCGATCGCAGGGGAAGGTGCCCTGGGATGGGGACGAGGTGGTGGGGGTAATGGAGGAGTGGACCAGGGTGTCGCGGAGGGAACGATCCCTTCGGAATGCTGACAGAGGAAGGGAGGGAAGATGCGACTGGTAGTAGCGTCACGCTGGAGGTGGCGGAAATGGCGGAGGATGATCCTTTGGATATGGAGGCTAGTGGGGTGAAAAGTGAGGACAAGGGGAACCTGTCACGGTTCTGGGAGGGAGGGGAAGGGGTGAGGGTAGAGGTGCGGGGAATGGGTCGGACACGGTTGAGGGCCCTGTCAACCACAGTGGGGGGAAATCCTCGGTTGAGGAAAAAGGAGGTCATATCAGAAGCACCGTCATGGAAGGTAGCATCATCAGAGCAGATGCGTCGGAGACGAAGAAACTGGGAGAATGGAATGGAGTCCTTACAGGAGGTAGGGTGTGAAGAAGTGTAGGAATAGGAGAATTGAGTAATTGAACACATGGCTGGAGAACTGCTGTAGGAGGGAGGGCATCAGATTTCTGAGACATTGGGATTGATTCTGGGGCAGGTGGGACCTTTACAAGATGGACAGGTTGCATCTTAGCAGGACTGGGATGAATATCCTCGTAAGGAGATTTGCTAGTGCTGTTGGGGAGGGTTTAAACTAAATTGTCAGGGGGATGGAAACCTGAGAGGGAGCTCAGATTGGAGAGAAGCAAAACTAGTAACTTGTCAGGGGTGTGGGAAACAGGAACAAGTAGTAGAGAGGAATATCAAGGAGCATAGAATACAGGGGGAGATAGATAGCACAAGAGTAGGGAATAGTAAGTTATTAGGTGGGGTCAGAGTAAGGGAGAAAGTAATAAAGTCTGAATCAGAGTTAATGTGCATGTATGTGAATGCACGGCGTGTGGTTAATAAGACTGGTGAGTTACAGGCTCAGATTGCCATGTGCAAAGATGATGTTGTAGCTATAACGGAGACCTGGTTCAAACAAGGGCAGTACTGGGTGTTAAATATTCCTGGATTAAAGTTGTTCAGGAAAGATAGGAAAGGGAAAAAAAGTGGGAGGGGTGGCAGTATTGATTAAGGAGAGCATTGCAGTGCTGGAGAAAAAGGATGTCCCAGAGGGGTTGAGGACAGAATCAATTTGGCTAGAGCTAAGGATCTCGGTGTTGTCAAGAGGCCACTGACTAGTGGGAAGGATGTAGAGGAACAAATTTGCAAGGAAATTACAGACAGGTGCAAAAATTATAGTGTAGTTATAATGGGGGACTTTAATTATCCAAACATAGACTGGGATAATAGTAGTGTAAAGTGCTAAGAACCAGAGTTGCTAGAGTGTGTTCAGGAAAATTTTCTACAGAACGTGAAAAAAGGCACTGCTAGACCTGGTTCTTGGGAATGAGGTGAGTCAAGTGGATCAAGTATCAATAGGCGAGCATTTAGGGGACAGTGATCATTGTATCATAAGGTTTAGGCTGACTATGGAAAAGGACAAAGAGCAATCCAGGGTAAGAATAATTAACTGGGGGAAGGCCAACTTCAAAGGGGTAAGAATGGAGCTGAGTGAATAAATTGGAGTGAAAAGCTGGCGGGAAAACCGGTAGATGAACAATGGGCTACCTTCAAAGAAGAGTTCAGGCATAGTCGAGGTTTGTTCCCTTGAAGGGGAAAAGTAGGGCAAACAAATCCAGAGCTCCCTGGATGACAAAAGAGGTAGAGATTAAGATAAAGAAGATAAAGTGTGCTTATGACAGATGCCTGGTAGAAAATACTATTGAGAATCAAGCTGAATATAGAAGGTCCAGAGGGGAAGTGAAGAAGCAAATTGTGTGTGAATAAATCAGCTCTTCCAGTATGCCACGGTCTGGGTGGTACTTCAGTAGCTATCATCTCTTTCTGCTGTGTTGTTCTGTATTTCTGGTATACAGAATCACAGAATTGTCACAGTGCAGAAGGAGGCCATTTGGCCCATTGTGTCTGCACTGCCTCTCCTAATGAGCATTTCATCGAGTGCCACCCCCTGCCTTCTCCGCATAACCCTGCACATTCTTCCTTTTCATGTAACAGTCTAATTCCCTTTTGAATGCCTCGATTGAACCTGCCTCCACCACAATCTCAGGCAGTGGATTCCAGATCCTAACCACTCGCTGCGTGAAGAGGTTTTTCCTCATGTCACTTTTGCTTTTTTTGCCAATCACTTTAAATCTGTGCCCTCTCGTTCCCGATCCTTTCACGAGTGGGAACAGTTTCTCTCTATCTACTCTGTCCAGATCCCTCATGATTTTGAAAACAGTCCCAACTTCTCCAATCTATCTTCATACCTGAAGTTCCACATTCCTGGAATCATTCTCATGAGTCTTTTCTGTACTCTCTCCAATGCCTTCACATCTTTATGGGTTCAACACCTCATCACCACACTACCCACGGGGACATGAGTTTATAGAAAGACAAGTCCAGATGGTCAAAAGAACCTTTGTGAAATGCCAAGAGATGATGGAAGATCCAAACCTTATGTTATGATCAGGTGAGACGGGGTCATAGAATCATAGAGTCATAGAGTCGTACAGCATAGAAACAGGCCCTTCGGCCCATCGCATCCATGCCGACCATTATGCCTAATACTAATCCCACTGCCTGCATGAATTCCATATCCCTCTATGCCTTGCTCATTCAAGTACCTGTCCAGATGCCTCTTAAATGTCGTTACTGTTCCTGCCTCCACCACCTCCTCAGGCAGCTCATTCCAGATACCCACTATTCTTTGTGTGAAAAATTTACCCCTTTGATCCCCTTTAAACCTCCTCCCTCTCACCTTAAATCTATGCCCTCTAGTTTTAGTCACCCCTACCATGGGAAACAGACTCTGGCTATCACCCTATCTATGCCTCTCATAATTTTACATACCTCTATCATGTCCCCTCTTAGCCTCCTTCACTCCGGAGAAAACAGACCCAGCCGATCCAATCTCTCTTTATAACTCAAGCCCTCCAAACCAGGCAACATCCTTGTGAATCTTTTCTGCACCCTCTCCAGCTTAATCACATCTTTCCTGTAGTGCGGCGACCAGAACTGCACACAGTACTCCAAATGCGGCCTAACCAACGTTATGTACAACTGTAACATGACGTCCCAACTCTTGTACTCAATGCCTTGGCCGATGAAGGCAAGCATGCCATATGCCGCCTTCACCACCCTATCTCTCTGTGTTGCCACTTTCAGGTCTCCAAGGTCTCTCTGCTCAACAACACTCCCCAGGGCCCTACCATTCACTGTATATGTCCTGCCCTGGTTTAACTTCCCAAAATGCATCACTTCACACTTGTCTGCATTAAATTCCATTTGCCACTCCCTTGCCCACTTTCCCAGTTGATCTATATCCTGTTGTAACCTTAGACAACCTTCTTCATTGTCCACTAAACCAGCAATTTTGGTGTCATCTGCAAACTTACTAATCATGCCCCTTACATTCACATCCAAGTCATTAATATATATGACAAACAACAGAGGGCCCAGCACCGATCCCTGTAGCACACCACTAGGGGTCTAGGTGTTCCCTCTCAGCCTTTGCCTGGTTTAACCGTAACAGGGTTTGATTTTAGAAACACCGTGTTTTTAGCTCCCCCTCAGTGAATCCTTGTTCACTGCTCCAATTGTAAGACAAAGAAATCAAACAGGTTTCCTTAGATTTAAACAAAAAAGGTAGAAGTTTATTCATCATAAACTCTAATCTGGTTAACGATTACAAATATGCGATGCAGCCACACTAGCATGCACACGCGATAAACACAAACGCAGATAAAGACAGAAAAAGCAGAAGGAATAAAGGGGAAAAGTTTGAGGTAGTTATAGTCCTTTAAGTTCAATGTGGATTCTTTGGTTGCATGTAAATCTTGCAATTTGTTGGGGCCCAGCTCATGCTTCAACTTGATTCGATGTCGGAGTCTTTTCTCTCTTGAGGTGTACGTGTCTTCTCTGGGCCCGGTGGCTTGGGAGAAGATGAGAGAGAGAGAAAGCCAAGAGAGAGGCTTTCTTCCAGGTTCCAGTTCAAAACTTCCTTCTTCCTTTCTGTGTGGCACAATTCAAAAAACCCCAGGTTTCCCAGCAGGTTAGTCATGTGACTAGCTCCTTATTTGGAACAGTGTTTCCTGCGAGGTTTGTGGATTGTATTACCTTAGCAGTCTCTGGAATGCGCTTCCTTACACCTTCACTGTCTGGTGATCACAATCCATTTGGCTTAGTTGGAGCAGGGAATAATCCTTTGTCTCCACTAGCAGCGTCTCTTAGTGTGCAAATATCCTTCCAGCCCAGTGATCTTCAAACAAGTAATTTCTTCAGTCCAGCCACAGTTTAAAATCAATGTTCATATGACAAAATTAATATGACTCATTCTTGGCAGGTGGGGGTCTGCATCGCACTTGCCTTATTGTCAGTCCGATCTACACCTGATGACTGACATGAAATCACCTGCAGAGCTATTGAATGGAAGTAAGTACAAGACAACTCTGCCAAGCAAGATACATCCTCTAAATGACCATGAGGAAGTGAGACAACAACTCACTGAAGCACAGGTAGAAGGATATCAACACTTCAACAAGCGTGCTAAATCCCTACCCGATCTGGTGAAAAGACAAACTGTACATGTACAGGATCCAATCATGAAAACCTGGAGCCCAGCAAAAGTTGTTGGTGAAGCTCTGAGTTCCAGGTCATATATTTTTTTTTAGAATTTTTAGAATATTACAGCGCAGTACAGGCCCTTCGGCCCTCGATGATGCGCCGATCATCTGACCTACACTATTCCATTTACATCCATATGTCTATCCAATGACCACTTAAATGCCCTTAAAGTTGGCGAGTCTACTACTGTTGCAGGCAGGGCGTTCCACGCCCCTACTACTCTCTGCGTAAAGAAACTACCTCTGACATATGTCCTATATCTTTCACCCCTCAACTTAAAGCTATGTCCCCTCGTGTTTGCCATCCTCATCCGAGGAAAAAGACTCTCACTATCCACCCTATCTAACCCTCTGATTATCTTGTATGTCTCTATTAAGTCACCTCTCCTCCTCCTTCTCTCTAACGAAAACAACCTCAAGTCCCTCAGCCTTTCCTCGTAAGACCTTCCTTCCATACCAGGCAACATCCTAGTAAATCTCCTCTGCACCCTTTCCAAAGCTTCGACATCCTTCCTATAATGCGGTGACCAGAACTGCACGCAATACTCCAGGTGCGGCCTCACCAGAGTTTTGTACAGCTGCATCATGACCCCGTGGCTCCGAAACTCGATCCCCCTACTAATAAAGGCTAACACACCATATGCCTTCTTAACAGCCCTATTAACCTGGGTAGCAACTTTCAGGGATTTATGTACCTGGATACCAAGATCTCTCTGCTCATCTACACTACCAAGAATCTTCCCATTAGCCCAGTACTCTGCATTGCTGTTACTCCTTCCAAAGTGAATCACCTCACACTTCTCCGCATGAAACTCCATTTGCCATCTCTCAGCCCAGCTCTGCAGCCTATCTATGTCCCTCTGTACCCTACAACACCCTTCGACACTATCCACAACTCCACCGACCTTCGTGTCATCCACAAATTTACTAACCCACCCTCCTACACCCTCATCCAGGTCGTTTATAAAAATGACAAACAGCAGTGGCCCCAAAACAGAACCTTGCGGTACACCACTAGTAACTAAACTCCAGGATGAACATTTGCCATCAACCACCACCCTCTGTCTTCTTTCAGCTAGCCAATTTCTGATCCAAAGCTCTAAATCACCTTCAACCCCATACTTCCGTATTTTCTGCAATAGCCTACCGTGGGGAACCTTATCAAACGCCTTACTGAAATCCATATACACCACATCCACGGCTTTACCCTCATCCACCTGTTTGGTCACCTTCTCGAAAAACTCAATAAGGTTTGTGAGGCACGACCTACCTTTCACAAAACCGTGCTGACTATCGCAAATGAACTTATTCTTTTCAAGATGATTATAAATCCTGTCTCTTATAACCTTTTCCAACATTTTACCCACAACCGAAGTAAGGCTCACAGGTCTATAATTACCAGGGCTGTCTCTACTCCCCTTCTTGAACAAGGGGACAACATTTGCTATCCTCCAGTCCTCCGGCACTACTCCTGTCGACAATGACGACTTAAAGATCAACAACAACGGCTCTGCAATCTCCTCCCTGGCTTCCCAGAGAATCCTAGGATAAATCCCATCTGGCCCAGGGGACTTATCTATTTTCACTCTTTCCAAAATTGCTAACACCTCCTCCTTGTGAATCTCAATCCCATCTAGCCTAGAAGGCTGTATCTCAGTAATCTCCTCGGCAACATTTTCTTTCTCTACTGTAAATACTGACGAAAAATATTAATTTAACGCTTCCCCTATCTCCTCTGATTCCGCACACAACTTCCCACTACTATCCTTGATTGGCCCTGTTCTAACTCTTATCATTCGCTTATTCCTGATATACCTATAGAAAGCCTTAGGGTTTTCTTTGATCCTATCCGCCAATGACTTCTCGTGTCCTCTCCTTGCTCTTCTTAGCCCTCCCTTTAGATCCTTCCTGGCTAGCTTGTAACTCTCAAGCGCCCTAACTGAGCCTTCACGTCTCATCCTAACATAAGCCGCCCTCTTCCTCTTGACAAGCGCTTCAACTTCTTGAGTAAACCACGGCTCCCTCGCTCGACAACTTCCTCCCTGCCTGACAGGTACATACTTATCAAGGACACGCATTAGCTGCTCCTTGAATAAGCTCCACATTTCGTTTGTGCCCATCCCCTGCAGTTTCCTTCCCCATCCTACACATCCTAAATCTTGCCTAATCGCGTCATAATTTCCTTTCCCCCAGCTATAATTCTTGCCCTGCGGTATATACCTGTCCCTGCCCATCGCTAAGGTAAACCTAACCGAATTGTGATCACTATCGCCAAAGTGCTCACCTACATCTAAATCGAACACCTGGCCGGGTTCATTACCCAGTACCAAATCCAATGTGGCATCGCCCCTGGTTGGCCTGTCCACATACTGTGTCAGAAAACCCTCCTGCACACACTGGACAAAAACAGACCCATCTAAAGTACTCGAACTATAGTATTTCCAGTCAATATTTGGAAAGTTAAAGTCCCCCATAACCACTACCCTGTTACTCTCGCTCCTGTCGAGAATCATCTTCGCTATCCTTTCCTCTACATCTCTGGAACTATTCGGAGGTCTATAGAAAACTCCCAACAGGGTGACCTCTCCTCTCCTGTTTCTAACCTCGGTCCATACTACCTCAGTAGACGAGTCCTCAAACGTCCTTTCTGCCGCTGTAATACTTTCCTTGATTAACAATGCCACACCCCCCCCTCTTTTACCCTCTTCTCTGTTCTTTCTGAAACATCTAAATCCCGGAACCTGCAACATCCATTCCTGCCCCTGCTCTACCCATGTCTCTGAAATGGCCACAACATCAGGATCCCAGGTACCAACCCATGCTGCAAGCTCACCCACCTTATTCCGGATGCTCCTGGCGTTGAAGTAGACACACTTTAAACCAAGTTCTTGCTTACCAGTGCCCTCTTGCGTCCCTGTAACCTTATCCCCTACCTCCCTACTCTCAACAGCCTGTACACTGGAACTACAATTTAGGTTCCCATTCCCCTGCTGATTTAGTTTAAACCCCCCCGAAGAGCACTAACAAATCTCCCCCCCAGGATATTGGTACCCCTCTGGTTCAGGTGAAGACCATCCTGTTTGTAGAGGCCCCACCTACCCCAGAAAGAGCCCCAATTATCCAGGAAACCAAAACCCTCCCTCCTACACCATCCCTGCAGCCACGTGTTCAACTCCTCTCTCTCCCTATTCCTCTCTTCGCTAGCACGTGGCACAGGCAACAACCCAGAGATAACAACTCTGGTTGTTCTCGCTCTAAGCTTCCACCCTAGCTCCCTGAATTTCTGCCTTAAATCCCCATCTCTCTTCCTACCTATGTCGTTGGTGCCTATGTGGACCACGACTTGGGGGTGCTCCCCCTCCCCCTTAAGGATCCCAAAAACACGATCGGAGACATCACGTACCCTGGCACCTGGGAGGCAACACACCAACCGTGAGTCTCTCTCGTTCCCACAGAACCTCCTATCTGTTCCCCTAACTATGGAGTCCCCAATGACTAATGCTCTGCTCCTCTTCCCTTTTCCCTTCTGAGCAACAGGGACAGACTCTGTGCCAGAGACCTGCACCCCATTGCTTACCCCTGGTAAGTCGTCCCCCGCAACAGTATCCAAAACGGTATACCTGTTGTTGAGGGAAACATTATATATATATATAAATATATCATTGATATCAAAACCGGTAAGCAAATGAGAAGGAACAGAGTCCATAGTCCAGCTACGCCTGGGCTGGAAATACAGAAAAGACAATCAACAACACCAGAAATATCACTATCCAGTCAGACGACATCAACAGCGTCATCAGCAAGTGACACAACATTAGCAACAGCAAGCACGACTCCTACAACACCAAGAGCAACACACACAACATCAACTGTGTAGCGTGCCAACTCACCACTGAGAGCAACGAATGCCAAGTCCACAAGATGGAGGCACAACATCTTTCCACCTAAGTGATACCATGAATAATAGTTTTAGAAACGGAAAGAAGCTATAAAAGACTCTGAAAGGGGTTCAGTATATGTCTAAAAGTCAATTGTTAATCTTCTTTAGTTTAGGCAAAAGTTAAAGATTGGAACAGTTATATTGATTAGAGGCATTATGTTTTTTTAAAAAGAGAGATGTTATATATTGTTGTATTATTTGTACAGAGTTAGGAACTAATTAGCTAGGAACTAATTGTAATAGGAAAGTGTATTCTGGGGGCTACATTCACTACTGCATGGCAGTCCTGTGATGCGTAACACGACCCTGGTCTAAAGCAGTTCCTACCAAGCAGCATGGCAGGCTATATGAAATAAACAAAGAGCTCCAGCCTTTCCAAGTCCAGAGTGTGATCATTTCTAACTTATGGGAACCAGATGACAACCAGGAAACATAACACCATTATAGGAAGGGGATTGGAGCTATTTAAAAGAGTCAATCGAATGAAAGATTGTAGCTATAGAATAAAGCACCAAAACGTAGAACTGTGGAAGTGAAGAGGGTGGAAACTAATCGAGGTTTTAAGGTTATGAAAGCTATCAAGAGGGTAAACACAGAATCACAGAATTATTACAGCACAGAAGGAGGCCATTCGGCCCATTGTGTCCACACCGGCTCTCCGAATGAGCAATTCACTGAGTTCCAATCTGCTGCCTTCTCCCCATAACTCTGCACATTCTTTTCATATAACTGTCTAATTCCCTTTTGAATGCTTCAATTGAACCTGCCTCCACCACACTCTCAGGCAGCGCATTCCAGACCTTAACCACTCGCTGCGTGAAAACATTTTTCCTCATGTCACTTTTGCTTCTCTTACCAAATACTTTAAATCTGTGCCCTCTCGTTCTCAATCCTTTCACGAGTGGGAACAGTTTCTCTCTATCTGCTCTGTCCAGACCCCTCATGATTTTGAATACTTCTATCAAATCACCTCTCAGCCTTCTCTTCTCCAAGAAAAACACTCCTAACTTCTCCAGTCTATCTTCATAACTGAAATTCCTCATCCCTGGAACCATTCTCGTGAATCTTGTCTGTACTCTCTCCAATGCCTTCATATCTTTCCTAAAGTGCGGCACCCAGAACTGGATGCAATTCTCCAGCTGAGGCCAAACTAGTGTCTTATATAAGTTCAACATAACTTCCTTGCTCTTGTACTCTATGCCCCTATTAATAAAGCGCAGGATACTGTATGCTTTATTAACTGCTCTCTCAATCTGTCCTGCCACCTTCAATGATTTATGCACATATACACCTAGGTCCCTCTGCTCCTGCACCCCCTTTAGAATTGTACCCTTTATTTTATATTGTCTTTCCACGTTCTTCCTACCAAAATGAAACACTTCACATTTCTCTGTATTGAACTTCATCTGCACCTGTCTGCCCATTCCACCAACTTGTCTCTGTCCTCTTGAAGTTCTACACTATCCTCCTCACAGATCACAATGCTTCCAAGTTTCATATCATCTGCAAACTTTGAAATTGTGCCCTGTACACCAAGGTCTAGGTCATTAATATATATCAGAAAAAGCAAGGGTCCCGACACTGATCCCTGGGGAACTCCACTACAAACCTTCCTCCAGCCCGAAAAACATCCATTAACCACTACTCTTTGTTTTCTGTCACTCAGCCAATTCCTTATCCATGTTCCTACTGTCCCTTTTATTCCATGAGCTACAAATTTGCTCACAAGTCTGTTGTGTGACACTGTATCAAATGCCTTTTGAAAGTCCATGTACACCACATCAACAGCATTGTCCTCATCACCCCTCTCTGTTACCTCCTCAAAAAACTCCAGAAGGTTAGTTAAACATGATTTTCACTTCAGAAATCCAGTAAAACACTGAATCAGTAATGAGCTGGCAAAGACTGAGAATAATCAATAAAATATCAATCAGGACATTAAAGAAAATTGTGACTTACAGAAGGTTGTTGGAATGGGGATGTTTTATCACAAGGAGGCAGAGACCAGCACACAAAATTGTAGAATGGTTACAGAACAGAAAGAGGTCATTCACCCTGTTGAGTCCATGCCTGCTCTCTCCCCTGCCCTTTCCCCATAACCCTGCAATTTTTTTTTATCTCCGGTGTTTATCCAATTCTCTTTTGAAAGCCACGATTGAATCTCCCTCCATCACACTCTCAGGCAGTGTATTCCAGATCCCAACCACTTGCTGTGTAAAAAGGTTTTTCCTCATGTGACCTTTGGTTCTTTTTCCAATCCCATTAAATTGGTGACCTCTGGTTCACAACCCTTCCACCAAAGGGAAAAGTTTCTCTATCTACTCTGTCTAGACGCCTCATGATTTTGAACGCTTCTTTTAAATCTTCCCTCAACCTTCTCCCCTTTAAGGAGAAGAGCCCCAGCTTCTCGAATCTATCCACGTAACTGAAGTCTCTCATCCCTGGAACCATACTCATAAACCTTTATGGTACCCTCTCAAAAGCCTTCACATCCTTCCTAAAGTACTGTGCACAGAATTGGACACAATCCTCCAGTTGAGCCTGAACCAGTGTTTGATAAAGGTTCATCATAACTTCCTTGTTTATGTTCCCTATGCCTCTGTTTAGAAAGCCTACGATCCCGTATGAATTATTAACTGCTTTCTCAACCTGCTCTGCCATCTTCAATGATTTGTGTTCATATACCCCAGGTCCCTCTATTCATACACTCCCTTTAGAATTGTACCCTTTATTTTATATTGTCTCTCCTCATTCTTCCTACATTAAATTTCAAAGAACAAGGAACAAAGAACAGTACAGCACAGGAACAGGCCATTCGGCCCTCCAAGCCTGCGCCGATCTTGATGCCTGTCTAAACTAAAACCTTCTGCACTTCCGGGGTCCGTATCCCTCTATTCCCATCCTATTCATGTATTTATCAAGATGCCTCTTAAACGTTGCTGTCGTACCTGCTTCCACCACCTCCCCCAGCAGCAGGTTCCAGGCACTCATCACCCTCTGTGTAAAAAACTTGCCTCACATATCCCCTCTAAACTTTGCCCCTCTCACCTTAAACCTATGTCCCCTAGTAACTGACTCTTTCACCCTGGGAAAAAGCTTCTGACTATCCACTCTGTCCATGCCACTCATAACTTTGTAAACCATGTTGCCCCTCCACCTCCGTCGTTCCAGTGAAAACAATCCAAGTTTATCCAACCTCTCCTCATAGCTAATGCCCTCCAGACCAGGCAACATCCTGGTAAACCTCTTCTGTACCCTCTCCAAAGCCTCCACATCCTTCTGGTACTGTGGCGACCAGAATTGTACACAGTATTCCAAGTGTGGCCTAACTATGGTTCTGTACAGCTGGAGCATGACTTGCCAATTTTTATACTCTATGCCCCGACCGATGAAGGCAAGTATGCCGTATGCCTTCTTGACTACCTTATCCACCTGCATTGCCATGTTCAGTGATCTGTGGACCTGTACGCCCAGATCTCTCTGCCTGGCAAGCGCTGAGTGGATGATCCATCCCGGCCGCATCCGGAGGACCCCAGCATCACAGATGCCAGTCTTCAAACAGTTTGATTCCCTCAACCCGATATCAAGAAGCGTCTGATGGTACTGGATAGAGCAAAGGCTATGGGTCCTGACAACATCCTGGTTGTAGGACGAAAGAGTTGTGCTCAAAAACTAGACACGCTCTTAGCAAAGCTGCTCCAGTAGAGCTACACTACAAGAATCTATCCGATAATGTGGAAAATTGCCCTGACACGTCCTGTCCACAAAAAGCAGGACAAATCCGCTTCAGCCAATTACTGCCCAGTCTACTCTCAATCATCAAACCAATGGAAGGCACAATCGACAGTGCTATCAAGCACCACTTACTCAGCACAAACCTGCTTACTGATGTTCAGTTTGGGTTCTGCCAGGGCCATTCTGCTCCACACCTCATTACAGCTTTGGTCCAAACCTGAATACAGGTTTGAATTCTGGAGGTGAGACGAGAGTGACTGCCCTCAACATCAAGGAAGCAATTGACGGAGTATGGCATCAAGGTGCCCTAGCAAAGTTGAAGTCAATGGAAATGAGGGGGAGCCTCTCCACTGGTTAGTCATATCTAGCACAAAGGAAGATGGCTGTGGTTGTTGCAGGCCAATCATCCCAGCCCCAGTACATCGCTGCAGGCATTCATCAGGACAGTGTCCTAGGCCCAACCATCTTCAGCTCTTCAATGACATTACCATCGCTGAATTCCCCACCATCAACATCCTGGGGGCTTACCATTGACCAGAAACGTAACTGGACCAGCCATATAAATACTGTGGTTACAAGAACAGGTCACAGGCTGGAAATTCTGCGGCGAATAACTCACCTCCCGACTCCCCAAAGCCTGACCACCATCTACAATGCACAAGTGAGAAGTGTGATGGAAAGCTCTCCACATGCCTGGATGGAGTGCAGTTGCAAAAACACTCAAGAAGTTCAACACCATCCAAGACAAAGCAGCTCACCCGACCGACACCCTATCTACCGCCATAAACATTCACTCCCTCCACCACTGGCACATCGTGGCAGCAGTATGCACCACGTACAGGATGCAATGCAGCAACTTGTCAAGCCTCCCTTGACAGCACGTTCCAAACCCCTGATTTCTATCACCTGGGAGGAAAAGGGTAGCAGATGCATGGGAACACCACCTTCTGCAAGATCCCCTACAAGTCGCACACCATCCAGACTTGGAACTATATTTCTGTTCCTTCACTGTTGCTGGGTCAAAAAGCTGGAACTCCCTCCCTGTGGATGCACCTACACCATATGGACTCAGTGGTTCAAGAAGGTGGCTTGCCACCACCTGCTCGAGGACAATTAGGGATGGACAATAAATGCTGGCCTAGCCAGTGACTGCTACATCCCATGAATGAATAAAAAAAGGTGGAGGACATCAACGGGCCAGGCCACAGAAAAAGGATGTACAGCATTTGTGCTCACAACCCTGCCATTCCATAGGATGGGCAGCACAGTGGCGCAGTGGTTAGCACTGCTGCCTCACAGCTCCAGGGACCCGGATTCAATTCTGGGTACTGTCTGTGCGGAGTTTGCAAGTTCTCCCTGTGTCTGCATGGGTTTCCTCCGGGTGCTCCAGTTTCCTCCCACTGCGAAAGACTCGCAGGTAATAGGTAAATTGGCTGTTATAAATTGCCCCTAGTGTAGGTAGGTGGTAGGGCATATGGGATTACTGTAGGGTTAGTATAAATGGGTGGCTGTTGGTCGGCACAGACTCGGTGGGCCGAAGGGCCTGTTTCAGTGCTGTATCTCTAAATAAAATAAAAAAATAAAAATAAAGTACCCTTGTTGTTGCCTGTTAGCCTGCCAACCCAAACTGCTGTCACGCGCTGCTGCAGTGAATCCCGTAGATGGTACACACTGCTGCCACTGTGCTTCGGTGGTGGAGGGAGTGAATGTATGTAAACGGGGTGCCAATCAAGTGGGCTGCCCCGTCCCGGATGGCGTCAAGCCTCCCGAGTGCTGCTGGAGCTGCACCCATCCAGGCAAGTGGAGAGCATCACAATCCCGACCCGTGCCCCGTAAATGGTGGGCAGACTTTGGGGAGTCAGGAGGCGAGCCACTCGGCGCAGGACTCCCAGCCTCTGTCCCGCCCCTGCAGCCACAGCATCCACATGGCTACTCCAGTTTAGCCCCCGGTCAATGATAACCTCCAGGATGTTGATATTGGGGGATTCAGCAATGGTAATGCCATTGAATGTCAAAGGGAGATGATTAGATTCTCTTGTTGGAGATGATCATTGCCTGGCATTTGAGTGGCGCAAATGTTACTTGCCACTTATCAGCCCAAGCCTGGATATCGTCCAGGTCTTGCTGCATGTCTACACAGACTGCTTCAGTATCTGAGGAGTTGCGAATGGTGTTGAACCTTGTACAATCATCAGTGAACATCCCACTTCTGACCTTATGATTGAAGGAAGGTCATTGATGAAGCAGCTGAAGATGGTTGGGCCTACGACACTACCCTAAGGAACTCCTGCAGTGATGTCCTGGAGCTCAGACGACCGACCCCCAACAACCACAACCATCCTCCCCTGCGCCTGTAATGACTCCAACCTGCGAAGAGTTCTCTCCCCGATCCCCACTGACCCCAGTCCCGCCAGGGCTCCCCGATGCCACACTCAGCGAAATGCGGCCTCGATGTCAAGGGCAGTCACCCCCACCTCACCTCCTGACTCCAGCTCTTTTTGTCCATGTTTGAACCAAGGCTGGGACAAATATCCTTGCAGTAAGGTTTGCTAGTGCTGTTGGGGATGGTTTAAACTAGCTTGGCAGGGGGGTGGGAACCTGAGCATAGTCTTAGACAGGACAATTTCAGGGCAGGGAACAGGAAGCAGAAAATTAGCGAGTGA
The DNA here is from genome assembly GCF_036365525.1 of Heterodontus francisci. NCBI lineage: Eukaryota > Metazoa > Chordata > Chondrichthyes > Heterodontiformes > Heterodontidae > Heterodontus > Heterodontus francisci. The sequence continues at coordinate 8,633,452 of NC_090401.1, forward strand.
CACTGAAAGACAGAAGAAACAAAGGTTAAAAAGTGTGCAGCACAGGAATTTGGCAGTATTAAAGGGTACTTATTTAAATGCAAGTAGTATAGTAAATAAAGCCAATGAGCTGAGGGCACAGACACAAGGCAACATGATATCATTGCTATAATGGAAACTTGGCTTAAGGAGGGGCAAGAATGGCAACTCAATATAGCCATGTAACCGCTGATTCCATCAGCCTGTTTTATGTCGTCTTGAAGCCTATCGCTATCCTCCACACAGTCATCTGCAAATTCACACTCAGGTCCTGGTCATTAATATACATCAAGAAAAGGAGTGGCCCGAGTACTGACCCCTGGGGAACACCATTGTATATCTTCCTCCAGTCTGAGAAACAACCACTCACCACTACTGTCTGTTTCTTGTCATTGAGCCAACGTTGTATCCATGCTGCTATTGTTCCTTTTATTCCATGATGCTCAACTTTGCTGACAAGCCTATTATGTATCACTTTATCAAACGCCTTTCGGAAGTCCATATACACCACATCAACTGCATTACCCGGCAAAAAAACTCAATCAATTTTTTTTTATTATTCATGCCCGGGATGTGGGCGTCGGTGGCTAGGCCAGCATTTATTGCCCATCTCTAATTGCCCTTGAGAAGGTGGTGGTGAGCTGCCTTCTTGAACCACTGTAGCCCATGTGAGGTAGGGACACCCACAGTGCCGTTAGGAAGGGAGTTCCAGGATTTTGACCCAGCGACAGTGAAGGAACAGTGACATAGTTCCAAGTAAGGATGGTGTATGACTTGGAGGGGAGCTTGCAGGTGGTGGTCCCATGCATCTGCTGCCCTTGTCCTTCTAGCTGCAGTGCATCTTGTAGATGGTACACACTGCTGCCACTGTGCATCGGTGGTGCAGGGAGTGAATGTTGGTGCATGGTGTGCCAATCAATTGGGGTGTTTTGTCCTGGATGGTGTCGAGCTTCTTGAGTGTTGTTGGAGCTGCACCCATCCAGGCAAGTGGAGAGTATTCCATCACACTCCTGACTTGTGCCTTGTAGATGGTGGACAGGCTTTGGGAAGTCAGGAGATGAGTTACTCGCCGCAGGATTCCTAGCCTCTGACCTGCTTTTGTAGCCATTGTATTTATGTAGCTACTCCAGTTCAGTTTCTGGTCAATGGTAACCCCTAGGATGTTGATAGTGGGGGATTCAGTGATCGTAATGCCATTGAATGTCAAGGGGAGATGGTTAGATTCTCTCCTGTTGGAGATGATCATTGCCTGGCACTTGTGTGGTGAAAATGTTACTTGCCACTTATCAGCCCAAGCCTGGATATTGTCCAGGTCTTGCTGCATTTCTACACGGACTGCTTCAGTATCTGAGGAGTCGCGAATGGTGCTGAACATTGTGCAATCATCAGCGAACATCCCCACTTCTGACCTTATGATTGAAGGAAGGTCATTGATGAAGCAGCTGAAGATGGTTAGGCCAAGGACGCTACCCTGAGGAACTCCTGCAGTGATGTCCTGGAGCTGAGATGATTGACCTCCAACAACCACAACCATCTTCCTTTGTGCTAGGTATGAGTCCACCCAGCGGAGAGTTTTCCCCTGATTCCCATTGACTTCAGTTTTGCTAGGGCTCCTTGATGCCATACTCGGTCAAATGCTGCCCTGATGTCAAGGGCAGAACACTCACCTCACCTCTTGAGTTCAGCTCTTTTGTCCATGTTTGAACCAAAGCTGTAATAAGGGCAGGAGCTGAGTGGTCCTGGCAGAATCCAAATGGAGCATCACTGAGCAGGTTATTGCTAAGCAAGTGCCGCTTGATAGCACTGTCGATGACACCTTCCATCACTTTACTGATGATTGAGAGTAGGCTGATGGGGCGGTAATTGGCCGGGTTGGACTTGTCCTGCTTTTTGTGTACAGGACATACCTGGGCAATTTTCCACATTGCTGGGTAGATGCCAATGTTGTAGCTGTACTGGAACAGCTTGGCTAGGGGCACGGCAAGTTCTGGAACAGATGTCTTCAGTACTATTTTAGGAATATTTTCAGGGCCCATAACCTTTGCAGTATCCAGTGCCTTCAGTCATTTCTTGATATCACGCAGAGTGAATCGAATTGGCTGGAGTCTGGAATCTGTAATAAAAACAAGAAATGCTGGAACCACTCAGCGGGTCTGGCAGCATCTGTGAAAAGAGAAGCAGAGTTAACGTTTCGGGTCAGTGACCCTTCTTCGGAACTGACAAATATTAGAAAAGTCACAGGTCATAAGCAAGTGAGGTGGGGGTGGGGCAAGAGATAACAAAGGAGAAGGTGTAGATTGGACCAGGCCACATAGCTGACCAAAAGGTCATGGAGCAAAGGCAAACAATATGTTAATGGTGTGTTGAAAGACAAAGCATTAGTACAGAATAGGTGTTAATGCACTGTAATGCTGGGGACTTCAGGAGAAGGCCGAGATGGATCATCAACTCGCCACTTCTGGCTGAAGACTGTTGTAAATGCTTCAGCCTTATCTTTCGCACTGATGTGCTGGGCTCCACCCCCCCAACCCCCAATCATTGAGGATGGGGATATTTGTGGAGCCATCTCCTCCAGTTAGTTGTTTAATTATCCACCACCATTCACGGCTGGATGTGGCAGGACTGCAGAGCTTAGATCTGATCCGTTATTTATGGGATCGCTTAGCTCTGTCCATCGCATGCTGCATACGCAATTTAGCACGCAAGGAGCTTCACCAGGTTGATACCTCATTTTGAGGTATGCCTGATGCTGCTCCTGGCATGACTTCCTGCACTCTTCATTGAACCAGCGTTGGTTCCCCGGCTTGTTGGTAATGGTAGAGTGGGGGATATGCCGGGCCATGAGGTTACAGATTGTGGTTGAGTACAATTCTGCTGCTGCTGATGGCTCACAGCACCTCATAGATGCCCAGTTTTGCATTGCTAGATCTGTTCGAAATCTATCCCATTTAGCACGGTTGTAGTGACACACACACGTTGGAGGATATCCTCAATGTGAGGATGGGACTTCGTCTCTACAAGGACTGTGCGGTGGTCACTCCTACCAATACTGTCATGGACATTTGCATATGCGGCAGGCAGATTGGTGAGGACAAGGTCAAGTATACTTTTCCCTCTTCTTGGTTCCCTCACCACCTGCCTCATACCCAGTCTAGCAGCTACGTCCTTTAGGACTCGGCCAGTTTGCTCAGTAGTGGTGCGACCGAGCCACTCTTGGTGATGGACATTGAAGTCCCCCACCCAGATTACATTCTGTGCCCTTGCCAACCTCAGTGCTTCCTCCAAGTGGTGATCAAGATAAAGGATTACTGATTCATCAGCTGAGGGAGGGCGGTAGGTGGTAATCAGCAGGAGGTTACCTTGCCCATGATTGACCTGATGCCATGAGACTTCATGGGGTCTGGAGTCAATGTTGAGGACTCCCAGGGCAACTCCCTCCCGACTGTAAACCACTGTGCCGCCACCTCTGCTGGGTCTGTCCTGCTGGTGGGACAGGACATATGGTGATGGCAGTGTCTGGGACATTGTCTGTAAGGTATGATCCCGTGAGTATGACTATGTCAGGCTGTAATTAGTTAATTATGATTGGATTTTAACACATCTGTGCTGGCTTTCCTTAATTTTAATCTATGATTGTCCAAATGACTGTTACTTTTGTCCCAAATTATTGTTTCTAAAAGCTTTCCCATCACGGACGTTAAACTCACTGGCCTGAGTTGCTGAGCATGTCCTTATACCCCTTTTTTAACAATGGTGTAACATTTGCAATTCACCAATCCTCTGCCATCACCCCTGTATCTAAGGAGATTGGAAGATTATAGTCAGTGCCTCCACAATTGCCACCCTTAATTCTATCAGTATCCTTGGATTCATCCCATCTGGTCTTGGTAACTTATCAACCTTAAGCACAGACAGCCTTTCTAGCCCATCCAATGTCTCAACTACCTCCTTTTTCACTACAACTTTGGCAACATCTTCTTCCTTGGTAAAGACAGATGTAGAAGTACATAAGCCACACCCCCTTCATCCATGCATTGATCCCCTCCGTCCCGCTCCTCCTTTTACCATCCTTTTCCTATTTATATGCCTATTGAAGACTTTTGAATTCCTTTTTATGTTAACTGCCAGTCTCTTCTCATGCTCTCTCTTTGCCTTTCTTATTTCCTTCTGCTTCTATAGACTAGTCATTTCTTTCCAAAATGATTATTAGAAAGATGTAGAGAGGTGTGGAAATGCAGTAGGATTAGGAACAAAGAACAGCAGAGTGAATGTCTGATATAGTTCTGTGAGGGCAACAACTTGGCCATCTTGAATGCACTCTTCAAACAACACTCAAGCAGACTATACCTGGAAGAATCCAGGAGATGTTCACAGAAATCAAATAGATTTTCTGATGATCAATGAGAGGTACAAGAACAGCATAAAAAATGCCTTCACTTACCCAGATGCAGACATCAATTCAGATCACTGCCTGCTTTTAATAAAGATGAAGGTCAAGCTGAAAATCCAGAAAAGAAATCCCATGAAAGATCAAGCCAACATAGATAGACTAGGAGGAAGATGTGATGAAGAAGTATACTGTGGAGGTTACTGACAAGTATGAAGCTTGACTTCAGGAAGGAACAGATCAAGATCTTCGTGAGGAGGAAACAACAGAAAGGCATTGGGAAAGGTTGCAACAGAACATGAAACATGCAGTAACTGAGACGGTCCCTAAGAAAGAGAGGAGGAAACATTAAGAGTGGATGACTGAGGAAATACCAGATAAGATGGATGATTGGAGCCTAGGGTACTTTATATTGTTTAAATGTAAATATTTTATTACACTGGTTGATCCTACATTGAGAATGTTTCTGGAGCTTTCTGCTGATTCTCCTAGTCCCTGCTGCCTCAGTTTCTCTTTCATATATAATATAAAACAAAAAATGCTGGAAATACTCAGCAGTTCTGATGAACAGTCACTGATCTGAAACGTTAACTTTGCTTCTCTCTCCACAGATGCTGCTAGATCTGCTGAGTATATACAGCAATTTTTGTTTTTATTTCAGATTTCCAGCATCTGCAGTATTTTGCTTTTAATTCAGTTTCCCTGTGTTATGGAGAAGGGGAGATGGTGTGGATAACTTCCACATTTCACCTCTCAAATGACGGTAGACAGTGTTTTTTTAGAAAATATTGTTTTAGCCCCTGTGTTATTTAGTAGTCAAATGAAAAGACAAATGATAGGTTTTCTCATTAAATTATTTATTAAATAATACCTGAAACATATTCGCAACCTCAAACATTCACACATGCACACACACAAGAGGAGATAGAGATTAGAGGATAGCATACATTGAAGTTAGATTGCTGTAAAAAGAGTTCCCTTTGAAACCTTCTTGGTTTTCCGGGAGGAATTTTTTAATAACGATGCAGGCCTGGTTTTCCTTTTCTTGGTTCACTGAAGTATTGCAAGCTTCTCTGGTTAAGATTCAGTCAAAGTCAGTGGCGAGATTCCTGTTATGATTTTGCAGCTGCGGGGTTTTCAAGGTCACCTTGCAATCTCTGCCTCTGTGGTTTAAAGATGTCGCAGGCAGGGTCTCCTTCTTGGCTGGAATGGATTTCTCAGCTTATCTGGCTGGCTCGCTTTCTGTCTCTGTCTTTAAGAAAAAACCTGAACAGAACTGGGTTCGGTCAGGTGACCATAGATGCTCTTCCCTAGTGTGAACATGTGGCCATTGCTACACAATGAAGTTTGAATGTGGCTTATCTTGATAAAGTGGTGTTATGTCCCACCTTTGGATCTGGCTTTGAATCTGGAGTCTTCGGTCTGCGTAGGCCTTTGTCAACCCAATCCTTGAAGTAGCAATGAATGGGCTGTTTAGCATTTTAATGTGCCTTCCCCAAGACTAGTCCAGACGTGGTGATGGGTTTCGTCTCCAACACTCACCATGTATATTTGCAGTACAGGAGAGGTCACATGATCTCTTACTCCATCTTGTCTGCAGCAAAGGTGTCCATTCTTTGAAGTTTAGTTCATCAGTTCATTTTTACAGTTCATAATTGCTCCAGTTCACTTTAGTTCCTTGCGTGAGTGTGACACCTGTGGTGCTGCTGCCTTCTTTTTGTAAAGTGTGTCTTGTCTTTGGTGACATGCAGAGTTAGCCTATTGGTCTGTTTCAAAAGAGCAGCAGTGTAATAATATCTGCTGACTTTGACTGGGTTGCTTATGGTTAATGCTGAATATCAGAGGGCTCAGTGTCCTTTTGAGGTTGAGATACTATCATTCCCATTGACATAATTTCAATGTGGAATTTGCAGAGAAGGAGGATCTTCCGTGAGTGAATCTTTCTAACAGGAAGATTTGTTGTCTGTTCTCAGTGACAGCTACATTATGTACACCTGAAACCCTTCTCACCCTCTGAAGGTGGATTTCTGTTCCAGCCCTTTAATAACATCTGTTTAGTTTAGAGATACAGCACTGAAACAGGCCCTTCGGCCCACCGAGTCTGTGCCGACCATCAACCACCCATTTATACTAATCCTACACTAATCCCATATTCCTACCACATCCCCACCTGTCCCTATATTTCTCTACCACCTACCTATACTAGGGGCAATTTATAATGGCCAATTTACCTACCAACCTGCAAGTCTCTTTAATCTCTCCCTCATTTCCAATCTCCCACTCTCCTAATGCGAATAATTCTTTCACAAATATGATGTGCAGTCTTCAAATAATAGAGCACTACAAATTCAATCTCGTTTCAAATTATTAAGAGTATTTAATTTACAGAGGATGAACAAGCGCGAAGATAACTGTGATTTACTGCATTTATATATTTATCGATTCATGGTCAAATTCTTTCTGTCTCCAAAATGAAGACATTATAAATAACAACCTAATGCTTTTCAACCTCCAGTGAAAGGCTCATTGTTCTTTTCTGGGGAAATTTCACTGGAACAGTTGAAGAGAGTAACCAATAATAGCTGCAGATTCTGAGCACGTGCAGAATCTCCCATGAAGAGATACACCTTTGTGTTTCAATGTAAAAACCTACTCACACACACCAGCAACAAAGACCATGTCCAATATTTCATTTACTTATCAGGAACATGGAAAATACAAAAATCAGTTGATACACATGAGGATTAAATACCTCCTAAGGCTCCATGTTCTTTCCTGAAATGCGTTACACATTTGCAAGAGATCAAAGGCAGAATGAATTATTGATTGGGAGCCCCAAACCTGGCAGCCCCTGAGCACATTTAACTCAGCAAGCTGCAAACTCTGAGCAGTAGAAATCCAGTAAGAAGGATTAACAGATTACTCCAAACATTTTTACAAACTGCAGGCCTCCAGAGGTCACTTGGAGGCTCCATTACTTGGTTATTTCTCAGGAATGCAAGAAAATGGAACCTCCCCACCACTCCCTCCCCCCCGCCCCCAAGCTGATTTAAGGCACAAAACTATACAACCTGACAAAGAAACCACTTAGAAAAGGATTTAGTGGTTCCAAGCGGTTCCAAGGTTGACAATTCTTACATTCTGAAAGCAGTCGACAGGCAATCAGAAGGAATCAAGTGCAGTCCAGGAAGGCTGAAGGCAGGAATAGGGGTGAGGACAGAAAGTCAGAGGAACAAGGAAAGCAGAAACTCGGGAGCTGAAAAACGACAAGGAGACAAATAGGAAATAGGCGCATTGCTGATAAATGCACGGAATGATTAGTACAACGAGATGGTTGGGATAGAGAGAGAAAGAGAGCAGGAAAATGAGAAAAGAGAGGAGACAATTTGAAGGGAGAAAAGGTGGATTAAAAATAGAGCGATTTGAAGATAAGGACTGAGCAGGAAAGTGAACGAGAAAGAGAAGAAAAGGTAAATCAAAAAACAAGAAGATTGAGGAAAGGAAAATAGAAAAAGATGATGAACAGAAAAGATAATGAACAAAGTGAAAAATGAAACTACATCAAACATATCAATGGAGCTTAGGACAGTGAAAGGAAGGAGAAAATGAAAGTAATGAGAGAAATAGGGAAATCGATAAATGACAGATGGAGATAGAAAAGACAAGACAGGTGAGCAGAAGCAGTAGGAGAGAGAGGGGTGAGCAGGAGACGAAAAGGGAAATGGAGAAAGATGTTAAAGAGACTAAAAGGTACATTTAAAAATAAAACGGGTGGTTGGGTGGGGGAGGGGTTGGTGTGATAACAGATAAAGTTAATAGAAAGCCAGCAGCATATGGACAGAAATGGGAAAATTCAGACTGAGATTGAAGAGAGGAAAAGGTGAAATAAAAATGAATGTAATACAAAGGACAGAAATAAGAAAACTAAGAAATTACAGATGTGGATAGAAACAGGAAAAGCACAAACCAATCTGGTGAGATGGAGAAAAATCAGAAAGAAAGTGAGAAACATAAAGTGACAAGGTGAAGAGAGGAAAAGAGAAAAAAGAGGCGAGGGCAGGAAACAGTAAATAGAACAAGGCAGAGAGAGGGAACGGGAAAGTGAGCAAGATGAAGAGAGGAATGGGGAAAATGGATGTGAGATTAGGAAAGAAAGGTGAAAAGAAAGAAAGAAATGGAAGCAAAAATAAGAAGTGCAAAGGAAAAGCTATGCAGAATAAAAGGAAATAGGAAGTGAGGAAAAGGATGATAGAAAACATTAGGAATGTGCAGAAGAGTAAAAGGAAAACATAAGAATGTAAGAAATAGGAGCAGGAGTTGTCCATTTGGCCCTTCGAGCCTGCTCCACCATTCACCAAGATCATGGCTGATTGTCTACCTCAACTTCACCTTCCTACACCATCCCCGTACCCAGTCAGAACGGAGCACTGAGAGAGGAGCTGTTCAGCATAAACTGCAGAGGATTCTCAGAATTCTGAAACGCTGATGTCAACATTGGTGTCACAGCGAATTTGCAGATGGAGCTCTGAGGGTCAGTAAATCGGGTGAGTAAAGAGCAAAGTACTTTCTTTCTTTCACAAGTTCGGAGAGCCAGGAGGTGAAGAGGCCGAGCAGCAGAGCAGACTGAGTGTCAGGGAGTGAGGTTAAAAAAAACTAAAAGTGACATCAGCACAAAGGGAAGCAGCTGATTGGTGAGTAGTTGGTGAGTTTTTAAAGTTACTCCTTAATAACGCTTTAGTTTATTTCTCGGGCTAGGACTGGGTACTAAAATTCCTGGATACATAGGAACAGGAGTAGGCCATTCTGCCCTTTAAGCCTGCTCCGCATTTGATAAGATCATGGCCAATCTGATTATGGTCTCAACTCCACTTTCCTGTCTGCCCCCAATAACCCTTGATGCCTTGTCTATCAGAAATCTAACTCAGCCTTGAATAAATTCAATGACCCAGCCTCAAATGTTCTCTGGGAAGAGAATTCCACAGACTAGGATGTTCTGAGAAAAAAACAAATTCCTCTCATCTCCGTCTTAAAAGCAGATTATTTTTAAACTGCGTCCCCTAGTTCTAGTCTCCCCCACAAGAGGAAACATCTTCCCAGTATCCACCCAATCAAGTCCCCTTAGGATCTTATATGTTTCAATAAGATTGTTGTGTTGATAAGGTAAGCTTTTTATTTAAGAAGTTCTGTCCGTTGGATTGCTAACCTAACAAGTTTTGACATTTTTTTTGGTTTTTCTGTAGATTTGTTGGGAATTTAGAACAGTGGGAATGGAGGTTAAGGCAGTTGTATGCTCCTCCTGCAGAATGTGGGAGGTAAGGGTCGCCAAGAGTGTCCCTGCTGACTGCATCTGCGGGAAGTGCACCCAACTCCAGCTCCTCGAGAACCGCGTTAGGGAACTGGAGCTGGAGCTGGATGAACTTCGGATCATTCGGGAGGCGGAGGGGGTTATTGAGAGGAGTTACAGGGAGGTAGCCACACCTCAGGTAAAAGAAGTAGGTAGATGGGTTACCGTCAGGGGAAGGAGAGGGAACCAGCAGGCAGTGCAGGGATCCCCTGTGGCTGTTTCCCTCAACAACAGGTATACCGTTTTGGATACTGTTGCGGGGGACGACTTACCAGGGGTAAGCAATGGGGTACAGGTATCTGGCACAGAGTCTGTCCCTGTTGCTCAGAAGGGAAGGGGGAAGAGGAGCAGAGCATTAGTCATTGGGGACTCCATAGTTAGGGGAACAGATAGGAGGTTCTGTGGGAACGAGAGAGACTCACGGTTGGTATGTTGCCTCCCAGGTGCCAGGGTTCGTGATGTCTCGGATCGTGTTTTTGGGATCCTTAAGGGGGAGGGGGAGCAGCCCCAAGTCGTGGTCCACATAGGCACCAACGACATAGGTAGGAAGAGAGAAGGGGATTTAACACAGAAATTCAGGGAGCTAGGGTGGAAGCTTAGAGCGAGAACAAACAGAGTTGTTATCTCTGGGTTGTTGCCCATGCCACGTGATAGCGAAGCGAGGAATAGGGAGAGAGAGGAGTTGAACACGTGGCTGCAGGGATGGTGCAGGAGGGAGGGTTTTGGTTTCCTGGATAATTGGGGCTCTTTCTGGGGTAGGTGGGACCTCTACAAACAGGATGGTCTTCACCTGAACCAGAGGGGTATCAATATCCTGGGGGGGAGATTTGCTAGTGCTCTTCGGGGGGGTTTAAACTAATTCAGCAGGGGAATGGGAACCTAAAATGTAGTTCCAGTGTACAGGATGTTGAGAGTAGTGAGGTCAGGGATAAGGTTACAAGGACGCAAGAGGGCACTGGCAAGCAAGAACCTGGTTTAAGGTGTGTCGACTTCAACGCCAGGAGCATCCGGAATAAGGTGGGTGAGCTTGCAGCATGGGTTGGTACCTGGGATCTCGATGTAGTGGCCATTTCGGAGACATGGGTAGAGCAGGGGCAGGAATGGATGTTGCAGTTTCCGGGATTTAGATGTTTCAGTAAGAACAGAGAAGATGGTAAAAGAGGGGGGGGTGTGGCATTGTTAATCAAGGAGAGTATTACAGCGACAGAAAGGACGTTTGAGGACTCGTCTACTGAGGTAGTATGGGCCGAGGTTAGAAACAGGAAAGGTGAGGTCACCCTGTTGGGAGTCTTTTATCGACCTCCAAATAGTTCCAGAGATGTAGAGGAAAGGATAGCGAGGATGATTCTCGACAGGGGCGAGAGTAACAGGGTAGTTGTTATGGGGGACTTTAACTTTCCAAATATCGACTGGAAATACTATAGTTCGAGTACTTTAGATGGGTCAGTTTTTGTCCAGTGTGTGCAGGAGGGTTTTCTGACACAGTATGTAGACAGGCCAACCAGGGGCGATGCCACATTGGATTTGGTACTGGGTAATGAACCCGGCCAGGTGTTAGATTTAGATGTAGGTGAGCACTTTGGTGATAGTGATCACAATTCGGTTAGGTTTACCTTAGCGATGGGCAGGGACAGGTATATACCGCAGGGCAAAAATTATAGCTGGGGGAAAGGAAATTATGATGCGATTAGGCAAGATTTAGGATGCGTAGGATGGGGAAGGAAACTGCAGGGGATGGGAACAATCGAAATGTGGAGCTTATTCAAGGAGCAGCTACTGCGTGTCCTTGATAAGTATGTACCTGTGAGGCAGGGAGGAAGTTGTCGAGCGAGGGAGCCGTGGTTTACTAAAGAAGTTGAAGCGCTTGTCAAGAGGAAGAAGAAGGCTTATGTTAGGATGAGACGTGAAGGCTCAGTTAGGGCGCTTGAGAGTTACAAGCTAGCCAGGAAGGATCTAAAGGGAGAGCTAAGAAGAGCAAGGAGAGGACACGAGAAGTCATTGGCGGATAGGATCAGGGAAAACCCTAAGGCTTTCTATAGGTATATCAGGAATAAAAGAATGACTAGAGTTAGATTAGGGCCAATCAAGGATAGTAGTGGGAAGTTGTGTGTGGAATCAGAGGAGATAGGGGAAGTGTTAAATGAATATTTTGCGTCAGTATTTACAGTAGAGAAAGAAAATGTTGTCGAGGAGAATACTGAGATTCAGGCTACTGGGCTAGATGGGATTGAGGTTCACAAGGAGGAGGTATTATCAATTTTGGAAAGTGTGAAAATAGATAAGTCCCCTGGGCCAGATGGGATTTATCCTAGGATTCTCTGGGAAGCTAGGGAGGAGATTGCAGAGCCTTTGTCCTTGATCTTTATGTCGTCATTGTTGACAGGTATAGTGCCGGAAGACTGGAGGATAGCAAATGTTGTCCCCTTGTTCAAGAAGGGGAGTAGAGACAGCCCTGGTAATTATAGACCTGTGAGCCATACTTCGGTTGTGGGTAAAATGTTGGAAAAGGTTATAAGAGACAGGATTTATAATCATCTTGAAAAGAATAAGTTCATTAGCGATAGTCAGCACGGTTTTGTGAAGGGTAGGTCGTGCCTCACAAACCTTATTGAGTTTTTCGAGAAGGTGACCAAACAGGTGGATGAGGGTAAAGCAGTGGATGTGGTGTATATGGATTTCAGTAAGGCATTTGATAAGGTTCCCCATGGTAGGCTATTGCAGAAAATACGGAAGTATGGGGTTGAAGGTGATTTAGAGCTTTGGATCAGAAATTGGCTAGCTGAAAGAAGCCAGAGGGTGGTGGTTGATGGCAAATGTTCATCCTGGAATTTAGTTACTAGTGGTGTACCGCAAGGATCTGTTTTGGGGCCACTGCTGTTTGTCATTTTTATAAATGACCTGGATGAGGGTGTAGAAGGGTGGGTTAGTAAATTTGTGGATGACACTAAGGTCGGTGGAGTTGTGGATAGTGCCGAAGGATGTTGTAGGGTACAGAGGGACATAGATAGGCTGCAGAGCTGGGCTGAGAGATGACAAATGGAGTTTAATGCGGAAAAGTGCGAGGTGATTCACTTTGGAAGGAGTAACAGGAATGCAGAGTACTGGGCTAATGGGAAGATTCTTGGTAGCGTAGATCAACAGAGAGATCTTGGTGTCCAGGTGAATAAATCCCTGAAGGTTGCTCCCCAGGTTAATCGGGCTGTTAAGAAGGCATATGGTGTGTTAGCTTTTATTAGTAGGGGGATCGAGTTTCGGAGCCACGAAGTCATGCTGCAGCTGTACAAAACTCTGGTGAGACCGCACCTGGAGTATTGCGTGCAGTTCTGGTCACCGCATTATAGGAAGGATGTGGAAGCTATGGAAAGGGTGCAGAAGAGATTTACTAGGATGTTGCCTGGTATGGAGGGAAGGTCTTACGAGGAAAGGCTGAAGGACTTGAGGTTGTTTTCGTTGGAGAGAAGGAGGAGGAGAGGTGACTTAATAGAGACATATAAGATAATCAGAGGGTTAGATAGGGTGGATAGTGAGAGTCTTTTTCCTCGGATGGTGATGGCAAACACGAGGGGACATAGCTTTAAGTTGAGAGGTGATAGATATAGGACAGATGTCAGAGGTAGTTTCTTTACTCAGAGAGTAGTAGGGGCGTGGAACGCCCTGCCTGCAACAGTAGTAGACTCGCCAACTTTAAGGGCATTTAAGTGGTCATTGGATAGACATATGGATGAAAATGGAATAGTGTAGGTCAGATGGTTTCACAGGTCGGCGCAACATCGAGGGCCGAAGGGCCTGTACTGCGCTGTAATGTTCTAATTCTAAAAAAAAAATCACTTCTCATTCTTCTAAACTCCAATGGGTATAGGCCCAACCTGTTCAACCTTTCTTTATAAGCTCAGTCCTTCAGCCCAGAAATGAGTGGAGTGAACCTTCTCTGAACTGCCTCTAATCAAATAATGCAGTCTTCAGTTAATTTGATTCACTTCACGTGATATCAAGAAACAGCTGAAGGCACTGGATACATAGAAACATCGAAAGTAGGAGTAGGCCATTCGGCCCTGCTCCACCATTCATTATGATCATGGCTGATCATCCAACTCAGTAACCTGTTAATACTGCAAAGGCTATGGGCCCTGACAACATTCCAGCAACAGTACTGAAAACTTGTGCTCCAGAACTGGCTGTACCCCTAGCCAAAGCTGCTCCATCCAGTACAACTACAACACTGACATCTACCCAACAATGTAGAAAATTGCCCAGGTATGTCCTGTACACAAAAAGCAGGACAAACCCAACCCGGCCAATTACCGTCCCATCAGTCTACTCTCGATGATCAGCAAAGTGATGGAAGGTGTCGTCAACAGTGCTATCAAGCAGCACTTACACAGCAATAACCTGCTCACTGACACTCAGTTTGGGTTCTGCCAGGGCCACATGCTGTAATCACTTGCTGTACCTGCACGCTAACTTTTTGTGATTCATGCACCAGGACATCTAGATCCCTCTGCACCACCGAGTTCTGCAATCTCTCTCCATTTAAATAATATTCTGTTTTTCTATTCTTCCTGCCAAAGTGAACAAGTTCATATTTTCCCACATTATACTCCATCTGCCAGATTTTTGCCCACTCACTTAACTATATTGCTCTGGAGACATTTTACCTCCTATTGACCACTTACTTTCCTGGTTTCATCGGCAAATTTATATTCGGTCCCGTCATCCTCATTGATATAGATTCGAAGTAGTTAAGACCCGAGCACTGATCCTTGTGGCACTCCACTAATTACAGCTTTCCAACTCAAAAGAGACCGATTTATCCCTACTCTCTGCTTCCTGTTAGCTAACCAGACCTTTATCCATGCAAGGTGTTCAGGAAAGATAGGGAAGGAAAGAGAGGAGGAGGGGTAGCGATATTAAGGAGAATATTACAGTGCTGAAGAGAGGATGTTCTCGAGGGGTCAATAACAGAATCTATTTACGAACATACGAATTAGGAGCAGGAGTAGGCCACTCAACCCTTCGAGCCTGCTCCACCATTCAATAAATTCATGGTTGAACTGATTACTCCATATTTCCAACTACCCCCGATAACCTTCTATTCAAAGACTCTGCTTCCACCGCCTTTTGAGAAAGAGAATTCCAAAGACTCGCGGTCCTCTGAGAGAAAAAAATTCTGCTCATCTCTGTCTTAAATGGGTGGTCCCTTATTTTTAAAAAGTAACCCCTGGTTCTAGATTCTCCCACCAGGGGAAAACATCCTTTCCACATCCACCCTGTCAAGACCTCTCAGGATCTTATATGTTTCAATCAAGTCGCATCTTATTCTTCTAAATTCCAGAGGATACAAGCTTAGCCTGTCCAATCTTTCTTTGTAAGATAGCCCGCTCATTCCAGGTATTAGACTAGTAACCTTTCTCTGTACTGCCTCCAACACATTTACATCCTTCCTTAAATAAGGAGACCAATACTGTACACAGTACTCCAGATGTGGTCTCACCAATGCCCTGTATAGCTGAAGCATAACCTCCCTACTTTTGTATTCAATTCCCCTCGCAATAAACAATAACATTCGATTAGCTTCCCTAATTACGTGTTGTACCTGCATATTAACCTTTTGCGATTCATGCACGAGGACACCCAGATCCCTCTGCATCTCAGAGCTCAGCAATCTCTCACCATTTAGATAATATGCTTCTTTTTTATTCTTCCTGCCAAAATGGACAATTTCCCGCTTTCCCACATTGTACTCCATTTGCCAGGTCTTTGCCCAGTTACTTAACCTATCTATATCCCTTTGTAGCCCCCTTATGTCCTCTTCACAAGTTGCTTTCCTACCTGTCTTTCTGTCATCAGCAAATTTAGCAACCATACCTTTGGTCCCTTCATCTAAGTTATTTATATAAATTATAAAAAGTTGAGGCCCCAGCACTGATCCCTGTGGCACACCACAGGTGATGCATTTCGGGAGGACTAACAAGGCAGGGGAGCATAAAATGGATGGTAGGACCATCCATGGCTCCTGGGCTGGAAGCTCCCTAGGAAGCTCCCTTGCTGTTCAACTCTATCCATGGCCATCTGCTCCCATCCCTAACGTTTTCTCCCCCAATCTGCCCTCTTAAACTGTTTAAATTCCCCTGGCTCTTTAAATCAGTTCATTTTAGCCCTATCTAAAAGTTAACAGTTAGTTTAGTGTATGTTACCTGGGCCCACTGCCCTCCCCCAGCCACACCTGCTCTTTGTTTTCTCAATGAAATTGATCCGGATGAAACTGACGAGCACAGCTGCCGATTCTTCAATCTCCGATCCTGCTGTCTTCACAGTCCAGAGTGTCTGCAGCCACGGCATGCGGTAAGTCCATTGAGGTGAAGAAGGAGCTGCGGGACCCGAGAGAAGTCCTGTGAAAAGGTGCCCCGAACACCCAAAACATCCACGAACGGCCCCCCCGGCCGCAACTTCAAAGCGCCCGCGGGAGATGGCTCGGAGAGCATCTGCAGCGCACTGTCGGCAATGCTGCATGCCTTTATTTAAACCACTGCAAAAAAAAAACCCTTAGCAAATGTAATCACCTCTAAGTCTGCCAAATGATGCTTCACCTCCCGAAGGACGTGGATGAGCTTTCCGGACGTCGATGGTGGGCACTGAGGAAATGGCTTATTACCTGCACCAGATTCCACCCCCCCTCCCCCCCCCTTTACCCCCTTCCACCCCCGTCCCCTTCCCTGCTCCACCCTCTCAGCTCATCCCCTCACAACCCCGTCCCAGCCCGCCCCCCCCTCGCACCATCTTCACCCCCCCCCCCACCCCCTCCCTCTACCCCTCCCCCTTGCATCCCCTCCTCCCACCGGCACCATCCTACACCTGTGTAGGGGCCCCAACAACCCCACTGCCTTGTGGGCGTCTCGGGAGAGACCAAGGCTAAGGGAGTAAACCCTAACAGAAAATCCGGAGCGGAACCCCGTAGGCGGTCATGTGTCACCTTTGGCATGTTTCCGGCAGTTCCTGCAGCCATACTGGTGCCAAACGTCGTGTCCTGCACTCCTTTGGACCCCACCAGAAAGGCCGAGAGGGGGGTTTTGACGACTGGGCAACTCTCAACCTCCATAAATTTGCCCAGGCATGCGCCATGGAGAGGTCACTCCATAGTTGCCTCACAGCGACTGAAACAACACGGAAGGCAGCAGTTACGGGTTATAAGTCCAGATAAATTGGCGTAGAAACTGGGCGCCACGGGTTGCCTTTGTCGGTGGGAGAGGTCATTGCACCTCACTGGACAGCTACCGCCCGCCTCAAACCGGGCAGCCCCCGGTCAATAAGGTTCTGTCCCGCCACAGTCTGCCTGCTTCAATGGGTGCTTGGAGCTCAGGGTCATTGCCCGAAAGGTGGACTGATACACCGCACCAAACAACATGAAAAAAGGAAAGAAGGTACCAGCCCTTCGCTTTGCAAGCTGGAACGTCAGAACTATGTGTCCTGGCCTGTCGGAAGACCTTACACAAATCAACGATTCTCGGAAGACCGCCATCATTAACAACGAGCTCAGTAGACTCAATGTGGACATTGCAGCACTTCAGGAGACTCGCCTCCCCGCGAGTGGCTCTCTAGCAGAGCAAGACTACACCTTCTTCTGGCAGGGCAGGGATCCTGAAGAACCAAGACAGCATGGAGTGGGCTTCGCCATCAGAAACTCCTTGCTCAGCATGATAGAGCCTCCCTCAAATGGCTCGGAACGCATACTGTCCATCCGACTGCTCACCACCTCTGGTCCAGTACACCTACTCAGCATCTATGCTCCAACACTCTGTTCCGCACCTGAAGCTAAAGACCAGTTCTATGAACAACTCCATAACATCATTAGCAGCATCCCCAACACCGAACACCTATTCCTGCTGGGGGACTTTAATGCCAGGGTTGGGGCCGACCATGACTCATGGCCCTCCTGCCTTGGGCGCTATGGCGTTGGAAGGATGAATGAGAACGGGCAGAGACTGCTTGAGTTGTGTACCTATCATAACCTCTGCATCACCAACTCGTTCTTTCACACTAAACCCTGTCACCAGGTTTCATGGAGGCACCCAAGATCACGTCGTTGGCACCAGCTAGACCTCATTGTCACAAGGCGAGCCGCCTTAAACAGTGTTCAAATCACACGCAGCTTCCACAGTGCGGACTGCGACACCGACCACTCCCTGGTGTGCAGCAAGGTTAGACTCAGACCAAAGAAGTTGCATCATTCCAAGCAGAAGGGCCACCCGCGCATCAACACGAGCAGAATTTCTCACCCACAGCTGTTACAAAAATTTCTAAATTCACTTGTAACAGCCCTTCAAAACACTCCCACAGGGGATGCTGAGACCAAGTGGGCCCACATCAGAGACGCCATCTATGAGTCAGCTTTGACCACCTACGGCAAAAGTGCGAAGAGAAATGCAGACTGGTTTCAATCTCATAATGAAGAGCTGGAACCTGTCATAGCCGCTAAGCGCATTGCACTTTTGAACTACAAGAAAGCCCCCAGCGATTTAACATCCGCAGCACTTAAAGCAGCCAGAAGTACTGCACAAAGAACAGCTAGGCGTTGCGCAAACGACTACTGGCAACACCTATGCAGTCATATTCAGCTGGCCTCAGACACCGGAAACATCAGAGGAATGTATGATGGCATGAAGAGAGCTCTTGGGCCAACCATCAAGAAGATCGCCCCCCTCAAATCTAAATCGGGGGACATAATCACTGACCAACGCAAACAGATGGACCGCTGGGTTGAGCACTACCTAGAACTGTACTCCAGGGAGAATGCTGTCACTGAGACTGCCCTCAATGCAGCCCAGCCTCTACCAGTCATGGATGAGCTGGACATACAGCCAACCAAATCGGAACTCAGTGATGCCATTGATTCCCTAGCCAGCGGAAAAGCCCCTGGGAAGGACAGCATTACCCCTGAAATAATCAAGAGTGCCAAGCCTGCTATACTCTCAGCACTACATGAACTGCTATGCCTGTGCTGGGACGAGGGAGCAGTACCCCAGGACATGCGCGATGCCAACATCATCACCCTCTATAAAAACAAAGGTGACCGCGGTGACTGCAACAACTACCGTGGAATCTCCCTGCTCAGCATAGTGGGGAAAGTCTTTGCTCGAGTCGCTCTGAACAGGCTCCAGAAGCTGGCCGAGCGCGTCTACCCTGAGGCACAGTGTGGCTTTCGTGCAGAGAGATCGACTATTGACATGCTGTTCTCCCTTCGTCAGATACAGGAGAAATGCCGTGAACAACAGATGCCCCTCTACATTGCTTTCATTGATCTCACCAAAGCCTTTGACCTCGTCAGCAGACGTGGTCTCTTCAGACTACTAGAAAAGATCGGATGTCCACCAAAGCTACTAAGTATCATCACCTCATTCCATGACAATATGAAAGGCACAATTCAACATGGTGGCTCCTCATCAGAGCCCTTTCCTATCCTGAGTGGTGTGAAACAGGGCTGTGTTCTCGCACCCACACTTTTTGGGATTTTCTTCTCCCTGCTGCTTTCACATGCGTTCAAATCCTCTGAAGAAGGAATTTTCCTCCACACAAGATCAGGGGGCAGGTTGTTCAACCTTGCCCGTCTAAGAGCGAAGTCCAAAGTACGGAAAGTCCTCATCAGAGAACTCCTCTTTGCTGACGATGCTGCTTTAACATCTCACACTGAAGAATGCCTGCACAGTCTCATCGACAGGTTTGCGTCTGCCTGCAATGAATTTGGCCTAACCATCAGCCTCAAGAAAACGAACATCATGGGGCAGGACGTCAGAAATGCTCCATCCATCAATATTGGCGACCACGCTCTGGAAGTGGTTCAAGAGTTCACCTACCTAGTCTCAACTATCACCAGTAACCTGTCTCCAGATGCAGAAATCAACAAGCGCATGGGTAAGGCTTCCACTGCTATGTCCAGACTGGCCAAGAGAGTGTGGGAAAATGGCGCACTGACACGGAACACAAAAGTCCGAGTGTATCAGGCCTGTGTCCTCAGTACCTTGCTCTACGGCAGCGAGGCCTGGACAACGTATGCCAGCCAAGAGCGACGTCTCAATTCATTCCATCTTCGCTGCCTTCGGAGAATACTTGGCATCAGGTGGCAGGACTATATCTCCAACACAGAAGTCCTTGAAGCGGCCAACACCCCCAGCTTGTACACACTACTGAGTCAGCGGCGCTTGAGATGGCTTGGCCATGTGAGCCGCATGGAAGATGGCAGGATCCCCAAAGACACATTGTACAGCGAGCTCGCCACTGGTATCAGACCCACCGGCCGTCCATGTCTCCGTTATAAAGACGTCTGCAAACGCGACATGAAATCGTGTGACATTGATCACAAGTCGTGGGAGTCAGTTGCCAGCATTCGCCAGAGCTGGCGGGCAGCCATAAAGACAGGGCTAAATTGTGGCGAGTCGAAGAGACTTAGTAGTTGGCAGGAAAAAAGACAGAGGCGCAAGGGGAGAGCCAACTGTGCAACAGCCCCAACAAACAAATTTCTCTGCAGCACCTGTGGAAGAGCCTGTCACTCCAGAATTGGCCTTTATAGCCACTCCAGGCGCTGCTTCACAAACCACTGACCACCTCCAGGCGCGTATCCATTGTCTCTCGAGATAAGGAGGCCCAAAAGAAAAAAAAGAAGGACCCTAGGAAGTACAGAGGGTCAGAGGGACCTTGGTGTACTTGTCCATAGATCACTGAAGGCAGCAGCACAGGTAGACAAGATGGTTAGGAAGGCATATGGGATACTTGCCTTTCTCAGCCAAGGCATAGAATATAAGAGCAGGGAGGTTGTGATGGAGCTGTATAAAACACTAGTTAGGCCACAGCTGGAGTACTGTGTACAGTTCTGTCACCACACTATAGGAAGAATGTGATTGCACTGGAGAGGGTGCAGAGGAGATTCACCAGGATGTTGCCTGGGCTGGAGCATTTCAGCTATGAAGAGAGACTGAAAAGGTTAGGGTTGTTTTCCTTGGAGCAGAGAAGGCCGAGGGGGGACATGATTGAGGTATACAAAATTATGAGGGGCATTGATAGGATAGATAGGAAGAGACTTTTTCCCTTAGCGAAGGGATCAATAATCAGGGGCATAGATTTAAGGTAAGGGGCAGGAGGTTTAGAGGGGATTTGAGGAAAAATATTTTCACCCAGAGGGTGGTTGGAATCTGGAACACACGGCCTGAAGAGGTGGTAGAGGCAGGAACCCTCACAACATTTAAGAAGTATTTAGATGAGCACTTGAAGCACCATAACATACAAGGCTACGGGGCCAAGTGCTGGAAAATGGGATTAGAATAGTTAGGTGCTTGATGGCCGGCACAGACACGATGGGCCGAAGGAGCTGTTTCTGCGCAATATAACTCTATGATAAACATTCGAGGCGCCATTATACCAATGGGTGTATTCTGTAGGCCTCCAACAAGTGGGAAAGGAATTTTGCAAGGAAATTACAAAGAGGTGGCAAAAACTATAGAATAGTGAGAATGGGAGATTTTAATTATAATAACATAGACTGGGATAGTAATGATATAAAGGGCAGAGAGGGGCAAGAGTTTCTGATGTGTATTCAGGAGAATTTTATCGATCAGTACGTCTTCAGCTCAAGAGAAAGGATGCATTGCTGGATCTGGTTCTGGGGACAGGGTCGGAGCTGGGGACGGTCGGAGATGGGGACGGTCGGAGCCGGGGACGGTCGGAGCCGGGGCATTTGGAGGAACATTTCAAGCCGGGAACAGTCAGAGCTATGATCAACACACATCACTTTGTATCAAATGTACATCAATCTTTATTGGGATACACAATGAGCTTGTTCACTACACATATGAATCTGTATCGAGCACACGTCGATGTTGATAAGGGGACCTTGGCCCTTCTATGCAGCATCTGTAACAAACAAAAATCAGTGTCAAAATCTAGAATTGTTTTCTCTCAATACCCTCCCACGGGTGTCGACCACTCTCTTGTACCCTGCCCAAGCTGCCTTTTCCCAAGTTTAAGTCTAAAGATTGAGTTTTGGTTGGCTATTCAAACAGGAAGGCCTCACAGCTAAGCTCACTCCTGTACTTTGCCGATGCCCAGAAGCACATTTCAGGATGGGGCCCTGGATAATAATCAGGAACACAAGCACTGGCTGTTCCTCCATTACTGGAACAATAACCCAGAGAACGCGAGCTCAAATTACACCATGGAGTGCATAGAATCAAAGAAATGTACAGCACAGAAGGAGGCCATTCAGCCCATTGTATCGGTGCAGCTATATGAGTTTGAGAATTTGAATTCAGTTCACTAAAAAAAAATCTGGAATTAAGAAACTGGTATTAGTTAAAATGACCATGAATTTGTTGTAAAACCCCAACTGGTTCACTAATATCCTTTAGTGCTTCTTGCTGCCCTAGCCCTGAATCCAAATCTTTCACTAGATTCTACCCCACCTCCCATCATGCTCTCTCTGAGCTCACTTTGTCCATGAGACCCATCTCCTGCTCCCTCGATCCTATTCCCACTAAACTACTGACCACACAACTTCCCTGCCTGCCTCCCATGTTAGTTAATATTGTAGACAGATCAGTCTCCACTGGTAATGTCCCCCCCCTTTCAAATCTGCTGCCATCACCCCTTTCCTCAAAAACCCCACCCTTGACATCTGTCCTTGCAAACTACTGTTCCATCTCCAACCTCCCTTTCCTCTCCAAAGTCCTTGAATGTATTGTCACCTCCCAAATCCGTGCTCATCTTCCCCGGAATTCTGTGTTTGAAACCCTCCTATCAGGTTGCCACCCCTGCCGAAACAACTCTTATCAAAGTCACAAATTGACATCCTGTGTGACTGTGACAAAGGTAAACTTTCCCTCCTCGTCTTTCTCAACCTGTCTGTAGCCTTTGACACAGTTGACCACATCATCCTCCTCCAACATCTCTCCACTGTCATTCAGCTGGGTGGACTGCTCTCATCTGGTTCCATTTTTATCTGCTGAATTGTAGCCAAAGAATTTCCTACAATGGGTCCTCATTCCACTAATTCCACTTCCACACTGTTACTTCTGGAGTCCCCCAAGGATCCATTTCTCATCTCATGCTGACCCTCAGCAACATCATCTGAAAACACAATGTCAGGTCCCACTTGTACACTGGTGACACCCAGCTCTACCTCATCACCACCTCTCTCGACCCCTCCACAGTCTCTGATTTGTCACACTCTTTTCTAACATCCAGTATTGGATGAGCAGAAATTTCCTCCAACTAAATATTGGAAAGACTATTGTCCTTTGGTCCCTGCTACAAACTCCACCATTTCCATCCCTCTCCCTGGCAACTGTCCAAGGCCAAGCCAGACTATTCACTACCTTGGTGTTGTGCTTGAGCCCAAGATAAGCTCCATCACCAAGACTGCCTACTTCCACTCTGTAGTATTGCCCAACTCAAAGAACAAAGAACAGTACAGCACAGGAACAGACCATTCAGCCCTCCAAGCCTGCGCCGATCATGATGCCTGTCTAAACTAAAACCTTCTGCACGTCACAAAACTCCACCCTTGCCTCAGCTCATTTACTGCTGAAACCCACACCAATACCTTTGCTACCTCTAGAGTTGACTATTCTCTAGGTCAGCCTCCCATATTTCACACTCCAGAAACTTGTGCTCATTGTTACAGCCAGGTGAGTAAGGGTCTCAGGCTCCCCTCTTGCCCCTTCCTCTTATTTGACTGCAGCAGGGTTTATTCCTTTTAAACAGTGGTTTTGCTTACCACCTCAGTGAGATTTTACCTTTTTCCTTTACTGTGATTGCGACAGAACCAATCGGGCAGGTTTTCTTGAGTTTAAACAAGAGGTAAGTTTATAATACTTGCCACTCTAACCAGATTTAAAACTACTAAAAACATGCTACACATTCAGTCACACATTCACATGAGAATCTCACAAACACACACAAGTAGATTACTGGAGGAAAAATAGATTTGGTGGTTGGACTAAAGTCCAGAATAAATAGAACTTAAATACAGTCTGTGAAGTGGATGATCCAGTAGTCCTTGGTTGAAGCTGTGTTCTTGAAGTTCTTGGTTGGTCAAAGTGTATATTGGCTGGCTTGCTTTGCTCAGGGTTTTCCTGAAGGCAGAATCTGTAGTTGACTCTCTTCCCCTGGTTGCTGGCTGTAGTGGTCTGCAGGCTTGAAGGATCCCTCAGCTGCAGACGGTTTTCATTTGATGTTTTCTGGAAGAGAGAGGGAAACAAGGGAGCAGCAGGACTGCTGTACACTCAGTTACTGCCTGTCTGCTTGTCTGTGTAACAAAACTTCCAGTTTCTTCAGAGATAAACAGACAGTCATATGGTTCTTTCACTCCCCTTTGTTTTTAGGCTGTGTTTGCTGACAACGCAACCACTAGGTGGTGTTGCAATGGCACATGCGCAAATGCAGCCTGAGACATCAGGCAGCTGCCAGGACTAAAGATGGCGCTGCTCAAATAATCACATGAAGGCAACCTAAACACATGGCAGCACACAATGGCTGGAGGGAGAGAGCGAGCGGGCCAGGGTGGGAGGGAGTGAGTGAGTGGGAGCGGGAGCGGGAGTGAGTGAGCGGGAGTGGAGGTGAGCAAGTGGGTGGGTGGGCAGGTGGGGGGGAGCGGGCGGGGGGGTGAGCGAGCGGCGGGAAGGAGTGAGCGAGTGGGAGCGGGGGGGGGGGGGGCAGGGGGCAGCGAGTGGGCGGAGGAGGAGGTCTCCGCCTGCATTACGCGATGACGTCATCTGCACATGAGCTAACCAGTCCTGGCAATGTGGAACGCAGCACATGCGCAGAGTAGGAGCCAATCTACGCCTGTGCGCAGTTTGGCGCAGTCTGATGACGTCAGCTGCTGGCTGCATTGTCAATAATCATTTTGTTGTTTTTAATGAGGTCCAAAGTATAAAACCCAAAACTTCTGTCAGGTGGGGTTGGCACTGTTTAATCCCTGGAGGGACATCTCCATTTATGAACGCCTCAAGTTGGTTTGGAATGTCCCGCTAATGAGGGTGATCTGGCTAATCTACTCAGTTAGCCAAAACATTGTTCTGGCTGGGCTTCCTGTTAGACTTTTTGTCTCCAGTTCAATCTCCTGGTATTTCAAATGCAAATTGCAGTGGCCATCTTGGCTGCTAGTTTTTAAAAAAGTTACTGTAGGGTAAGTTTCCAACCGATGAAATTAAATATTTTTCATTTGGCATATAGGGTTTTTCCTGACATCATCCAAAACTCTGCTGCCCATGTCCTAACTCGCACCAAATCCCATTCCCCTATCACCCCTGTGCTCACTGACCTACATTGTGTCCCAGTTAAGCAATACCTCGAAATTAAAATTCTTATTATTGTTTTCAAATCTCTCCATGACCTCACTCCTCACTACCTTTGTAATCTCCTCCAGCCTCACAACCCTCAGAGATATCTGCACTCATTCAATTCAGGCACCTTGTGCATCCCTGATTTTAAGCAATCCACTATTGGCAGTCCTGCTTTCAGCTCCCTTGGCCCTAATCTCTGGAAATCCCTGCCTACACCTGTCTGACTCTCTACCCCTCTCTCCTCCTTTAAGATGCTCCTTAAAAGCTTCTTCTAGGACCAAGCTTTTGGTCACCTATCCTGATATCACCATGTCATCTTGGTCTCAATTCCTGTTTTCTAACCTTACTGCGATGAGTCTTGGGACATTTTACTACAGTCAAGGTGCTATATAAATGCACGTTATTGTTGTTGAGTGAGGTTCTACCCTGTGGTTTGATCCAGTGTGAAGTGCTGAGTAGTATCACTGAGATCTGCTGCTCTTTTACCTTAAAATTCAAGATTAGGCTTTGCATAGAGCTTCACACAGACATTGATCCCCGAGCCTCCAGAACCAGATCAAACTGAACAATTCTCGTGCTGTTGTCCCCCACCCCCTCCACAGATCGATTTGTTTGTGTCTCTGTGAATCAGACACTGCCTAGACCCTAGCATGTCAGGACTATATCCTTAAGTTTATAGGACCTTTTAGTAGCAGTTAAGGGTCATTAACCCCATTGCACCATTCCTTTTATATAGTTGAAACCCCATCCAACCTCCACACACTTCCGGTATGGAGTTGCTGGACAATGACCAGGAGCAGGAAACTTCCCTGATGTCCTCCCTCCTTAATATGGCAGCAGAGGTACCATTGCTATCTCTACTGGTGCCATTCGAATTGAGATCAGTTGTCTTAACATTGGCAGAGAATGCTCCCCTGGGTCAGCTCTTCAGTTGCTGTAACCAACTGAGCCAGACCTCATTTTGTTATTTAATCTGCTTTTAGAGACATTTAGGGGTCGGCTTCATTGTTCGTGTTGAGTGTGTATTTTATCCACTGCCTTCATGCGTAGTACGGAGACAACAAACTCACAAGTCAGATTATCTGGTCATTATCACATTGCTGTTTGTGAGATTTTGCTGTGCATAAATTGGCTGTTGTGTTTCCTACATGTTGATAGGTAAATTGGCCATTGTAAATTGCCCCTAGTGCAGGTAGGAGAATGGTGGGTAGGGAATATGGGGCTAATGTAGGATTAGTATAAATGGGTGGTTGTTGGTCGGCACAGACTCCATGGGCCGTGCTGTATCTCTAAATAAATAAAAGTAACTACAGTTCAAAAGTACTTCATTGGCTCTAAGCTACTTTGGATGTCCTGAGAATGTGAAAGGCGCTATAGAAATGCAAGTCTCTCTTCCTACAACTTCGTAGGGTTTCAAACTGTCACCAAGTTCAAAACTGGACATTGGGTGGAATTGGATCAAGGCCGGTGTGGGGAAAGGACATCAGTTCTGAGTGCTGATGTAAATTGTAAAATTTAATAATCTAATAAATGGGAAATAAAACTTTTATTTTGATATAAAACAGATTTGTAGGTCTCAGTTCTGATGAAAGGTCACAGAAACGTTAACTCTGCTTTTCTCTCCACAGATGCTGCCAGACCTGCTGAGTATTTCCAGCACTTTCTGTTTCTATTTCAGATTCCCAGTATCTGCAGTGTTTTGCTTTTATTATTGTAGGTCTGGTTGACAGTTTAGAAATATCCAGACAGCCCATTGAAAGACCAGCCAAGCAGGGAGTGTATTTGTGCTATCCTGCTGTTTGATCCAATCTAAAGTCTGTTCAATACTGGAACTGACACTGAGCTCCACCTTGCTTTAATTGCACCTCTTCATTGAGGCCTTAACAGTCAGGCTTTGGGCTTTGCATTTAGCTTCAGAGGGACCACAATGCCAGAGTCTCTGGAATCATAGCAAAAGGAGGAGCCCCTCAAGCCTGTTTTGCCATTCAATCAGATTATGGTTGATCTGTACCTCAACCTCATTTACCTAGCTGGGTTCCATATCCCGCCATACCGACGCCAGTCTTGAAGGCTCTTATTGTTGGCCAGCATTCACAACATTTTGGGGGGGGGGGAGGGAAGAGTTTCTCCTGCCCTTTCTGTGAAAAAGTGATTCCTGGGGCTGAATTTTACCAGCCCCTTGACGCCGTGGGTCGTGACGGGGAGGCCTATAAAATGTTAATGGGAGCGGCTCGCCACAACCGACCACACCAAGAAGGTCCCGCTTGGCGGCGGGACATTCATTAAAATATTAAAATGAGGATAATTAAAATGCAGATGAACTTACTTGCGGACAGCGGCCGTCCAACACCGATTTTACGGCCAACCGGCTGCAAATCGCATGCCTTCGGAACTCCGTATGGAGTTCCCAGGCGAGACACTGGTGGGGAGAGGGGAGAAATAAAATTATCAGGGCAGGGGGAGGGGAGAGGGAAAAAGTATTCCGATTGTTTGTGGATATGGTGGGAAGGGGTTGAGGGTCAAAGATACTGAAGTTTGTGAGGGGGGACGTTTGGAATTTCAAAAAGTGTATTTTTTGGGGGATAGGTCAAATTATGTGTTGAGGACTCAGTGAGGAGGGTGGGAGAGAGGATTCAATGTTAAATTAAATGTTTATTAATTTTTTTCATCACGCCGGCACCTTTAAATATTTAAATATATTCTGAAGGGCTCGAAGCCATTAAAAAATGGCGCCAGTGCCTGCGCGGTGGCGCCGGATGCTTTTGCCGGGGACCCGGTGGCCGGTCTCTCGACGTCATCAGGGGCGGCCATTCTACCCCCTCCATTTAAATGAGCCCCCGTGGAGTGCTGATAAAATTCAGCTCTTTATCTCACTCCTGAATGGTCGAGCTCTAATTTTAAGATTGTGTCTCCTTGTTCTGGATTTCTCCATTAGAAGATATAGTTTATCTGTATCTACTTTACTGAATCCCTTACCTCAATTATTTACCTGAATCCCTCCCTCAATCTTCTAAACTCAAGGTTATACAAGTTTAGTTTATGCAGCCTGTGCAAACAGTGAATCTGTGGACAGTCTGCATTGTACAAACATACTATAAGATTTTGTGTTCCACACAAGCCTCCTCCCACCCTCCTTCATCTAACATTAACATATCTTTTGTCAAGAAAACACGATATGCCAAATGAGAAACATTAATTCATTCATCGGTTGGAAACTTACATTAAACTTTTTAATGGAAAAAATCCTACAGTTAACTTAAAAAAAAAACTGACATCGGAACATAGAAAGATAGGAACAGGAGTAGGCCATTCAGCCCCTCGAGCCTGTCCCGCTGTTCAATGAGATCATGGCTGATCCGCGGTCTAACTCCATATACCTGCCTTTGGACCATATCCCTTAATATCTTTGCTTAACAAAAATCTATCTCAGATTTAAAATTAACAACTGTTCTAGCTTCATCTGCTGTTTATGGGTGCGAGTTCCAAACCTCTACCACCCTTTGCGTGAAGAAGTGCTTCCTAACATCTCTCCTGAATGGTCTGGCCCTAATTTTTAGACTATGCCCCCTAGTTTTAGAATCTCCAACCAGTGGAAATAGTTTATCTTTAGCTAGCCTGTCTTTTCCTGTTAATATCTTGAAGACTTCGATCAGATCACCCCTTAACCTTCTAAATTCTAGCAAAAACAGGCCTAATTTGTGTAATCTCTCCTCGTAACTGAACCCCTGTAGTCCAGGTATCATTCTTGTAAACCTACGTTGCACTCCCTTCAAGGCCAATATATCCTTCCTAAGGTGTGGTGCCCAGAACTGCTCACAGTACTCCAAGTGGGGTCTAACCAGAGTTTTGTACAGCTGCAGGATAACCTCTGTGTCTTTATACTCCAATCCTCTAGATATAAAGACTAGCATTCCATTAGCCTT
The DNA here is from genome assembly GCF_036365525.1 of Heterodontus francisci. NCBI lineage: Eukaryota > Metazoa > Chordata > Chondrichthyes > Heterodontiformes > Heterodontidae > Heterodontus > Heterodontus francisci. Next base: position 8,662,450 of record NC_090401.1, read on the forward strand.
TTTGATTATTTTCTGCACTTGCTCGTGACATTTTAAAGATCTGTGCACCTGAACCCCCAAGTCACTTTGGACATCCACTGTACTTAACCTTTTCCCATTTAGAAAGTACCCTGCTCTATCCTTTTTTGGTCCAAAATGGATAACCTCACACTTGGCCGCATTGAAATCCATCTCCCACAGTTTTGCCCACTCACCTAGTCTGCCAATATCTCCTTGCAATTTTATGCTATCATCTAGACTGTCTACAATGCCGCCTAACTTTGTATCATCAGCAAATTTGGATATATGACTTACTATGCCATCATCCAAGTCGTTCATGAATAATGTGAATAATTGAGGCCCCAACACTAGTCACATCCTGCCAATCGGAGTACTTACCCATTATCCCCACTCTCTGTCGCCTACCACTCAACCAACTTTCTAACCATGTCAATGCTTTGCCCTCAACTCCATGGGCTTCTACCTTAGTTAACAGTCTCTTATGTGGGACTTTATCAAATGCCTTCTGGAAGTCCATATAAATAACATCCATAGACACTCCCCTGTCCACGACCTTAGTCACCTCGTCAAAAAATTCAATGAGATTTGTCAGGCATGACCTTCCCGTCATGAATCCATGCTGGATGTCCCTGATTAACTGAAATTTTTCTAGGTGTTCAGTCACCCTATCCTTGATTATAGACTCCAGCAACTTGCCCACCACAGATGTCAGGCTAACTGGTCTGTAATTTCTTTGGTTCCCCCTTTCACCCTTCTTAAAAAGTGGAGTGACATGTGCAACTTTCCAATCCAGAGGGACCACTCCTGAATCTAGGGAACCCTGAAAGACTATAGTTAGGGCATCTACAATGTGCTCGCCTACTTCCTTTAACACCCTCGGATGGAAACCATCAGGTCCTGGGGATTTCTCACTCTTTAGTTCCATTAATTTCCTTGTTACTGATGTTTTACCCCTGTCCCCTTTCGGCTATTAATTTTTTCGGGACTTCCAGCAAGTTATCCTCCTTTTCAACTGTAAATACTGAGGCAAAGTAATTGTTCAACATGTCTGCCATTTCCCCATTATCAATGACAATATCTCCAGTTTCAGCTTTTAGTGGGCCTACATTGCTCTTGACCACCTGCTTTCCCTTTATGTAGCTGTAAAATTTCTTCTTTTTGATTTTGATGTCCCTTGCAAGTTTCCTTTCATAATCTCTTTTAGTAGCTCTTATAAGCTGCTTTGTGACCCTTTGCTGGTCTTTGTATCGATCCCATTTGGCCGGATCTGTGCTGCGTTTTGCATTTTTGTAAGCCCTTTCTTTTTGTTTTATGCTATCCCTAATCTCTTTAGTTGTCCATGGCTGTTTTTTCTGTGAAGTGGAGCTTTTTCCTCTCAGGGGTATATACTCGCTCTGTATTTCGTTAAATGTTTCTTTAAATATTCTCCACTGTTCTTCAGTCGTTTGACCCATTAACAGATCTACTCAGTTTACCGTGGACCGTCTCCGTCTCATCCCGGTAAAGTCAGCCTTACCCAAGTCTAAATTTCTAGTAGCTGATTCGTGCTTTTTACTTTCAAACGCTACCTTGAATTCGATCATGTTATGATCACTATTTGATAAATGTTCACGCACAGTTAGGCTACTAATTAAATTTGGCTCATTACTCAGAACTAAATCGAATATTGCCTGTCCCCTTGTTACAACCAAAATGGCCACCGTAATTTGCATCTGAAATACCAGGAAATTGAATTGGAGACACGAGTCTAACAAGAAGCCTAGCCAGGACAATGCTTTGGCTGAGTAGATTATCCAGATCACCCTTATTAGAAACATAGAGTAATAGGAGCAGGAGTAGGCCATTCGGCCCTGCGAGCCTGCTCCGCCATTCAATACGATCATGGTTGATCATCCAAACTCAGTACCCTGTTCCCACTTTCTCCCTGTATCCCTTGATCCCATTAGCCCTAAGAACTAAATCTAACTCTTTATTGAATATATTTAATGATTTGGCCTCAACTGCTTTCTGTGGTAGAGAATTCCACCAGTTCACCACTCTCTGGGTGAAGAAATCCCTCCTCATCTCAGTCCTAAATGGCTTATCCCTTATCCTTAGACTGTGACTCCTGGTCCTGGAATCCCCCGCCATCGGGAACATCCTTCCTGTATCTAGTCTGTCCAGTCCTGTTAGAATTTTGTAGGTTTCTATGAGATCCCCTCTCATTCTTCTAAACTCCAGCGAATAGAAGCCTAATTGACCCAATCTCTCTTCATACGTCAGTCCTGCCATCCCAGGAATCAGTCTGGTGAACCTTCGCTGCACTCCCTCCATAGCAAGAATAATGTTCCTCAGATAAGGAGACCAAAACTGCACACAATACTCCAGATGTGGTCTCACCAAGGCCTTGTATAATTGCAGCAAGACATCCTTGCTCCAGTACTCAAATCCTCTCGCTATAAAGGCCAACATACCATTTGCCTTCTTAACTGCCTGCTACACCTGCATGCTTACTTTCAGCAACGTGTACACAAGGGCACCCAGATCTCGCTGCACCTTCCCCTTTCCCAATCTATCGGCGTTCTGATAATAATCTGCCTTTTGCCATCAAAGTGGATAACCTCACATTTATCCACATTATACTGCATCTGCCATGTATTTGCCCACTCACTCAACCTGTCCAAATCACACTGGAGCTTCTCTGCATCCTCGTCACAGATCACACTCCCACCCAGCTTTGTGTCGTCTGCAAACTTGGATATATTACATTTAATTCCCTCATCTATATCATTAATATATCTTGTGAATAACGGGGTCCGAGCACTGATTCCTGTGGTACCCCACTAGTCACTGTCTGCCACTCGGAAAAAGACCCGTTTATTCCTACTCTTTGTTTCCTGTCTGCCAACCAGTTCTCTATTCATGCCAGTACCTTATCCCCAATTCCATGTGCTTTAATTTTGCACATTAATCTCTTATGTGGGACCTTATCAAAAGCCTTCTGAAAGTCCAAACGCACTACATCCATTGGTTCTCCCTTATCTATTCTACTAGTTACATCCTCAAAAAATTCCAGTAGACTTGTCAAGCATGATCTCCCTTTTGTAAATCCATGTTGACTTTGTCCGATCCTGTCATTGTTTTCCAAGTGCTCTGCTATTACATCTTTGATAATGGACACTGGCTTTTTCCCCACTACTGATGTCAGGCAAACCGATCTATTTCTCTCTACCTCCTTTTTTAAATAGTGGGGTTACATTAGCTACCCTCCAATCCGTTGGAACTGTTCCAGAGTCTATAGAACCTTGAAAGATGACCACCAATGCATCCACTAATTCTAGGGCCACTTTCTTAAGTACTTTGGGATGTAGATTATCAGGCCCTGGGGATTTATCGGCCTTCAATCCCATCAATTTCCCTAACACCATTTCCCTACTAATACTGATTTCATACAGTTCCTCCTTCTCACTAGACCCTACGTTCCCCAACATTTCTGGGAGGTAATTTGTGTCATCCTTTGTGAAGACAGAACCAAAATATGTATTTAATTGGTCTGCCATTTCTTTGTTCCCCATTATAAATTCACCTGTTTCTGACTGTAAGGGACCCACATTTGTCTTCACTAATCTTTTTCTCTTCACATATCTATCGAAGCTTTTACAGTCAGTTTTTATGTTCTCTGCAAGCTTACTCTCATGCTCTATTTTCTCCTTCTTAATCAATCTCTTTGTCCTCCTTTGCTGAATTCTAAACTGCTCCCAATCCTCAGGTTTGCTGCTTGTTCTGGCCATTTTATATTTCTCCTCCTTGGATCGAATACTATCCCTAATTTCTTTTGTAAGCCACGGTTGAGCCACCCTTCCTGTTTTATCTTTGCGCCAGACAGGAATGAACAATTGCTGTAATTCATCCATGCGCTCTTTAAATGCTAGCCATTGCCTATCCACTGTCAACCCTTTAAGTAACGTTCCCCAGTCTATCATAGCCAACTCGTGTCTCATACTTTCATAGTTTCCTTTATTTAGATTCAGGACCCTAGTCTTGGAATCAACTCTCTCACTCTTCTATCATATTATGGTCACTCTTCCCCAAGGGACCCCACACAACAAGATTGTTAACTAATCCTTTTTCATCACACAATACCCAGTCTAGGATGGCCTGGATTAGTGGGACATTCAAAGATACCTTAAGGCATTCATGAGTGCAGCATCCCTCCTGGGGTGAACACTGACAATACCACCTGAGAGAGGTTTTGGGTTTTAAACTTTGGACCTCATTAAAAACAAAGGTGATTGAGAGAACCATGTGACTGTCTCTCCAGGCTATGTAAAACTGGGAGTTTTGTTACACACAAAAGACAAGCAGTAACTGAGTGTACAGCAGCAGGAAAGGTTGTGTGCTTCCCTTTTTCTCTCTTCCTCTCTCTTTTTATCTCTCCAGAAAACATCGAGTTTGAAAACCATCTGCGTCTGTGGACTCTCCAAGCCTACAGACTGCTACAGCCAGAGACCAGGGGAAAAGAGCCACCTACAAGTCTGCCTCCATGAATACCCTGAGCCAAGTAGGTTAGCCACAAAGTGCACTTTGACCAGCCAAAGACTTCAAGGATACAACTCCAGCTGGAAGACCACCTCAGACTGCATCTTTAACTTTTATCCATTCTGGACTTTAATGCAACCAAAAAACCTACTTTACACTCTGTAATCTATTTGTGTGTGTGTGTTCCTCGTGTGAATGTATGCGTGGATGTGTAGCATTTTTTAAAAATTATTTTTAGATCGGGTTTAGCTTGTTGAGTATAGTAAACTTACTCTTCCTTTTTTAAACTCAAGAAAACCTGTCCAATTGGTTCTTTCATAATCACATTAAAGGTAAAAGGTAAAACACTCACTGAGGTGGTAAGTACAACCACTGTTTAAAAAGAAATAAACCCTGTTGTGGTCAAATAAGAGGAAGGGCAAGAGAGGCGACTGTGATCCCTTCTTCACTTGGCCATGCACCTTTTATTCCTTTCTTACTCATAGTTTATCTAGCTTCTCCTTAAATCTGTCTCTACTATTCACCTCAGCTGCTCCATGTGGGGGCGAGTTGCACATTCTCACATCTCTCTGGGTAAAAGAAGTTTCTCCTGATTTTTATAATTGGTGACTATCTTATATTTATAAGCCCTTTGGTCTCCTCCACAAGGAGAAACATTTTCTATGTTCTATCCTTTCAAACCCTTTCATAATCTTGAAGACCTCTGTCAGCTCTATTAGTCTTCTCTTTCTCCACCTGTTCAATCTTTCCTGATGGGCATAACCTCTCAGTTCTGGTCTCAGCCTTGTGAAGGTTTTTTTGCACTTCTCCAGTGCCTCAATACCCTTTCCATACTATGGAGGTCAGAATTGTGCACAGCACTCCATGTGTTTGGTGATGGGAGGGACAGGGGTGTGGACAGTATAGGAGTGGAGAAGATGGCAGAGCTAGGGTGGGTTGTGGTCATGGAGGAATTAAAAAACAATGAGGAGGATTTTAAACTTGTGATACTGGGAAGCGGATATTCAGTGATGGTCAGTGAGGATGGCGCAGTTGTATAGGACAGGGCAAACTGGAGTTTGTGTAGGGAAGAGGACTGGAGGCTGGGAAGGACAGTATTGGAGTAACTGAATCTAGGAGATGAAACAGGCACATTAAGCTGTGGGGGGCTGAGGTTGGGGTGGAGGTGGAAGCATGCAGTCTTGACGATGGCGAGTAACGGGGGTCTGAATTTCAGCTCAGGGTAAGGAAAGATATCAAGCTTGTGAATAATCAATATGGATACTGGAACTTACATTTGTCCCTTCTCTTCAAGCCTGCTCTGCCATTCAACAAGATCATGGCTGATCTTCTACCTCAATTCCACCTTCCCGCACCATCCCCATATCATTTAATTCATTTATTACCCAAAAATCTATTGACCTTTGTCTTGAATATACTCAATGACTGAGCATCCATGGCTGTCTGGGGTAAACAATTCCAAAGATTCACAATCCTTTGAGTGAAGAAATTTCTCCTCATCTCAGTCCCTTATTCTATGACTGTAATGACATGTTCTAGATTCCCCAGCCAGGGGAAACATCTTCTCAGCATTTAAGCACCTCAATAATTTTATCTATTTCAATTAGATCATCACTTATTCTTCTAAGCTCCAGGGAATATAGGCTTAGTCTACCCAACCTCTCCTCATAGGACAATCCCCTAATCCCAGGAACCAGTCTAGTGAACCTTTGTTGCACTCCTTCTAGAACAATTGTGTCCTTCCTTAGGTAAGGAGAGCAAAACTGGACTTGGTACTCCAGATGCCCTATATAATTGTTATAGGCCTTCTTTACTCTGATACTCGAATCCCTCTAACAAAAACTAACATACCATTTGTTTTCCTAATTGCTTGCTGTACCTGCAAGTTAACTCTCTGTGATTCATGTACATGGACACCCAGGTCCCTCTGAATCCAAACATTTCCCAGTCTCTCAACATTCAAAAATATTTCCCTTCCAAAGTGGATAACACCACACTTAGTTACATCGTATTCCATATACCATTGAAACCTGTCTATATCCGAGCAGTGCGAGTGCTGGAGATGCTTTTGCAGTGGGTGAGATCGACGGGGCGACTTGCAGGGAAATTTGCTGATGTTTACCTTCCGGGAGAGAAGCAGAGAGGAGCGCACCTACGGGAAGAACACGGAGCGGGGAGCCGATAAATACAGCCCGAGGATCACGGCCTAGAACGTGTACCTTCCGGGAGAGGAGTCCAGGCTCGCCGGAGATTGAAAACAAAGTGTGCAGTGATGTCACAGGAAAGCTGTAAGGTGATTAGTTGATGAGTAACTGCTGTTAGGGAATAACTATAAATAGCTGGGTTAGGGTGTGTGTGTAAATAGCTTAATAATAAGGAACAAGTGAGGAGCTGGTATTTTCTCTTGAGTATGGTTTATTTTAACTAGTGAACTGTATTGATTTTTAGTAGGATATATCAGTACTCGTAAGATTTTATTAATAATTCTAAGCTGTAGTAAGGTTTTGTTTTAGCAGTAGCAAAGGGTCAACTAATAAATAAAGGAATGGCAGGGTTGCTTCACCCTCGACAGTGCACCTCCTGTGCCATGTGGGAGCTCTAGGATGCTTGCCATATCCTGGAGAACCATTTGTGCAGGATGTGTCGTCAACTGAAGCAGCTTGAGCTCCGGGTTTTGGAACTTGAGTGGCAGCTGGCGACACTGCGGTGCATTCACGAGGATGAGAGCTATGTGGAAATCATGTTTATAACTGTGGTCACCCCACAGCTTAAGAGTATGCAGGGAGCGAGGGAATGGGTGACCACCAGACAGTCAAAAATAATCATGCAGGTAGTGCAGGAGACCCCTGAGTGCATCTTACTCTCAAAGAACAAAGAACAGTACAGCACAGGTACAGGCCATTCGGCCCTCCAAGCCTGCGCCGATCATGATGCCTGTCTAAACTCAGTCCCCTAATCTAAGTCATTAATATAGCTTGTAAATAGCTGAGGCCCAAGTACTGTTCCTTGTGGAACCCCAATAGTTAAAGCCCACTAACCTGAAAATGTCTCATTTATTCCTACTCTCTGTTTTCTGTCCATTAACCAATCCTCAATCTATACTAATATATTACCCCCAATACAATTCCTCCTAATTTTGTGTCATAGCCTCTTGTGTGGAACCTTATTGAATGCTTTTTTGAAAATTTAAATACACTACACTTCTGGTTCCCCCTCATCCATCTTACTGATTACATCCTCAAAAAACTCGAACAGATTTATCCAACACGATTTTCCTTTCATAAATATATGTTGACTCTGCTTAAATATATTCTGATTTTCTAAGTGCCTTGTTATCATGTCCCTCATAATAGATTCTAGCATTTTGCCCATTACTGATGTTCGGCTAACTGGCCTATCATTCCCTGTTTTCTTTTTTCCTCCTTTCACATGAAGAGTGAGATTGAGGCAGGAGGGCAGGGAAATAGTAAATTAAGAGAAGAGGGGGCTAGAGGAATTGAGTTAAATATCGACGACACCAAAAGTGAGGAATCAAAGATTTACTACTGAGCTATCCAGACTTGACAGACCCAGGTTTGATCCCCTTTCTACCCGATCTTGTCTGGGGTAGTAAGCTGATGTCACCACTGGGCTGGGGTTGGTGATAGCACCCTCATTATCCTTAGTCAGTCTTGCAGGAACGTGTACAGAGACTGGAGAAACTGTGATTGTTCTCCTTCGAGCAGAGAAAGTTAAGGGAAGATTTAATAGAGGTGTTCAAATTATGAAGGGTTTTTGAGAGAGTAAATAAGGAGAAACTGTTTCCAGTGCCAGGAGAGTTGGTAACCAGAGGACACAGATTTAAGATAATCAGTAAAAACAAAATGGGGTGATGAGGAGGGTTTTTTTAAAAATGCAGTGAGCTGTTATGATCTGGAATGCACTCCCTAAGTGGACGGTGGAAGTCGATTCAATAAGAACTTTCAAGAAGGAATTGGATAAATACCCAAAGGGAAAATATTTGCAGGACTAGGGGGAAAGAGAAGGGGAGCAAGACTCATTGGATAGCACTGGGCAGGAACGATGGGCAGACTGGCCTCCTTCTGTATGATTCTATGATATGAAGATCAGCTGAGAACAGGATGGAGTTTGCTATGATGCCACCAAGCCTGGACAGTGTGTTCATGCTTACTGCCTCAGGAAGACCAGGTTCTGAGAGAAGGTTCAGAAGTTTAGCTGGTGCTGATGGAACCTTCACCCATCAAGAGCACACTCAGTGAAATGGTGGGGGATGGATAATAGAGTTTTATGTTAAAATGGAGGTGGCTGCTTCTCTTACCTGTATTACCCATTGTGGTTACGCAACTCACGAGCCATTCGACAGATTTCACACGGACCACAGAAAAGCATCATCAAGACATCATTGCAAATGGTTCCCTGTAATGCAGAAGATAGGAATGATAAATAAGACTTCCTTTTAAAAACACGTTGGCCAGAAAATGTGCAGGATATTCCAAGTGCACGAACAGCTCATCCATAATCAATTCTTTACAAGTGTGCCTGGACAGTTAGTACTGGTGGCTTTTCAACCATCGGAAGAATCCCAGCCAGGCTCAAACCTGCTTTCACTTGTGCAAACACACATTGTCCAACAGGGGTCATTGGATCACTCCATAGTGATTAGGAGCAGGAACCCTGACTGATTTCTCTCCTCCCTTTCCTGTTAACTCATCACAGACCAGGGAGTGAGCCGAACAATTCCAGGTGCCTTTAGCCAGTAAGTCATTGCTTTAAATAGTCTGACTGGAATTAGAGACTGTGAAAAAATCACAGTGACTGGAAAGCCACAGCAAAAATTGCTTTGTATTAATTGGTTTGGTTGTTAGTGATTAATTCATGCTCTTACCCAAATTGTTTTCTTTTTCCGAATTTTGTCAAAGGACCAGTTCATTGACACTTTTCAGGAAAAAGTGATGGACATTAGGGTTAAACAGGTCCATCTCCTTCAAAGATCAATTTCAACTGCCCGCCTCCTTACTACATCCTCCACTCAACCTCCTCACTACATCCTCCACTCAACCTCCTCACCACATCCTCAACTCAACCTCCTCCACTCAACCTCCTCATCACATCTTCAACCCAACCTCCTCCACTCAACTTCCTCAACCCAACCTCCTCCACTCAGCCTCCTCACCACAATCTCAATCCAACTTCTCTTCACATCCCTCAATCCATCCAACTGTCCATATTCCTCAACCCATCTGACAGAGCTTCTTGTTAGATCCCTCACCCCAGCTATCCACTTTCTCACCATATCCCTCAATAACACTAACTTGCATTTATACAGTGCCTTGAACTTAGAAAAACATCTCAAGGTGCTTCAGAGAGGTGTAATTAATAGATCGGACGCTGAACCAAAGAAGATATTAGATCAGGTGACCAAAAGCTTAGTCAAAGAGATTAAAGAGTTTAAAAGAGGATCTTAAAGGAGAAGAGAGAGGTAGAAAGGCAGAGAGGTTTAAGAGAGAGAATTCTGGAAAATAGGTGTCGGAGGCTAAAAGGCATGGTCGTCAATCGTAGAAGGAAGGAAGGAAGGGAATGCATAAGAGGCAAGAGTCAAAGAACAGAGAGGTCAGTGAGGGAGGGATTTTGAGCTGGAGAAGGTTATAAAGATAGGGACGGGAGTGGCCATGAAGAGATTTAAACACAATGATGACCAGGAGCCAATGTAGGTGAGAAGGACATGAACCGTGGGTGAACAGAACTTGATGCAGAATAAGATAGAGGCTACAGGATTTTGGATGAGCTGAAGTTTACAGAGAGTGGGGAATGGGAAAATTGAAATAGTTGAGTCTGGATGTGATAAAGGCATGGATGAAATTTCTGAAGAGATGGGTGAAGGCAGATGATGTTAGATAGTCTTTGTTATGGGATCAGAAACTCAGCAACATCAAAATAGGACGTGAAGGTCATGAAGAGTCTGATTGAGCTAGAGGCAGTGGACGGGAAGAGGGGTGGACTTGGTTTGGAAAAGGAGGGGACAGTACCTGAGGAGAGGGAACCATTTATAATTTCAGCTAACATAGGAACCAGGAGGGGAAGTTGGCTGGTCAGCAGTTTAGTGATAATAGGATCAAGGGAGCAGGAAGCATGTACGATGTGATCTTGAAGAGTGCAGGAGAGGAGAGAGGATAGAAATGAGAGAGAGAGAGAGAGAAAGACATGGTTTCAAGGGCTAGGCTGGGGAAGGGGTGGGAGGTGGTCCCTGGGGGGACATTTGGCTCAGTGAGAAAGGAGAAGGGAGGAAAGCAGGAACATAGTAACAGAAAGAGGCCATTCAGCCCCTTGAGCCTGTTCGACCATTCAATGAGATCATAGCCGATCTGCAACCTAACTCCATATACCTGCCTTTGCCCCATATCCCTTAATACCTTTGGTTAACAAAAATCTATCAATCTCATTTTTAAAATTAATAATTGATCTAGCACTGGTTGCTGTTTGCGGAAGAGAATTCCAAACTTCTCCCACTCTTTGTGTTTCCCAATTTCACTCCTAAAAGCTCTGGATCGAGACGACTATTCCTTCTAGTCCCAGACTCCCCACCCAACAAAAATAGTTTCTCTGTATCTATCCTATCTGTTCCCCTTAATACCTCATAAATTTTGATCAAATCACCTCTTCACTTCCTAAATTCCAGGGAATACAACCCATTTGTTTAATCTCTCTGTGTAGCTTAACTTTTCGAGGCAAAGTGTCATTCTGGTAAATCTATGCTGTGCTTCTTCCAAGACCAATATATCCTTTCTCAGGTGTGGAGCCCTGAACTGCTCACACTGTTCCAGGTGTGGTCAATCCAGGGCTTTCTGCAGCTGAAGCTTGACTTTTATCCCCTTGTAATCCATTCCTCTGGCTATAAAGACCAGCATTCCATGAGGCTTTCTGATTACTCTCTGTACCTGTTCATGACTTTTTAATAATCTGTGTACATGGAACCCCAAATCAGTTTGCAGAGGCAGCTGAATGAATGGTCAAACAATTAGTGACAAATATGCACATAAGCTCTTCACATTTATTGTTGGAAATTCAGCCTGTTCCATCAACAATCTTACCAAGACCAACAACTCCTTGGCTGGCTGATCACCCTGATTTAATAGGCATGATCTATGACCCCATTTACATGCCTGTATCATTGGTAATTTATTCCACACCACCATTACCCTTTGAGTGTAAAGGTTGCTCTCAGCTTCCCATTCTCCACACATCCTTCACATGCCGCGGGTCGGTGTGAATTACTCCAGGTTGAGACATATTTAAATGACTACTCACAAATCGGAATTTTTCCAATCCCAGCATATTGTTCACTGTGGTAAAGGGTTAAAGTGCCAGGTGCAGACTGTTCACTGTGGTAAAGGGTTAAATCGCCAGGTGCAGACTGTTGACTGTGGTAGTGGGTTAAAGTGCCAGGTACAGACTGGTGACTGTGGTAAAGGGTTAAATCGCCAGGTGCAGACTGTTGACTGTGGTAAAGGGTTAAAGTGCCAGATAGATTGTTCACTGTGGTAAAGGGTTAAATCGCCAGGTACAGACTGTTCACTGTGGTAAAGGGTAAAAGAACCAGGAACAGACTGTTCACAGTGGTAAAGGGTTAAAGTGCCAGGTGCAGACTGTTCACTGTGGTAAAGGGTTAAAGTGCCAGGTGCAGAATGTTCACTGTGGTAAAGGGCTAAAGAGCCAGCTGCAGACTGTTGACTGTGGTAAAGGGCTAAAGAGCCAGCTGCAGACTGTTGACTGTGGTAATGGGTTAAAGTGCCAGGTACAGACTGTTGACTGTGGTAAAGCGTTAAAGTGCCAGGTGCAGACTGTTCACTGTGGTAAAGGGTTAAAGAGCCAGCTGCAGACTGTTGACTGTGGTAAAGGGTTAAATCGACAGATGCAGACTGTTGACTGTGGTAAAGGGTTAAAGTGCCAGGTGCAGACTGTTCACTGTGGTAAAGGGTTAAATCGACAGATGCAGACTGTTGACTGTGGTAAAGGGTTAAATCGCCAGGTGCAGACAGTTCACTGTGGTAAAGGGTTAAAGTGCCAGGTGCAGACTGTTCACTGTGGTAAAGGGTTAAAGAGCCAGGTGCAGATTGTTCACTGTGGTAAAGGGTTAAATCGCCAAGTGCAGACTGTTGACTGTGGTAAAGGGTTAAATCGCCAAGTGCAGACTGTTGACTGTGGTAAAGGGTTAAATCGCCAGGTACAGACTGTTCACGGAGGTAAAGGGTTAAATCGCCAGGTGCAGACTGTTGACTGTGGTAAAGGGTTAAATCGCCAAGTGCAGACTGTTGACTGTGGTAAAGGGTTAAATCGCCAAGTGCAGACTGTTGACTGTGGTAAAGGGTTAAATCGCCAGGTGCAGACTGTTGACTGTGGTAAAGGGTTAAATCGCCAAGTGCAGACTGTTGACTGTGGTAAAGGGTTAAATCGCCAAGTGCAGACTGTTGACTGTGGTAAAGGGTTAAATCGCCAAGTGCAGACTGTTGACTGTGGTAAAGGGTTAAATCGCCAAGTGCAGACTGTTGACTGTGGTAAAGGGTTAAATCGCAAAGTGCAGACTGTTGACTGTGGTAAAGGGTCAAATCGCCAGGTGCAGACTGTTGACTGTGGTAAAGGGTTAAATCGTCAGGTGCAGACTGTTGACTGTGGTAAAGGGTTAAAGTGCCAGGTACAGACTGTTCACGGAGGTAAAGGGTTAAATCGCCAGGTGCAGACTGTTGACTGTGGTAAAGGGTAAAAGAACCAGGAACAGACTGTTCACGGAGGTAAAGGGTTAAATCGCCAGGTGCAGACTGTTGACTGTGGTAAAGGGTTAAAGAGCCAGGTACAGATTGTTCACTGTGGTAAAGGGTGAAAGAGCCAGGTACAGATTGTTCACTGTGGTAAAGGGTTAAATCGCCAGGTGCAGACTGTTGACTGTGGTAAAGGGTTAAAGTGCCAGGTACAGACTGTTCACGGAGGTAAAGGGTCAAATCGCCAGGTGCAGACTGTTGACTGTGGTAAAGGGTTAAAGTGCCAGGTACAGACTGTTCACGGAGGTAAAGGGTTAAATCGCCAGGTGCAGACTGTTGACTGTGGTAAAGGGTTAAAGTGCCAGGTACAGACTGTTCACGGAGGTAAAGGGTTAAATCGCCAGGTGCAGACTGTTGACTGTGGTAAACGGTTAAATCGCCAGGTACAGACTGTTCACGGAGGTCAAGGGTTAAATCGCCAGGTGCAGACTGTTGACTGTGGTAAAGGGTTAAATCGCCAAGTACAGACTGTTGACTGTGGTAAAGGGTAAATCGCCAGGTGCAGACTGTTGACTGTGGTAAAGGGTTAAAGTGCCAGGTGCAGACTGTTGACTGTGGTAAAGGGTTAAATCGCCAAGTGCAGACTGTTGACTGTGGTAAAGGGTTAAATCGCCAAGTGCAGACTGTTGACTGTGGTAAAGGGTTAAATCGCCAGGTGCAGACTGTTGACTGTGGTAAAGGGTTAAAGTGCCAGGTACAGACTGTTCACTGTGGTAAAGGGTTAAAGAGCCAGGTACAGACTGTTCACTGTGGTAAAGGGTTAAAGAGCCAGGTGCAGATTGTTCACGGTGGTAAAGGGTTATATCGCCAGATGCAGACTGTTGACTGTGGTAAAGGGTTAAAGTGCCAGGTGCAGACTGTTCACTGTGGTCAAGGGTTAAAGTGCCAGGTACAGACTGTTGTCTGTGGTAAAGGGTTAAAGTGCCAGGTGCAGACTGTTGTCTGTGGTAAAGGGTTAAAGTGCCAGGTACAGACTGTTGTCTGTGGTAAAGGGTTAAAGTGCCAGGTACAGACTGTTGTCTGTCGTAAAGGGTTAAATCGCGAGGTGCAGACTGTTCACTGTGGTAAAGGGACAAAGTGCCAGATGCAGACGATCCACTGTGGTAAAGGGTTAAAGAGCCAGGTACAGACTGTTCACTGTGGTAAAGGGTTAAAGTGCCAGGTGCAGACTGTTCACGGTGGTAAAGGGTTAAAGTGCCAGGTGCAGATTGTTCACTGTGGTAAAGGGTTAAAGAGCCAGGTACAGACTGTTCACTGTGGTAAAGGGATAAATCGCCAGGTGCAGACTGTTGACTGTGGTAAAGGGTTAAATCGCCAGGTGCAGACTGTTGACTGTGGTAAAGGGTTAAAGTGCCAGGTACAGACTGTTGACTGTGGTAAAGGGTTAAAGTGCCAGGTGCAGACTGTTCGCGGTGGTAAAGGGTTAAAGAGCCAGGTGCAGATTGTTCACTGTGGTAAAGGGTTAAAGAGCCAGGTACAGACTGTTCACTGTGGTAAAGGGATAAATCGCCAGGTGCAGACTGTTGACTGTGGTAAAGGGTTAAATCGCCAGGTGCAGACTGTTGACTGTGGTAAAGGGTTAAAGTGCCAGGTACAGACTGTTCACTGTGGTAAAGGGTTAAATCGCCAGGTGCAGACTGTTGACTGTGGTAAAGGGTTAAAGTGCCAGGTACAGACTGTTCACTGTGGTAAAGGGATAAAGTGCCAGGTACAGACTGTTGACTGTGGCAAAGGGTTAAATCGCCAGGTGCAGACTGTTCACGACGGTAAAGGGTTAAATCGCCAGATGCAGACTGTTGTCTGTGGTAAAGGGTTAAAGTGCCAGGTACAGACTGTTGTCTGTGGTAAAGGGTTAAAGTGCCAGGTACAGACTGTTGTCTGTGGTAAAGGGTTAAAGTGCCAGGTACAGACTGTTGTCTGTGGTAAAGGGTTAAAGTGCCAGGTACAGACTGTTGTCTGTGGTAAAGGGTTAAATCGCCAGGTGCAGACTGTTCACTGTGGTAAAGGGACAAAGTGCCAGATGCAGACTATCCACTGTGGTAAAGGGTTAAAGAGCCAGGTACAGACTGTTGTCTGTGGTAAAGGGTTAAAGTGCCAGGTACAGACAGTTGACTGTGGTAAAGGGTTAAATCGCCAGGTGCAGATTGTTCACTGTGGTAAAGGGTGAAAGAGCCAGGTACAGATTGTTCACTGTGGTAAAGGGTTAAATCGCCAGGTGCAGACTGTTCACTGTGGTAAAGGGTGAAAGAGCCAGGTACAGATTGTTCACTGTGGTAAAGGGTTAAATCGCCAGGTGCAGAATGTTCACTGTGGTAAAGGGTTAAAGAGCCAGGTACAGATTGTTCACTGTGGTAAAGGGTTAAAGAGCCAGGTAAAGATTGTTCACTGTGGTAAAAGGTTAAAGAGCCAGGTAAAGATTGTTCACTGTGGTAAAGGGTTAAAGAGCCAGGTAAAGATTGTTCACTGTGGTAAAAGGTTAAAGAGCCAGGTGCAGATTGTTCACTGTGGTAAAAGGTTGAAGAGCCAGGTACAGATTGTTCACTGTGGTAAAGGGTTAAAGAGCCAGGTAAAGATTGTTCACTGTGGTAAAAGGTTAAAGAGCCAGGTAAAGATTGTTCACTGTGGTAAAAGGTTGAAGAGCCAGGTACAGATTGTTCACTGTGGTAAAGGGTTAAAGAGCCAGGTAAAGATTGTTCACTGTGGTAAAAGGTTAAAGAGCCAGGTACAGACTGTTCACTGTGGTAAAAGGTTGAAGAGCCAGGTACAGACTGTTCACTGTGGTAAAGGGTTAAAGAGCCAGGTAAAGATTGTTCACTGTGGTAAAAGGTTGAAGAGCCAGGTACAGATTGTTCACTGTGGTAAAGGGTTAAAGAGCCAGGTACAGATTGTTCACTGTGGTAAAGGGTTAAAGAGCCAGGTAAAGATTGTTCACTGTGGTAAAAGGTTGAAGAGCCAGGTACAGATTGTTCACTGTGGTAAAGGGTTAAAGTGCCAGGTAAAGATTGTTCACTGTGGTAAAGGGTTAAAGAGCCAGGTACAGATTGTTGACTGTGGTAAAGGGTTAAATCGCCAGGTACAGATTGTTCACTGTGGTAAAGGGTTAAAGAGCCAGGTAAAGATTGTTCACTGTGGTAAAGGGTTAAAGTGCCAGGTGCAGATTGTTCACTGTGGTAAAGGGTTAAAGTGCCAGGTGCAGATTGTTCACTGTGGTAAAGGGTTAAAGTGCCAGGTACAGATTGTTCCCTGTGGTAAAGGGTTAAAGTGCCAGGTGCAGATTGTTCACTGTGCTAAAGGTTTGAAGTGCCAGGTACAGAGTAGGAAGTGATAAGTAAGGAGGGAGTCGGGAGTGCTTGTCGACTCAATGATGTGGAAGAAGTAACCAGGGAGGCCAGATAATATAAAAACTGAATATGCTGACAATACTCTGCATATGGAGAGAGTTAATATTTCAGGTCGATGACCTTTCATCAGAACTGGGAAAAGTTAGAAATGTAATAGATTTGAAGCAAGTGAAAGAGGGTGGGTGGAAAAGGAACAAAAGAGGTTGGTGATAGGGTGGAGGATGGGAGGGATTAAATGACAAAAGAGTTGATGGTGTCGGGCCAAAGGGAGTGGTAATGGGATAAGTAACGAAGCAAAAGATGTGTCTGGAGGAGGTGTGGTTGGCAGAATGATGAACAGCTGCCGTTTGAAAGCAAAAACAAGAGCAAAACTCGAGTAAAGTCAAAACATCCAAAGCAAAAGGAAACAAAATGGGAGCAGAGATTAAGGTCTGAAATTGTTCAACTAACTTTGTGTTGAGTCCAGAAGGCTGTAAAGTGCCGTCTCGAAAGAAGAGGTGTTGTTTCTTGAGTTTACGTTGAGCTTCATTGGAACAGTGCAGTCGGCTGAGGACAGAGAGTAGACTGCATTGTGAGCAGCAATATAGTCCACTAATTTGAAAGAGATACACATAAATGTTTTACCCGGAAGGAGTGTTTGGGGCCTTGGATAGTGGGAAGGGGGGAGGTAAAAGGGCAGGTGTTGCATCTTCTGAGCTTGCATGGAAAGGTGCCGGAGGAAGGGGAGGGGTTGTTGGGGTTGATTGAGGAGTGGACCCGGATGTTGCGGAGGGAATGGTCCCTTCAGAATTCTGAAAGAAGAGGCGAAGATATTTTTGTTGGTGGCTTCTCACTGGAGGTAGTGGAAATGGCTGAAGATGATCTATTGAATATGAAGGCTGATGTGGTAGAAGGTGAGGACAATGGGAATGCTATCACGGTTCCGGGAGGGAGGGAAAGGGGTGAGAGCAGAAGTGCAGGAAATGAGATGGACATGGTCGAGGGCCCGGTCAACCATGGTGAGGGGGAATCCTCGGTTGAGGAAAAATGAAGACATATCAGAGGCACAGTACGGAAGGTTGCATCATCAGAACAGATGCGCCGGAGATGGAGAAACTGGAAGAATGGAATGGAGTCCTTACAGGAGGCGGGGCATGAGGAAGTGTAGTTAAGGTAGCTGAGGGAGTCAGTGAGCTTATCATGAATATTGGTTGATAGCCCATCCCCAGAAATGGGGTCAGAAAAGTCAAGGAAGGGAATCGAAGAGTTGGAGATGGATCATGAAGGTGAGAGAAGGGTGGAAAATTGGAAGCAAAGTTGATGAGATTTTTGAATTCAGGGCAAGAGCAGGAAATAGCACCGATACAGTCATCAATGTACTGGAAAAGGAGGTGAGGGAGGGGACCTGAGTCAGACTGGAACAAGGAATGTTCTACACATCACACAAAAAGGCAGGCATTGCTACGACCCACACAGGATCCCACAGCAACATCTTTTATTTGAAGGAAGTGAGTGGAGTTGAAGGAGAAGTTGTTCAATGTGAGAACAAGTTCAGCCAGGTGGAGGAAGGTGGTGATGGATGGGGACTGGTTGGGCCTCTGTTCAAGGAAGAAGCAGAAAGCCCTCAAACCGTCCTGGTGGTCGATGGAAGTGTCGAGGGATTGGATGTCCATAGTGAAAGGGAGACGGTTAGGGCCAGGAAACCGGAAACTGCTAAAGTGATGGAGGGCATTGGAAGAGTCACAGATATAAGTGGGAAGAAACTGAACAAGGAGAGAAAAATAGAGTGGCGATAGGAATAAATCAGTTCAGTAGGGCAGCAAGAGGCTGAAACGGCTGGTTCTGTTTGTGGATTTTGCGAAGGAGGTAGAAGTGGGCTGTTGGAGACTATGAGGCTGGAGGCCATGAAGGGAAGATCTCCAGTGACAGACCTGGAGACAATGGCTTGATTTTCATTGGTGGGGTCATTGTCCAGAGGGAAGTAGGAGGAAGTGTTGGAGAGTTGGCATTTGACTTCTGCAAGGTGGAGGTCAGTTTGTCAGACAATAACAGCACCACCCTTGTCAGCAGGTTTGAGAGAACGGAGTGCTGCAAGGGCAGTGGGAGACAGATTTGAGTGAGTGAGGGCAGCAGAGAAATTGAGAAGAATGATATCACGCTGACCGTTCTCAATGAAAAGATCTAGAGAGGGTTTGAGGCCAGAGGGAGATGTCCAGGTGGAGGGAGAATACTGAAAACAGGAGACAGGTCTGCTGGTCAGGGTAGTAGGCCTGGAGGTGAAGGCGACGGAAGAGGAGCTCTGTGTCGTGTCAAGCTCGAAATTCATTGAGGTTGGGGCATAAGGTAATGAAGCTGAAGCCTTTGCTGAGGACAGGCCATTCAGGGTCAGAGAGGAGAAGGTCAGAGGGTATTGTGAATAAAGCCAGGATCCCGCATGCTTTATTAACTGCTTTTTCAACCTGTCCTGCAACCTTCAATGATTTGTGCATATATACCCTCAATCCCTCTGCTCCTGCACCCCCTTCAGAATTGTACACTTTATTTTATATTGCCTCTCCTCGTTCTTCCATCAAAATGAATCACTTCACACTTCTCTGCATTAAATTTCATCTGCCGTTTGTCCGCCCAATCCACCAGCCTGTCTATGTCTTAGAACAACAAAGAACAAAGAACAGTACAGCACAGGAACAGGCCATTCGGCCCTCCAAGCCTGCGCCGATCTTGATGCCTGCCTAAACTAACACCTTCTGCACTTCTGGGGTCCGTATTCCTCTATTCCCTTCCTATTCATATATTTGTCAAGATGTCTCTTAAACGTCGCTATCGTATCTGCTTCCACCACCTCCCCCGGCAGCAAGTTCCAGGCACTCACCACCCTCTGTGTAAAAAACTTGCCTTGCACACCCCCTCTAAACTTTGCCCCTCGCACCTTAAACCTATGTCCACTAGTAACTGACTCTTCCACCCTGGGAAAAAGCTTCTGACTATCCACTCTGTCCATGCCGCTCATAACTTTGTAAATCTCTATCATGTTGCTCCTCCACCTCCGTCGTTCCAGTGAAAACAATCCAAGTTTTTCCAACCTCTCCTCATAACCAATGCCCTCCAGACCAGGCAACATCCTGGTAAACCTCTTCTGTACCCTCTCCAAAGCCTCCACGTCCTTCTGGTAGTGTGGTGACCGGAATATTCTAAGTGGGGCCTAACTAAAGTTCTGTACAGCTGTAACATGACTTGCCAATTTTTATACTCTATTCCCCAACCGATGAAGGCAAGCATGCCGTATGCCTTCTTGACTACCTTATCCACTGGCGTTGCCACTTTCAGTGATGTTTATCACTGTCTTCACAGTTCACAATACTTCCAAGTTTTGTGTCATCTTCAAATTTTGAAATTGTGCCCTGAGCACTCAAGTTTGGGTCCTTAATATATATCAGGAAAAGCAGGGGTCCTAACACTGACCTCTGGGGAACCTTCCTCCAGTCCAAAAAACAAACATTTACCATTACTCTCTGTTTCCTGTCACTCAACCAATTTTGTGACAATGCTGCTACTGTCCTTTTACTCCATGGGCTTGAACTTTGCCAACAAGTCTGTTATGTGGCACTTTGACCAGTGCTTCTTGGAAATCCATGTACACCACATCGATCGCATTACCCTAACCAACCCTCACTGTTACACCTTCAAAAAACTCAAGCAACTTAGTTATACATGGCTTGCCCTTAACAAATTTATATTGGCTTTCCTTAATTAATACACATTTGTCCAATTGACTGTTAACTTTGTCCTAAATTATCATTTCTAAAAGCTTTCCCATCACAAAGGTTAAACGTACTGGCTTTTAGTTGCTGGACTTATCCTTACACCCTTTCTTGAACAGTGGTGTAAACATTTGCAATTCTTCAGTCCTCTGACACCACCCACATATCTAAGGAGGATTGGAAGATTATGAACAGTGCCTCTGCAATTTTCACCCTTACTTCCCTCAATATCCTTGAATGTCTCTCATCCGGTCCTGGTGGCTTATCAACTGTAAGTACAGTCAGCCTATCTAATGCCTCCTCTTTATCAATTTTTATCCCATCCAGTGTCTCAACTACCTCCTCTTTCATCATGACTTGGGCAGCATCTTGTTCCTTGGTAAAGACAGATGCAAAGTCCTCACTTGGTAACTCAGCCATGCCCCCTGCCTCCATGTGCAAATCCCCTTTTAGGTCCCTAATTGGTCTCACTCCTCTTTTTACTATTTATATGCCAACAGAAGACTTTTGGTTTCCCTTTTATGTTAGCTACCAGTCTCTTCTCATATTCTCTCTGCTTTTTTTTATTCATTTCATGGGATATGGGTGTTGCTGTCAAGGCCAACATTTGTTGCCCATTACTTCCCCTCAGAACCTTCTATATTCAGCCTGGTTCTTTTTTTTTATTCATTCATGGGATGTGGGCGTCGCTGGCCAGGCCAGCATTTATTGCCCATCCCTAATTGCCCTCACTGAGTGGCTTGCTAGGCCATTTCAGAGGCCATGTAAGAGTAAACCACATTGCTGTGGGTCTGGAGTCACATGTCGGCCAGACCAGGTAAGGACAGCAGATTTCTTTCCCTAAAGGACATTAGTGAACCAGATGGGTTTTTACAACAATTGACAATGGTTTCATGGCCATCATTAGACTAGCTTATTTTTAAATTCCAGATTTATTCAAATTCCACCTTCTGCTGTGGTGGGATTTGAACCCATGTCCCCAGATCAATACCCTGGGTCTCTGTGTTTCTAGTCCAGTGACAATACCACTACGCCACCACCAACCCCCCCCCCCCCCACCCCCCCCTTACTTGTATTATAATCTTGACATCTATCATATGCATTCTTTTTCTGCTTCATCTTACACTTTATCTCTTTCATCATCCAGGGATTTGTTTTGCCCTATCTTTCCCCTTGGTGGAAATGTACCTTGACTGTATCCAAACTATCTCCTTTTTAAAGGGAGCCAATTGTTTCATTGCAGTTTTCCCTGCCAATCTTTGATTCCAATTTACCTGGGCCAGATCTGTTCTCACCCCATTGACGTTGGCCCTCCCCCAATTAATTATTTTTAACCTGGATTTCTCCTCATCTTTTTCCATAGCCAACCTAAACCTTATAATACAATGATCACTGTCCCCTCAATGTTCCCTTACTGACACTTGATTCACTTAACCCACTTCATTCCCCAGAAGCAGATCCAGCAATGCCTTCTTTCTTGTTGGACTGAAAACATACTGATGTAGAAAATTCTCCTCAGTACACTCTAGAAACTCTTGCCCCTCTGTGCCCTTTACACTATTACTATCCCAGTCTGTATTTGCGTAATTGAAGTCCCCATTATAACTACCTTATAATTGTTGCTCCTTTCTGCAAGTTCCTTACAAATTTGTTCCTCTATATCTTTCCCTCTAGTTGGTGGCCTATAGATTACACCCAGAAATGTAATGGTACCTCTATTGTTTCTTAGTCATAACCAAATAGACTTTGTCTTTGGCCCCTCTGGGACATCCTCTCTCTCCAGTACTGTAATGTTCTCCTTGATCAATACTGCTACCCCTCCTCCTTTTTCTCCATCTCTATCTTCCTGAACACCTTGTAGAGGCTTTGGAGAGGGTACAGAAGAGGTTTACCAGGATGTTGCCTGGTCTGGAGGGCATTAGCTATGAGGAGAGGTTGGATAAACTCGGATTGTTTTCACTAGAACGACGGAGGTGGAGGGGCGACATGATAGAGGTTTACAAAGTTATAAGCGGCATGGACAGAGTGGATAGTCAGAAGCTTTTTCCCGGGGTGGAAGAGTCAGTTACTCGGGGACATAGGTTTCAGGTGAGAGGCACAAAATTTAGAGGGGATGTGCGAGGCAAGTTCTTTACACAGAGGGTGGTGAGTGCCTGGAACTTGCTGCTGGGGGAGGTGGTGGAAGCAGGTACCATAGAGACGTTTAAGAGGCATCTTGACAAATACATGAATAGGATGGAAATAGAGGGATACGGTCCCCGGAAGTGCAGAAGGTTTTAGTTTAGGCAGGCATCAAGATTGGCACAGGCTTGGAGGGCCGAATGGCTTGTTCCTGTGCTGTACTGTTCTTTGTTCTTTGATCACCACCTGGTGCCCACACCCCTACTAAGTTAGTTTAAACCCTCCCCACTAACACTAGTGAATCGTCCCGCAAAGACATTGATCCCAGCTCTGTTCAGGTGCCACGCCTGTACACGTTCCATCTGCTCCAGAATCTGTCCCAATGTTCCAGGAGTCTAAAGCCCTCCCTGCCACATCATCTTTCCAGCCACTAATTTATCCTATTTCTATACTCAATAAAGAGAGGTAGAGAGACAGAGATTTAGGGAGAGAATTCCAGAGCATAGGTTCCAAACAGCTGATGGCATGGCCACCAATGGTGAGGCGAAAGAACTGTGGGATACATGAGATGCCAGAATTGAAGGATTGTAGAGATATCGGAGGATTGTAGAGATATCGGAGGATTGTAGAGATATCGGAGGATTGTAGAGATATCGGAGGATTGTAGAGATATCGGAGGATTGTAGAGATATCGGAGGATTGTAGAGATGTTGTATCCCACAGACTCAATCCACAATGAAATGAAATTATCTGCACAAGACCCTTTCTGATAGCAGAGTGACAACACCTTCATCCTTTCAGCCTGAGCTGTTTACTAACCCAAGCTGCAGAGGTAAAAGGACAGTGCACCTCTCACCACATTATAAAATGGTTTAAGTGACCTCAGGAATGGAACAACTGGGGTGAGGGATGGTCAAAAGCACAAGGAGCTCATTCACCTACCTCAATATTATATGAAAGTCTCATGTGGGTTCTCAGGGCAACCAGACCCCCGGGTGCCAATGGCAGGCAGCAGTTCTCTCCATAATCACGGGCTAAATGACAGCCCAGGATGGTAGGGCAGATAGCACCAAGAATGCCTGTGGAAATAAACATTCTCATTGAGTACACAGCCACTTTTGAACACAACACCACAAGAATTAGGAGCAGGAGTAGGCCATTCAGCCCCTCACGCCTGCTCCATTATTTAATAAGATCGTGGCTGATGTGATTTGTGGTCAAAAACTTCAATTTTCTGTCTGTCCCCCATAACCCTTGACTCCCTTGTAGATCAAGAATCTATCTAACACAGCCTTGAATATATTCAACGGCCCAGCCTCCACTGCTCTCTGGGGAAGAGAATTTCACAGGTTAACGAGCCTCAGAGAAAAAATTCTCCCCATCTCAGTGGTAAATGGGAGACCCCTAATTTTTAAACTGTGATCCCTACTTCTAGACTCCCGTACAAGGGGAAATATTGTCTCAGCATCCACCCTGTCAAGTCCCCTCAGGATCTTATATGCTTCAATAAGATCACCTCTCATTCTTCTAAACTTCAATGAGTATAGGCCCAACCTTTCCTCATAATACAACCCAGGAATCAGTTGAGTGAACCTTCACTGAACTGCTTCTAATGCAATTATATCCTTTCTTAAGTAAGGAGGCCTAAACTGTACACAGTACTCCAGATGCGGTCTCTGTAGCAACACTTCCCTACAATTATACTTGATTCCCCTTGCAATAAACAGCAACATTCCAGTTGCCTTCCCATCACTTGCTGTACTTAGATACAAGCTTTTTTTATGATTCATGTACCAGGACACCCAGATCTCTCTGTACCACTGAGTTCTGCAGCCTCTCTCCATTTAAATAATATACTGCTTTTCTATTCTTCCTGCCAAAGTGGACAAGTTCACATATTCCCACATTATACTCCATTTGCCAAATTTTTGCCCACTCACATGACCTATCTATATCCCTTTGTAGACTTTTTACGTCGTCTTGACAACTTACATTCCTCTCTATCTTGGTGTCATCGGCAAATTTAGCTACCATACATTTGGTCCCTTCATCCAAGTCATTGATATAGGTTGTAAATAGTTGAGGCCCCAGCACTGATCCCTGTGACACACCACTAGTTACAGCTTGCCAACCTGAAAATGACCCATTTACCCTACTCTTTGCTTCCTGTTAGCTAACCAATCCTCTATCCATGCTAATATGTTACCACCCACACCCCCGGCTCCCCAACACCATGAACTCTCATCTTTGATATGGCACTTTATCAAATGCCTTTTGGAAATCCAAGTGCACCACATCTACACGTTGCCCTTTATCCACCTTCGAGTCAAAGAACTCGAATAAATTAGTCAAACACAATTTCCCTTTCACAAAACCATGCTGACTCTGCCTGATTGTATCATGATTTTCTAAATGACCTGCTATTACCTCTTTAGTCCAGGTTAGACGTCCAAAATCCAGCAACCTTTGGGGCCGAGACCATGCCGGATTTTGGATTATCCTGGATTTTGGAAAACAAAAGAACCGCTGCTCCCCGGGCCTCACTGCTCCCCAGCCTCGCCACTCCCTGACCCTTACTGTTCCGTGTCACTCCCCTGCCTCTGCTCCCCGGCCCTCACTGCTCCCCAGCCTCGCCACTCCCTGACCCTTACTGTTCCGTGTCACTCCCCTGCCTCTGCTCCCCAGCCCTCACTGCTCCCCAGCCTCGCCACTCCCTGACCCTTACTGTTCCATGTCACTCCCCTGCCTCTGCTCCCCAGCCCTCACTGCTCCCCAGCCTCGCCACTCCCTGACCCTTACTGTTCCCTGTCACTCCCCTGCCTCTGCTCCCCGGCCCTGACTGCTTCCCGGACCAGACTGGTCCCCGGCCCTCGCTGCTCCCTCACCATCACTGCTCCCTTGCTCTTGCTGCTCCCCTGGCCTCACCACCCATCGCCCCTCGTCGCTCCCTGGCCCTCACTGCTCCCCTGTCCTCACCACTCCCTGACCCTTACTGTTCCATGTCACTCCCCTGCCTCTGCTCCCCGGCCCTCACTGCTCCCCAGCCTCGCCACTCCCTGACCCTTACTGTTCCCTGTCACTCCCCTGCCTCTGCTCCCCGGCCCTGACTGCTTCCCGGACCAGACTGGTCCCCGGCCCTCGCTGCTCCCTCACCATCACTGCTCCCTTGCTCTTGCTGCTCCCCTGGCCTCACCACCCATCGCCCCTCGTTGCTCCCTGGCCCTCACTGCTCCCCTGTCCTCGCCACTCCTCAGCTCTCACTGCTAGCTCTCACTCCCCTGCCTCTGCTCCCCAGCCCTCACTGCTCCCCAGCCTCGCCACTCCCTGACCCTTACTGTTCCATGTCACTCCCCTGCCTCTGCTCCCCAGCCCTCACTGCTCCCCAGCCTCGCCACTCCCTGACCCTTACTGTTCCCTGTCACTCCCCTGCCTCTGCTCCCCGGCCCTGACTGCTTCCCGGACCAGACTGGTCCCCGGCCCTCGCTGCTCCCTCACCATCACTGCTCCCTTGCTCTTGCTGCTCCCCTGGCCTCACCACCCATCGCCCCTCGTCGCTCCCTGGCCCTCACTGCTCCCCTGTCCTCACCACTCCCTGACCCTTACTGTTCCATGTCACTCCCCTGCCTCTGCTCCCCGGCCCTCACTGCTCCCCAGCCTCGCCACTCCCTGACCCTTACTGTTCCCTGTCACTCCCCTGCCTCTGCTCCCCGGCCCTGACTGCTTCCCGGACCAGACTGGTCCCCGGCCCTCGCTGCTCCCTCACCATCACTGCTCCCTTGCTCTTGCTGCTCCCCTGGCCTCACCACCCATCGCCCCTCGTTGCTCCCTGGCCCTCACTGCTCCCCTGTCCTCGCCACTCCTCAGCTCTCACTGCTAGCTCTCATTCCCCTGCCTCACTGCTCCCCAGCCCCTCACTGTTCTCCTTCCACCCCAGCTCTTTAAGGGGAATACTATAAAAAGCTGTGTCTTCAGTCTTTTCAAGTTTGATCCAAATAATTAGAATGACACTAAACTTGTTGCATCTGAATATTACAGACAGACAGATTTGTTACCTCCAACCAGTAATAGATCCTAGCACATTTCCAATGTCAGGTGTTAGGCTAAATGGCCTCTAGTTTCCTGTTTTCTGTCTCCCTCCTTTCTTGAATAGAGATGTTTGCAATTGTCCAATCTGCAGGGACCGTTTCAGAAACGAGGGAATTTTTGGAAGATCACAACATTTTATTCTTTTTCCTGTCTCCAGATTCACCCAGTATGACATCTCCAGATGCCTCCATCAGGGGGTAGGAGAGGACTTTCCTCTCCCTGAAAGTGTGTCAGTGTTTACAGTGGATCCACGGGAGTGTCTCAATATTTATAGTGGATCCACAGGAGTGTGTCAGTGTTTACAGAGGATCCACTGGAGTGTGTCAGTCTTTATAGTGTTGCATGGTGCCATCTTGCAGCGAAGCTTGTGCTGATGTGTAGGATTCTGTGCAAGGTGTCACACATAATCTGTATATTCAGGGACTGGACACTCTGCCTGTTAGAAAAATAGAAAATAGGAGCCGGAGTAGGCCATTCGGCCCTTCGAGCCTGCTGCGCCATTCATTATGATCATTGCTGATCATCCAACTCAGTAAGCTGATCCCGCTTTCCCCATATCCTTTGATCCCTTTCACCCCAAGAGCTATATCTAACTCCTTCTTGAAAACATATAATGTTTTGGCCTCAACTGCTTTCTGTGGTAGCGAATTCCACAGGCTCACCACTCTCTGGGTGAAGAAATTTCTCCTCATCTCAGTCCTGAAAGGTTTACCCGTATCCTTAGACTATAACCCCTGGTTCTGGACTCCCCCACCATCGGGAACATCCTCCCTGCATCTACCCTGTCAAGTCCTGTTAGAATTTTGTAGATTTCTATGAGATCCTCCCTCACTCTTTTAAACTCCAGTGAATATAATCCTAACCGACTCAATCTCTCCTCATACGTCAGTCCCGCCATTTCTAGAATCAGTCTGGTAAACCTTCGCTGCACTCCCTCTATAGCAAGAACATCGTTCCTCAGATAAGGAGACCAAAACTGTACACAATATTCCAGGTGTGGCCTCACCAAGGCCCTGTATAATCGCAGCAAGACTTCCCTGCTCCTGTATTCGAATCCTCGCGCTATTGAGGCCAACATACCATTTGTCTGTTTTACTGCCTGTTGCAGCCGCATGCTTGCCTTCAGCGACTGGTGTACAAGAACACCCAGGTCTCGCTGCATATTCCCCTCTCTCAGTTTATAGCCATTCAGATAATAATCTGCATTCCTGTTTTTGCTACCAAAGTGGATAACCTCACATTTATCCACATTATACTGCATCTGCCATGCATTTGCCCACTCACTCAACTTGTCCAAATCACCCTGAAACCTCTCTGCATCCTCCTCACAATGCACCAATCCCATGCGCTTTAATTTTACAAGCTAATCTCTTCTGTGGGACTTTGTCGAAAGCCTTCAGCAAGTCCAAATAAACCACATCCACTGGCTCCCCCTCATCAATTCTACTTACATCCTTGAAGAATTCTAGTAGATTTGTCAAGCATGATTTCCCTTTCGTAAATCCATGTTGACTCTGACCGATTCTACCACTGTTCTCCAAGTGCTCTGTTATAAAATCTTTGATAATGGACTCTAGAATTTTCCCCACTACCGATGTCAGGATGACTGGTCTACAATTCTCTGTATTCTCTCTACCTCCCTTTTTAAATAGTGGGGGTAACATTAGCTACCCTCCAATCTGTAGGAACTGTTCCAGAGTCTATAAAATCTTGGAAGATGACAGCCAATACATCCACTATTTCTAGGGCCACTTCCTTAAGTACTCTGGGATGTAGATTATCAGGCCTTGGGCATTTATCGGCCTTCAATCCATCAATTTTCCCAACACCATTTCTCTATTAATACTGATTTCCTTCAGTTCCTCCCTCTCACTAAACCGTGTTCCCCAACATTTCTGCTATGATAATTGTGTCCTCCTTTGTGAAGACAGAACCAAAGTATGCATTTAGTTGGTCAGCCATTTCTTTGTTCCCTATAATAAATTCTCCTGTTTCTGACTGTAAGGGACCTACATTTGTCTTCACCAATCTTTTTCTCTTCACATACCGATAGAAACTTTTACAGTCAGTTTTTAAAATCCCCGCCAGCTTACTCTCATACTCTATTTTCCCCTTCTTAATCAATCCCTTTGCCCTCCTTTGCTGAATTCTAAACTGCTCCCAATCCTCAGGTCTGTTGTTTTTTCTGGTGAATTTATATGCCTCTTCCTTGGACCTAATGCCATCTCTAATTTCCCTTGTAAGCCATGGTTTGGCTACCTTTCCCGTTTTACTTTTGCACCAGACAGAAATAAACAATTGTTGCTGTTCATCCATGCGCTCTTTGAATGTTTGCCATTGCCTATCCACTGTCATCCCTTGAAGTAACTTTTCCCAATCCATCATGGCCAACTTGCGCCTCATACCTTTGTAGTTTCCTTTATTAAGATTCAGAACCCTAGTCTCAGAATCAACTACATCACTCTCCATCTTGATGAAGAATTCTATCATATTATGGTCGCTCATCCCCAAGGGGTCTCACACCACTAGAGTGTCAATTATTCCTCTCTCATTACACAATACCCAGTCTGGGATGGCCTGTTCTTTAGTTGGTTCTTCAATGTATTGGTCCAGAAAACCATCCCATTTACATTCCAAGAATTCCTCCTCTACGGTATTGTGACTAATTTGATTTGCCCAATCTACATGCAAATTAAATTCACCCATAATTACAGATGTTCCTTTATTGCAGGTGTCTCTAATTTCCTGTTTAATGCCATTCCCAACATCACCACTACAGTTTGGGGGTCGATATACAACCCCCACTAATGTTTTTTGCCCCTTAGTGTTTCTCAGCTCTACCCATACAGATTCCACATCATCAGAGCTAATATCTTTCCTTACTATTGTGTCAATTTCCTCTTTAACCAGCAATGCAACTCCACCGCCTTTTGCTTTTTATCTGTCCTTCCTAAATACTGAATACCCCTGGATATTCATTTCCCATCCCTGGTCACCCTGTAGCCATGTCTCCGTAATCCTGACTATTTCATACCGGTTTACATCTATTTGCGCAATTAATTCTTCTTCTTTATTGCAAATGCTCTGCGCGTTAAAGCACAAAGCCTTAAGGTTTGTCTTTTTAACATTACCTGTCCCCTTCCCACTATTTTTCACTGTGGCCCTATTTGATTCTGGCCTTTGATTTCTCTGCCTATCACTTTTCTTATTCCCCTTACTTCTTTTGTTCTTGTCTTTGATCCCCCCCCCTCCTCTGACTCCTTGCAAAGGTTCCCATCCCCCTGCCATTTTAGTTTAAACCCTCCCCAACCACTCTAGCAAATACTCCCCCAGGACATCAGTCCCGATCCTGCCCAGGTGTAACCCGTTCAGTTTATACTGGTCCCACCTCCCCCAGAACCGGTCCCAATGTCCCAGGAAGAGTTTCCCCTCACATCATCTCTTCAGCCACGTATTCATCTGATATATCCTGCTATTTCTACTCTGACTCGCACGTGGCACTGGTAGTAATCCTGAGATCACTACCTTTGAGGTCCTATTTTTCAACTTACTTCCTAACTCCCTATATTCTGCTTTTAGGACCTAATCCTTTTTTTTTTAACCTACGTCGTTTGTACCAATGTGTACCACGACCACTGGCTGGTCACCCTCCCTCTTCAGAATGTCCTGTAACCGCTCTGAGACATCCTTGACCCTAGCACCAGGGAGGCAACATACCATCCTGGAGTCTCTTTTGCGGCCACAGAAACGTCTATCTATTCCCCTTACAATTGAATCCCCCATAACTATTGCATTCCCACACTTTTTTACTCCTCCCCTGTGCAGAAGAGCCAATCGTGGTGCAACAAATTGGGCTGTTGCTGCTTTCCCTGGAGAGGCCATTCCCCCCCAACGGTATCCAAAGCAGTATATCTGTTTTGCAGGGGAATAACCACAGGAGATTCCTGCACTGTCTGCCTAGTCCTCTTGCTTTGCCTGGTGGTCACCCATTCCCTTCCTGCCTGTGGAGTCTGAGCCTGCGGTGTGACCACCTCTCTATACGTGCTATCCACGATACTCTCCACCTCCCGGATGCTGTTGTGTGGGTTTCCTGCATGAGACGCTACTAATTGCTCCCTGCACCATGTGGAAACCAAGAATATTAAAAAGTTACCTGAATCTAGCTCACTGCTGGCCAGCTGTTTTGCTGGACATGCTAAATTCCTGACTCTGTGCAGGTGTGTCAGCCACTTGATGAATGTACACACTTACAGTAGATCTCTACTCATAAGCTAAAACAAATCCACCTCGCATGTGCCTCTTCCCCTGACCCTTGTCCCTCCACTTGAATATGTGGCCTGACTCTTGCCTTGAACTCCGCACCCATTCTGCACACTCATCATCATCCATACTCCACCTTTACCAAGAACCTCCTCCCTACCCCTGACCATTGTCCTCCCCTCTAGGTGTCACCCTGACCTCCCGTTCACACGCTGATCCTTGCCATCGCCTCTCCTCTGCCCCAGATAATCGTACTTACAAATGGGGATATTGTCAGTCAGGCTGCAGAGTCCTGTGCTCCATGAGCCGGATCCCAACAGTGGATGACGTTCAGTTCTGGGCTGCTGGGTGATTGTGCCTGTTGTGCTCATGACTGCTAACACCTAGTGGTATTCGCGGGAAACAGTGGAAAGAGTGGCGACTGGGCTGCAACAACATGAATCAACACTGGGTGAATGGCAGTGATGGGAAACAAACTCTTGACACCATAATAACACAGTTCACTCCAACCTGTAAACAGACAGACAGACATTCGCACATTCTCAGTTCCTTTTCAAACCACAAAATTTGTTTGAACCAAACGAAGTGAACAATGCAACAGCAGTGTGAATAAACCATTCAAGAGAGTACAATTTGTACAAGACACTGATTAGGCCACAGTCAGATTACTGAGTGCAGTTTTAGGAGCCCCATTACAGAAAGGACATTAAAGCCACATAGAGTGGACAGTGTACGTTCACCAGGATGGTACCAGGGACATGAAACTAGAGTTCTAAGGAGTTACTAGGACTGTCTCCCCTGGAGCAGAGAAGGCCAACAAGAGATTTAATAGTGGTATTTAAAATGATGAAGAGATGGAATAAGGAAAGACTATTTCTCAGGCTGAGGAGTGATGGAGGGGTTAGCAATTTAAACTGTCACTAAGAGAAGGAGGCAAGAGGTTAGGAGAAATTTCATTCCAAAGAATTGTCGGAGTATAGAATGGTTTGCCACAATCATTAGTTAAAGGAGAGCCCATTATATTTTGGGGGAACATTTGGATCAATATTTGAAGCAGTGGAAGATACAAGATAGGGAGAGCATAGTTTTGGATTCACATAGGGTGATGAGGAGAGAGCAAGTTAGTGGGATTTGTTTGGGATTGCTCTAGCAAAGAGCTGCACAGACACAATGGGCCGAATGGCCTCTTTTTTAATTCATTCATGGGATGTGGGCATCGCTGGCCAGGCCAGCATTTATTGCCTATCCCTAATTGCCCTTGAGAAGGTGGTGGTGAGCTGCCCTCTTGAACCGCTGCAGTCCATGTGAGGTAGGTACACCCACAGTGCTGTTAGGAAGGGAGTTCCAGGATTTTCACCCAGTGACAGTGAAGGAACGGCGATATCGTTCCAAGTCAGGATGGTGTGTGACTTGGAGGGGAACTTGCAGGTGGTGGTGTTCCCGTGCATCTGCTGCCCTTGTCCTTCTAGTTGGTAGAGGTCACAGGTTTGGAAGGTGCTGTCTAAGGAGCTTTGGTGCATTGCTGCAATGCATCTTGTAGATGCCACTGTGCGTCGGTGGTGGAGGGAGTGAATGTCTGTAGATGGGGTGCCAATCAAGCGGGCTGCTTTGTCCTGGATGGTGTCCAGCTTCTTGAATATTATTGGAGCTCCACCCATCAAGGCAAGTGGAGAGTATTCCATCACACTCCTGATTTGTGCCTTGTAGATGGTGGACCGGCTTTGGGGAGTCAGGAGGTGAGTTACTCGCTGCAGGATTCCTAGCCTCTGACCTGCTCTTGTAGCACGATATTTATATGGCTACTCCAGTTCAATTTCTGGTCAATGGTAAACCCCTAGGATGTTGATATTGGGGGATTCAGCGATCGTAAAGCCTTTGAATGTCAAGGGGAGATGGTTAGATACTCTCTTGTTGGAGATGGTCATTGCCTGGAATTTGTGTGGTGAAAATGTTACTTGCCACTTATCAGCCCAAGCCTGAATATTGTCCAGGTTTTGCTGCATTTCTACATGGACTGCTTCAGTATCTGAGGAATCGCAAATGGTGCTGAACATTGTGCAATCATCAGTGAACATCCCTACTTCGGACCTTATGATTGAAGCAAGGTCATTGATGAAGCAGCTGAAGATGGTTGGGCCTAGGACACTACCCTGAGGAACTCCTGCAGTCATGTCTTAGAGCTCAGATGCTTGGCCTCCAACAACCACAACCATCTTCCTTTGCTCTAGGGATGACTCCAATCAGGGGAGAGTTTTCCCCGATTCCCATTGACTCCAGTTTTGCTCGAGCACCTTGATGCCACACTCGGTTAAATGCTGCCTTGATGTCAAAGGCAGTCATTCTCACCTCACCTCTTGAGTTCAGCTCTTTTGTCCATGTTTGGACCAAGGCTGTAATGAGGTCAGGAGCTGAGTGGCCCTGCCGGAACCCAAACTGAGCGTCACTGAGCAGGTTATTGCTGAGCAAGTGCCGCTTGATAGCACTGTTGATGATGCCTTCCATCACTTTACTGATGATTGAGAGTCGACTGATGGGGCGGTAATTGGGTCGGGTTGGACTTGCCCTCCTTTTTGTGTACAGGACATACCTGGGTAATTTTCTACATTGCAGGGTAGATGCCAGTGTTATAGCTGTACTGGAACAGCTTGGCTAGGGGTGCAGCAAGTTCTGGAGCACAGGTCTTCAGTACTATTGCTGGAATATTGTCAGGGCCCATAGCCTTTGCAGTATCCAGTGCTTTCAGTCGTTTCTTGATATCGCACGGAGTGAATCGAATTGGCCTCTTAAGTGCTGTAAGACTGTATAGTTTAATATTTAGATATTTTAGCCCACAATTGAGGGGTGGGGATTGGCATAAATAGAGAAACACGGTTTAGATCTAATCACCATTACAGAGACATGGTTACAAGGTGACTAAGGATGGAAAATAAATATTCCAGGGTACAGAACATTTCAAAAAGACAGAATGGAAAAGGAAAAGGAGCAGCACGATGACATAAGGACAGTAGTAAGAAATGATCTTGGTTCAGAAGTTCAGAACATCAGGAAGTTGAATCAGTATGGGTGGAAATTATAAATAACAAGGGTCAGAAAATGCTGGTGGGATTAGTTTATAGGCCCCTAACAGTACAAAGAACAAAGAACAGTACAGCACAGGAACAGGCCATTTGACCCTCCAAGCCTGCACCGATCTTGATGCCTGTCTAAACTAAAACCTTCTGCACTTCCGGGGACCGTATCCCTCTATTCCCATCCTATTCATGTATTTGTCAAGATGCCTCTTAAACGACGCTATCGTACGTGCTTCCACCACCTCCCCCGGCAGCAAGTTCCTGGCACTCACCACCCTCTGTGTAAAAAAAACTTGCCTCGCACATCCCCTCTAAATTTTGCCCCTCGCACCTTAAACCTATGTCCCCTAGTAAACTGACTCTTCCACCCTGGGAAAAAGCTTCTGACTATCCACTCTGTCCATGCCACTCATAACTTTGTAAACTTCTATCATGTTGCCCCTCCATCTCCGTCGTTCAAGTGAAAACAATCCGAGTTTATCCAACCTCTCCTCATAGCTAATACCCTCCAGACCAGGCAACATCCTGGTAAACCTCTTCTGTACCCTCTCCAAAGCCTCCACATCCTTCTGGTAGTGTGGCGACCAGAATTGCACGCAATATTCCAAGTGTGGCCAAACTAAGGTTCTGTACAGCTGCAGCATGACTTGCCAATTTTTATACTCTATGCCCCGACCGATGAAGGCAAGCATGCCGTATGCCTTCTTGACTACCTTATCTACCTGTGTTGCCACTTTCAGTGACCTGTGGACCTGTACGCCCAGCTCTCTCTGCCTGTCAACACTCTGTCATTTACTATATACTTTCCACCTGTATTAGACCTTCCAAAATGCATTACCTCACATTTTTCCAGATTAAACTCCATCTGCCATTTCTCTGCCCAAGTCTCCAACCGATCTATATCTTGCTGTATCCTCTGGCAATCCTCATCACTATCCACAACTCCACCAACCTTTGTGTCGTCCGCAAACTTACTAATCAGACCAGCTACATTTTCCTCCAAATCATTTATATATACTACAAACAGCAAAGGTCCCAGCACTGATCCCTGCGGAACACCATTAGTCACGTCCCTCCATTCAGAAAAGCACCCTTCCACTGCTACCCTCTGTCTTCTGTGACTGAGTCAGTTCTGTATCCATCTTGAAAGTGACATACCCCAGTGCCAAGCAAGAATCTTGAACTTGCAGTGAGTTACATAGGTATGAGGGGAGAACTAGCTAAGTTTGATTAGGTATACAGACTAAAAGGTACCACTGTAAATAAACAGTAGGAAACATTTAAAGAAAGAATTCAAAATGTTCAACAAAAATACAGTCCATTAAAAAACAAAACCTCAGCGAGAAAGATCCATCTGTGGCTTACTAAGGAAGTTAAGGATCGTATTAGATTAAAAGAGGCTTATAATGTTGCAAAAATAGCAGTAAGCCTGAGGATTAGAGTATTAAAATTGGCAAGTCATGCTGCAGCTGTACAGAACCTTAGTTAGGCCACACTTAGAATATTGCGTGCAATTCTGGTCGCCACACTACCAGAAGGACGTGGAGGCTTTGGAGAGGGTACAGAAGAGGTTTACCAGGATGTTGCCTGGTCTGGAGGGCATTAGCTATGAGGAGAGGTTGGATAAACTCGGATTGTTTTCACTGGAACGACAGAGGTGGAGGGGCGACATGATAGAGGTTTACAAAGTTATGAGTGGCATGGACAGAGTGGATAGTCAGAAGCTTTTTCCCAGGGTGGAAGAGTCAGTTACTAGGGGACATAGGTTTAAGGTGCGAGGGGCAAAGTTTAGAGGGGATGTGCGAGGCAAGTTTTTTTACACAGAGGGTGGTGAGTGCCAGGAACTTGCTGCCGGGGGAGGTGGTGGAAGCACGTACGATAGCGACGTTTAAGAGGCATCTTGATAAATACATGAATAGGATGGGAATAGAGGGATACGGACCCCGGAAGTGCAGAAGGTTTTAGTTTAGACAGGCATCAAGATTGGTGCAGGCTTGGAGGGCCGAATGGCCTGTTCCCGTGCTGTACTGTTCTTTGTTCTTTGATTGGCAGCATTTCAGAAACCAGCAAAGGGCGACCAAAAAGTTGAAAAAAAGGAAAAAATAGAATGAGATTAAACTCACCAGCAATATAAAAATAAGTAGATTGTAAGAGCTTTTACAAGTATATAAAAACGAGGAGAGTAGCTGAAGTAAACATTAGTCTCTTAGAGGCAGATATGGGAGAAATTATCATGTGGAACAAGGAATAGCAGAGCTATTGAACAAATATTTTCTGTCTGTCTTCACAGTAGAAGACACAGAGAAAAATAATTGGAGAAACTTAAGGGACTAAAAGCTGACAAATCCCCAGGACCTGATAGCCTACATCCTCGGGTTTTAAAAGAGATAGCAGCAGAGATACTGGATGCGATGGTAATGATTTTCCAAAATTCCCTAGATTCTAGAACAGTCCCAGCAGATTGAAAGTTAGCAAATGTAACACTGCTATTCAAGAAAAGGAGGGAGAGAGAAAAAGAGAAACTACAGGCCAGTTAGCTTGACATTAGTCATCAGGAAAATGCTGGAATCTATTACTAAGGAAGTCTTAACAATGCACTTAGAAAATCATAGTATGATCAGACAAAGTCAGCATAGTTTTACGAAACAGAAATTGTGTTTGACAAATCTATTAGAGTTTTTTGAGGACGTAACAAGTAGACTAGATAAAGGGAACCAGTAATGGTCTTTGTTCTCCATCCTCTTTATTAAGTCAGGACAGTAGGTGAATAAAGAAGCTTACACCATTCGTGAGCATATATGGTCATCACAGAATAGCAGGGGATCAGCAGAAGGGCAGAGCAAAGA
Organism: Heterodontus francisci; assembly: GCF_036365525.1. NCBI lineage: Eukaryota > Metazoa > Chordata > Chondrichthyes > Heterodontiformes > Heterodontidae > Heterodontus > Heterodontus francisci. The sequence goes on from NC_090401.1 coordinate 8,699,246, forward strand.
AAAACAAAGCGGAAAAGGAAGAGATGAAAAGTGAGACAAAGTCAGTCTGCATGGTCACAGTTTTCTGCTCCCCAGCTCTACTGTTCCATGATTTGATCATCTATTAAGTATCTAAATTTCACATTTTTTGTTGACATCAACTTTAAACTCTCCCTCCTCATATACTGTCTTCAACAGAAGAACCTCTTTAGGTCCATACCCTGAAAATCTTAAATCACCTTGATCAAGTCAGTAATCACCCTAATATAATAAATAAAGGAACCACTCAGCAGGTCTGGCAGCATCTGTGGAAAGAGAAGCAGAGTTAACATTTCGGGCCGGTGACCCTTCTTCGGAACTGACAAATATTAAAAATGTCACAGGTTATAAGCAAGTGAGGTGGGGGTGGGGCAAGAGATAACAAAGTAACAAAGGAGAAGGTGTAGATTGGACAAGGCCACATAGCTGACCAAAAGGTCATGGAGCAAAGGCAAACAATATGTTAATGGTGTGTTGAAAGACAAAGCATTAGTACAGAATAGGTGTTAACGGACTGAATATTGAACAGCAGCAAGTACAAAGATGAAAAAAAACAGTGGGTAAGCAAACTGAACAAACTAAGATGAAATGAAATAAATGCAAAAAAAAAAGGTTGTAAAAAATGTAAAAAAGAAGAAAAAACAACTGATCAAGTCAGTAATCACCCTCCTCTTTTCCAGAATAGACTACCTTTACTGAGTTCTCCAAGTTCATGAATCAGCCCTGTTGTCCTTCTGTGAGATCCTGCCAATAACTCTATATCCTGCCTGTAATATTGAGACTATAACTGAACACTGCTGACATGTTACAAAACCAGGTAGAGCTAAAAGCTTAGCTCCTGCACCTGTATCAGAACCTGAGCTGTACATCTCAACATTGCAATCAGTCAGACATCTTCTATCTGGAGGAAATCATTAATATAAGAGGAAGGAAGGTAGTGAAAGCAGAACCCACAAATCCTGAATTGCAGGAAAAACAAGCAGCATTGCAAAACGCACTGCAATCAATCGACAGATGACAGGATGCAAAATAAAACTGACCAGTGACTGAAGTTCAACAGGGCTTGTTTAAACTTTTACAACAATTTTAATCACAGACCTCCCAAAATAGAAAGTCTTGCATTTCAAAAGCACTTCTCACGATCTCAGGACATCCCAAAGTACTTTACAGCCAGTGAAGTATTTTTGAAGTGTAGTCATTGTTGTGCTGAGGAAATACAGCAGCCAATTTGTGTACAGCAAGATTCCGCAATAGGAGAATAACCAGTTAATCTGTTTTAGAGGTTAGTTGAGGGAGAAATGCTGGCCAGGACACGGGTATTAAGATAATAATACAGACGCAGACATAACAGCAACAATAAAACAAGTGTTGGGAATGCAGGATGTGATCACTTCTCAGCCAGCTGGAACTCCACTACATTTATTGCTCCCATTGCAGTTCATACTCACACCCATTACACTCTAGCTGCTAAATAACTCCCGATTCAACATGCGATCAAACTACAGCAACAGAAGTAAACATTTCACTCCTATTGATACAGGAACAGGAGGAGGCCATTCAGCCCCTCCAGCTTGTCCTGCCATTCAGTTAGAACATGGCCACTTTGTATCTTAACATTATCCACCTACTCTGTTTCCATAACCCTTAATACCTTGACCGAACAAAAATCGATCAATCTCAGTTTTGAAATTTTTAATTTCTCTCCAGCATCCACAGCTTTTTAGGGGAGAGAATTCCAGATTTCCACAACCCTTTGTGTGAAGAAGTGCTTCCTGACATTAACTACTTAACAAACGGATAACACTTCCTCTGTAAATGTCGCTATCCATTAAATAGGAATTAAACAAGCTGGTGAGAGGCTCTGAATCCAATCCCCCTCCAGCAACACCTGCTAGCAAGCCTGCACATCAACATCAGTCGGACAATTTTCATCGATAGCGTTAATCAGCCATGTGCTCCTGTTGGACTTGAGCCACTTTCACACTTGGGCCTCATTTAAAATAACCTGACAAACTGTACAGAAATTTCCTTATAGGAGCTTGTCAGTATAGGGGCAGCTGGTTTTGATGGGCACCTTAGAGGGCTGATCTAAAACTCCATATACCTACCATTACCCCACATCCCTTAATATCTTTGGATAAAATAAATCTATCAACGTCAGATTTAAAATCTAGCATCAATTGCCATCTGCAGAAGAGAGTTCCAAGCTTCCATCACCCTTTGTGTGTAGAAATGTTTCCTAATTTCACTTCTGCAAAGTCTGGCTCTAATTTTTAGACAATGTCCCCTAGTCCTAAACTCCCCAGCCAGTGGAAATAGTTTCTCCCAATTGACCCTATCTGTTCTCCTTAATATCATGAAAACTTCAACGACCTTTTAAATTCTAGGGAATACAGTCCTATTTTGTGTAAATTCTCCTCATAGCTTAACCCTTGGAGTCCAGGTATCATTCAGGTAAATCTACACTGTACTCCCTCTAAGGCCAATATATCCTTCCTAAGGTGTGGCCCCCAAAACTGTTCACAGTAACTCCAGGTATGGTCTAATCAGGGCTTTGTTTAGCTGAAACATGACTTCTACCCCCTGTATTCTAGTCCTCGTGATATAAAGGCCAGTATTCCATTAGCCTTCTTGATTATTTTCTGTTCATAACATTTTAATGATCTAATGTACCTGGACCCCCCACATCTGATTGGACCTTCGCTGTTTCAGCTTTTCACCATTTAGAAAGTACCCTGTTCTATCCTTTTTAGGTTAGGCGATGAGGGGAAGATATTCAGAAATAATTAAACTGCAACCTTACATAGCAAACAATTGAAGTGACATATCCTTAAAATACAAAGCAAAGTAAATCACTTACTTGTCAGAAGCAGGAGGTATTTCTGTGAGCCAGAAATTTGTGATCGAGTCTTTAAAAATGTAGGAAAGTGGAAGTGAGAAGGAGAAGTAGTGCAGCTGAACATGTGCAGCAATACACAACCCAAACAAACAGTTCCACTCACAAGTGCAACTGAGTGACACGCAGGTTGCGACTGAGTAATATTCCGATCCAGTGTCTGTTCCCACTGCTGTCATAGAGGAATAGGCAAAGGAAACAGAGCTCAGAGTAAGACATGATGTGAGACACAGGGCTGAATCTTCCATGCAGAGGCTCATTTAAGCAGCCGGGGTGGACTGTGCCCCCACTCCCGATCACGTGGAGGGGGCGGGCTGAACGTCCCCGGCAATGGCGTCAGCTGCCTTAGCGCAGGCCCTGGCGCCATTTTTAAAGGGCTTCAAGCCCTACTGGGAGATTTAAATACTTAAATACTCAAGTAAATAAAAATAAAGACATGTCTTTTGCCCCTCTCCCACCCCCCGCAGAAACAATTTAATTATTTGCCTTCTCCTCCCAAAACCCTTATGTTGTCCATGCGACCTTCACCCTCATGAACTGCATAAACTTTAACCTCAAACCCTTCCCACAACCCATGTTGTTAATTTGACCCTGCTCCCCCCACTTCCACCCCACACTGATAAACTAACCTCCTCCCCCCTCCCCGTGTGCTGACTCGTTTCCCCAGACGGGGATCCAAAAGCTCGGGAGTGCCGGCCCCCAGGCTGAAGATCGCAGTGGGACAGCAGGCAGTGATGTGAATATCATTAATTCAATCATTTTAATTTATTTAAATATTCAAATGGAGGTCCCGTCACTGCCGGTAATATCGGGCCGGGCCCTCCTGGTGTCGGGGTATGTGGCAGCCCTTTCCCAGAGGCATCTTCAGGCACCGCCCCCCCCCCTCCCGCCACAGGCCCCAATACCTGGGACAGAGCAAAATCCTGCCCACAGTGTGGGACTTGGGCCTGAATTTTTACTTACCTGTCTCGTAAGGAGCAGCTCAGTCAGAAAGTCAGAGGGAACCCGGAATTCAGGATTTCCCTCCCTTGCTGAGGAGTTTTAACTCCATCCATTTAGTCACGTCACCGATCAGTTCCCTGCCTGAAGGCGGGGGAGGGGGTGCAGTGGAAAAGGATAGCACTGGTGCCAGTTTACTGGATGGCAAGGTCACACACGGTCTGCTGCAGAGGTATTAGATAAGGGCTTTGATGGGATGTACGCAACTTGATGCACTGGAAAACCTGCAGTCAATGTCAAGGAGCATGGAGAAATCCAGCAACAACTTGGCACAGGGCTTTGCACAGAACTTGGAGCCCATCCTTTTCAGCATGGAATGGCTGGTTACCTCCAGTAGCACATCTGTGGAACCCACGGGGATGCAGAGTCTGTTGGCGATGTCACAGCTTGCATTTCAGCACAAACAGCTTCCATTGCACTGCTGCCTTGGAATCTCAGAAAACTGTGATAGAAGTTCAGACTGCCACCCTGCAAGGTCAGACTGCTGCTTCCAAACTCAGAACTGCTCCCTTCAGACCTGCGGTGGGTGTGGCCTTCTGCGCAGTGCCCTTGCCTTCCTCTTCTGGCAGTGTGTTCAGCTCTGTGGTGTCTTCCTTCATTCTCCCAGTCATGCTCCATTCTGAGAGACAGTCCTACCGGGCTGCCCACATCTGGAGCAGGATCATTTCTGAAGGATGTAACAACAGGATTGCAAGCGCAGCCAGTCCTTTCTCTGTGTAGCCAAATTGAACTTCGAACACTTTTCAAACTCAGCAAAAACTGCCCAGACTTAGAGCAGCCAGAAGTACTGAAGCAGCAACTTACCTGCAAGCCCTGCATGATCCCTTTAAGTAGCACTGGCGAGAGATCTTCATGCTGGTCAGCATCACACAACACAAAGCGTCTTATTCACTAGGGCCGTCCAAGATGGCAATCACATCCTGCAAGCTGCATTGCACACTCATCCAGGTGATTATCTCTTTATCATCTTGCTAGCGTGCGATGCTCTCCTGGGCAGTCAGTCCTTCTCCCAGTTGACGCCGTGTCCTGTCGGGCAGCGATTTTAGTTCTTTGGGTGGCTATATAGTGCCTGAAAAACAGCCCAGTGAAAAAAAAACAGAGCTCAGAGAGAGAGTTTTAAAGAAAGCATTAAAGAGAATTGTGATTTAATAAAGTTTGTTAATACAATATTGCTAATAATTTGACTTTACATTGCTGCCAGGTACACAAGCTTCAAGTAAAACTCCATGCCTTTTGAGTCTGAAGGTGGTGAGTTCAAATCTCACTCCAGAAACTCAAACATAAAATCGAGGCTAACACTCCAGTGCAGTACTGAGGGAGTGCTGCACTATCAAAGATGCCATGTTTCAGATGAGACATTAAAGCGAGGCCCCATCTGCTCTCCCAGGTGCTCTGGCTAATAATTATCCATCAATCTCTCCCTTTGGCCTCCTTATCTCGAGAGACAATGGGTAAGCGCCTGGAGGTGGTCAGTGGTGTGTGGAGCAGCGCCTGGAGTGCTATAAAGGCCAATTCTAGAGTGACAGGCTCTTCCACAGGTGCTGCAGAAAAATTTGATTGTCGGGGCTGTTACACAGTTGGCTCTCCCCTTGCGCCTCTGTCTTTTTTCCTGACAACTGCTAAGTCTCTTCGACTCGCCACACTTTAGCCCCGCCTTTATGGCTGTCTGCCAGCTCTGGCAAACGCTGGCAACTGACTCCCACGACTTGTGATCAATGTCACAGGATTTCATGTCGCGTTTGCAGACGTCTTTAAAGTGGAGATATGGACGGCCGATGGGTCTGATACCAGTGGCGAGCTCGCTGTACAATGTGTCCTTGGGGATCCTGCCATCTTCCACGCGGCTCACATGGCCAAGCCATCTCAAGCGCCGCTGACTCAGTAGTGTGTACAAGCTGGGGATGTTGGCCGCCTCGAGGACTTCTGTGTTGGAGATACGGTCCTGCCACCTGATGCCAAGTATTCTCCGGAGGCAGCGAAGATGGAATGAATTGAGACGTCGCTCTTGGCTGACATACGTTGTCCAGGCCTCGCTGCCATAGAGCAAGGTACTGAGGACACTGGCTTGATACACTCGGACTTTTGTGTTCCGTGTCAGTGCGCCATTTTCCCACATTCTCTTGGCCAGTCTGGACATAGCAGTGGAAGCCTTTCCCATGCGCTTGTTGATTTCTGCATCTAGAGACAGGTTACTGGTGATAGTTGAGCCTAGGTAGGTGAACTCTTGAACCACTTCCAGAGCATGGTCGCCAATATTGATGGATGGAGCATTTCTGACGTCCTGTCCCATGATGTTCGTTTTCTTGAGGCTGATGGTTAGGCCAAATTCATTGCAGGCAGCCGCAATCCTGTCGATGAGACTCTGCAGGCACTCTTCAGTGAGAGATGTTAAAGCAGTATCGTCAGCAAAGAGGAGTTCCCTGATGAGGACTTTCCGTACTTTGGACTTCGCTCTTAGAGGGGCAAGGTTGAACAACCTGCCCCCTGATCTTGTGTGGAGGAAAATTCCTTCTTCCATCAATCAACATTGCTAAAACAGATATAAAAACATAAACTGATGGAAATACTCAGCAGGTCTGGCAGCTCTGTGGAGGGAGAAGCAGAATGTTTCTCTCCACAGCTGCTGCCAGACCTGCTGAGTATTTCCAGCACTTTGTTTTTATTTCAGATTTGCTGCATCTGCAGTATTTTGCTTTTATTCACTAAAAGCGATTATCTTCTCATTATCACATCACTGTTTGGGGGAGTTTGCTGTGCACAAATTGGCTGCCGCATTTCCTACATTACAACAGTGACTACACTTCAAAACGTACTTCATTGGATATGAAATGCTTTGGGGTGTCCTGAGGTCACGAAAGGGTTGGCATCCTTCCATCTACGAAAGATGATGGACATGCAGCAAACAATCCATTTAGTTGGGGTGTCTTCTCTTGGTGCACCTTGGTTGATGGCTGTGAAGGCCAATCCTTGAGAGGCAGGTTCTGCCACAAGTGCTGCACGTGAAGCTGCCAAGTGATGCTGTGAGTTGTTGTTTTTGACATTGGCACCTGTTGCCAAGCTGTTGTAGCAACTGATCATGGTGGTAGTGCACGCCAGTCCACAGGATGTGTCGCCATTTCCCTCTCTCACCAGCTAGAGACTCCCAAGTGAGGTAGTCAATATTTAGGGCTCTCATGTCACACTTGCAAGCATCCTTGATGCAGAGCTTTGGGCGCCCCACTGGTCATCTGACCACGGCCACCTCACCATACAGAATGTTCTCAGGTATGCGACCGTTGTCCATCCTGGGGACGTGTCCGATCCACCGAAGCCGCCTCTGTTTGATTAGTGCCAACACACTTCGGAGCTCTGCCTTTGAGAGGACTGCTACATTTGTGATTTAGTCCTGCCAGGATATATCCATAATGAACCACAGACAGCAAAGATAGAAATTATTGAGCTTCTTTTCCTGGTAGCTGGTCACAGTCATGCAGCAAGGTGCTGAGAACACATGAAAGGTCATGAAAGATGCTATAAAAATGCATGTCTTTCTTACTAACTTTTGTCCCTTGTTTTTTAAGTAGGAAGGCAAGAATCTTAAGTTGTACCACATTAAAATCACTGATTAACATTACCATTGTACAGCCACACAGCATCAAAGATGGTGATTACGGAACTTTTGAACTGAGAACTGACCTGAACAGCACCAGCTGATTTAATATCATTGTTTGGTCGTGAATGTGTTTTAACAAAAGATAATTGGAGCTCTCCCAGTGTGTACTGATCCCCGAGGCTGAGGGAAGTACAAATACTGATCTGTGGCTACAAAGAAACTCGTTACAGAAAAAAACCTGTGAAATCATTATCTTTTTAATTATAGTGTATAGCCTCAAGAAAACGAACATCATGGGGCAGGATGTCAGAAATGCTCCATCCATCAATATTGGCGACCACGCTCTGGAAGTGGTTCAAGAGTTCACCTACCTAGGCTCAACTATCACCAGTAACCTGTCTCTAGATGCAGAAATCAACAAGCGCATGGGTAAGGCTTCCACTGCTATGTCCAGACTGGCCAAGAGAGTGTGTGAAAATGGCGCACTGACACGGAACACAAAAGTCCGAGTGTATCAGGCCTGTGTCCTCAGTACCTTGCTCTACAGCAGCGAGGCCTGGACAACGTATGCCAGCCAAGAGCGACGTCTCAATTCATTCCATCTTCGCTGCCTTCGGAGAATACTTGGCATCAGGTGGCAGGACCGTATCTCCAACACAGAAGTCCTTGAAGCGGCCAACACCCCCAGCTTATACACACTACTGAGTCAGCGGCGCTTGAGATGGCTTGGCCATGTGAGCCGCATGGAAGATGGCAGGATCCCCAAAGACACATTGTACAGCGAGCTCGCCACTGGTATCAGACCCACCGGCCGTCCATGTCTCCGTTATAAAGACGTCTGCAAACGCGACATGAAATCGTGTGACATTGATCACAAGTCGTGGGAGTCAGTTGCCAGCATTCGCCAGAGCTGGCGGGCAGCCATAAAGACAGGGCTAAATTGTGGCGAGTCGAAGAGACTGAGTAGTTGGCAGGAAAAAAGACAGAGGCGCAAGGGGAGAGCCAACTGTGCCCCAACAAACAAATTTCTCTGCAGCACCTGTGGAAGAGCCTGTCACTCCAGAATTGGCCTTTATAGCCACTCCAGGCGCTGCTTCACAAACCACTGACCACCTCCAGGCGCGTATCCATTGGCTCTCGAGATAAGGAGGCCCAAAAGAAAGAATGTATGATGAAAGGATTACACTGGTGCTGAGGGATGCAGATTCAAAGTAACAGATTCACATGGTTGTTCAGCAATTAATATAACAGGAAAGAAACAAGCAATAGGATTACAAGAAAGTCACATTGATCTCATCAGCATCCATGTTAGGAGATTGTTAGTGAGGAATTCAGCTTATAACCAAATTATTAATGAGTTATAGATTTTAGATTAGATTAGATTAGATTAGAGATACAGCACTGAAACAGGCCCTTCGGCCCACCGAGTCTGTGCCGAACATCAACCACCCATTTATACTAATCCTACACTAATCCCATATTCCCAACAAACATCCCCACCTGTCCCTATATTTCCCTACCACCTACCTATACTGGTGACAATTTATAATGGCCAATTTACCTATCAACCTGCAAGTCTTTCTTGTTTAGTTTCTTATATGAGGTTTACCATGTTTTGTAGAGGTGGTTAGATAGCGCAGGCAGGAGAGAGGTGTAAAATGCATCAAATTGTAATGGGATTTTGGATTTGACTCAAGAAGATTCAGATCAGGAACTAACATGAGACACAAGGTTCCCCAAATAAATTTGTTTGGGTGTACGTCCTTCCCCTTATTTTGATACTAAACTTGGAACAAATGAAACTTTGCTTGTAATCAATTCAACCCATTCAAACTTGAAAGATGTGTAGTGCAACAAACAGCTCTCAGAGCAACATGCTTATTAACCATCCTCACCTTCCATCCCCAATATCCAACCACACTGTCCATCCCCAATATCTATATTCACCCTCCATCCCCAATATCCATCCTTATCCTCCATCCCTAATATCCATCCACATTGTACATCCCCAATATCCAGCCCCACCCTCCATCCCCAATATCCATCCTCACCTTTCATCCCCAATATTCATTTTCACCATCCATCCCCAATATCCATCCCCAATATTCATCCACACCATCCATCCCCAAAATCCATCTTCACCGTCGATTCCCAATATCCATCCGCACCTTCCATCCCCATTACCTAGGGCCTTACTAACCACACGGCCGTGAAAAATACATCACGTACTGTGAAATCTTGGGTGCTCCGTGAAATCAACCATTTTGCAAACTTTGTGCATTTTAGTGTTTGACACAAGGCTCAACTCGCTGATTGGTAGATGAGGGAGGGATTGCAGTGCAGTTTTGAGAGAAGCAGTCTCAAGAATTAGCAGACAAATGAGAATGTCAGAATATGCAAATCATAAACGGCCACAATGCAGCACATTGAGTGAAAGAATGTGGAAGCCAAATTCTGCATGCTGACGGTGGAATAGTGTTTTGTACAAGCTGCAATGCTTTGTTGGGTAACACCGGGCGGGCAATGGTTCAGTGCCACTTAGAGTCCAAAAGCCCTCGCAGCAGAAAGGAAACATCTGACACTGCTGGAAAACGAACACGCAAAAAAATAAGCACCAATTTCATCACTTTTTAAGAAGTTGAGAGAGAGCTCAGAAAATCATCAATTGTTTACAATGGATGCCTTTGCATGTGCCAACATAACCATTGGAAAAGCGTGATCACCCAAAGCTGCTTCCACATTCATGGAATGTGCAAAATGGTAGTTGCTTGCCAAGTGCAAATAAACTACGATGGAACTACCTATCAAAGGGTTTTGCTACACATTGTGAGGAGATGAAGTCCCAGATCAGGGCGGCACAGTGGCGCAGTGGTTAGCACCACAGTCTCACAGCTCCAGCGACCCGGGTTCAATTCTGGGTACTGCCTGTGTGGAGTTTGCAAGTTCTCCCTGTGTCTGCGTGGGTTTTCACTGGGTGCTCTGGTTTCCTCCCACCACCAAAAGACTTGCAGGTTGATAGGTAAATTGGCCATTATAAATTGCCCCGAGTATAGGTAGGTGGTAGGGGAATATAGGGACAGGTGGGGATGTGGTAGGAATATGGGATTAGTGTAGGGTTAGTATAAATGGGTGGTTGATGGTCGGCACAGACTCGGTGGGCCGAAGGGCCTGTTGCAGTGCTGTATCTTAAAATTAAAAAAATAAAAATAAATAAATAACTTAACGCCCGTGAGTCTTATGCAATTATTTGTGATGAGTCCCCCGATAAGCAAGACAACTACGTGTTGCATGTTTTGTTTGATTTTATGTCTGGTAAGACCGAAGATGTACAGTCAGGAAAGCTAACAACATTGCTCATAGACTGCGTCCACTTAGATGTTAATTACACCACAGCTTCCCAAGTGATAATCAAAACCGTTTCAAAATACGGTGCAGATTTCAACTTTCATTAGTGACAATGCAACTTACATGATAAAATCTTTCAAATCTGTGCTCTAAGTTGTAATGCCTAATGCTGTCCATATTACATGTAATGCACATATAATTTCTCTTGTCAGTGAGCTGTGGAAAAGCAAGTTTGGTAAAATTGGAAAACTGGTCAGCTATATTAAAAAGATCTTCAAACACTGCCCTAGCGGTAAGCTTTGATACAGGCAACACATTGCAAATGTGCTGAAATGGCTGAACAAAACATTGCCTTTCCTCCAGAGATAGTAATTACATGGTGGAAGTTTGGTTTTGGGCAGTACAGTATCATGCAGCTCACCTGAAATATTACTCAGACTTCATCTTAGAAGAGCTCACACTGACACCGAAAACACAGGTTTTTAACAGACACTGTAGCCCTTCTAAATGATACTCAGCTTAATGAGGAGGTTCAGTTTGTTGCAAAAAATGCTACACAACTGATGGATTTAATCACTTGGCTTTAATCTTGACATCACAATCCACAAAGTTTACAATAAAGTAATGGGTGTACTGTTCTGGGCTGAAGCACAGACTAATGAACAATGATGATGCTGAATTAAATGCCTGTGCTCAATAGTTGTTTTCTTGCATAGCAAAGAAGCTCAAACAATATTACTGTTATGGGGAAACGTCAAGTGGTGAAGAAAAAGTGTCTCAGAGGTTTCACCAACCTACTGCGGCATTCCTGAAAGCTGTGCGTATCTTTGACCAGCACAAATACAGCTGTTGATAGTGGATTTAAACTCATTTGTGGCGATTCCTGTGGCTTTGACAAGAACTGTAGGCTGGAGATTCCTGCATATAAAAGATTGCAAAAGAAGCAGATTGTACTTTTCCAGTGCTACATTTTTGGAACTCAGTGGAATGCAAGATCCCCCACCTTGCAAGACTAGCAGGGTGCCGTCCAACAATTCCAACAAACTCTGTGGACGTGGAGAGAGCTGTGTCTAAACACAGACAGGTGTTCAAAGCACAGGGACAGGGAATGAAGAGAGAGACAGTTACAGGCTGTTCCATGCTCACGTTCATCCACTGATTTCAATGAATAAAGAATGTGACCTGTTTATAGTCAATAGTATTTGAGTATACAATAAATGCCATTTGAAACCAGAAACCTCCCTTGTCTTTTTTTGTTTTAAATGGATCATTTATGTGTTTTTTTGCGACACTGTGATATTTACAATTTAAATACATGAAATCGTGAAATTCATGATTCCTAAAATGCCACCTTCCATCCCCAATAACCATCTCACCATCCATCCCCAGTATCCTCACCATCCATCCCCAATATCCATCTCACCTTCCATCCCCAGTACCCACACTGTCCATCCCCAATAACCATCTCACCTGCCATCCCCAGTATCCTCACCATCCATCCCCAATATCCATCTCACCTTCCATCCCCAGTACCCACACCGTCCATCCCCAATATCCATCTCACCTTCCATCCCCAGTACCCACACTGTCCATCCCCAATAACCATCTCACCTTCCATCCCCAGTACCCACACCGTCCATCCCCAATATCCTTTTCACTTTCCATCCCCAATACCCACACCGTCCATCCCCAATAACCAACTCATCTTCCATCCCCAGTACCCACACCGTCCATCCCCAATATCCTTTTCACCTTCCATCCCCAATACCCACACCGTCCATCCCCAATAACCAACTCATCTTCCATTCCCCGTACCCACACCGTCCATCCCCAATATCCATCTCACCTTCCATCCCCAGTATCTTCTGAAGGGGAAGGGTGATAAGGCAGAGGTCATGGTACATGTTGGTACCAATGACATAGGTAGAAAGAGGGATGAGGCCTTGCATCAAGAATTGAGGGAGTTAGGCAGTAGACTAAAAAGCAGGACCTCTCGGGTTGTAATCTCTGGATTACTCCCAGTGCCATGTACTAGCGAGTATAGAAATAGGAGAATAGCACAGATGAATGCGCGGCTTAACAGTTGGTGCAGGAGGGAGGATTTTAGATTCCTGGACCACTGGGACTGTTTCTGGGGAAGATGGGACCTATACAAGCGGGACGGTCTACATCTGAACCAGAGGGGGACTAACATCCTTGCTGGCGGGTTTGCTAGTGCTGTTAGGAGGAGTTTAAACTAATTTGGCAGGGGGAGGTGACGCAGACTCCTAGCAGAATAGGGACACAGCTAAACACAGGAAAGCAAACAAGTCAGACGGAATACAGCGGAAGTAAGTTTCAAGGGAGTCAGACCAGGATGGATGTCCTCTACTTAATGCCAGGAGTATTACAGGTAAAACGGATGAGTTAAGGGCAAGGATTGACACGTGGAATTGTGATATAGTAGCCATCACGGAGACATGGTTGAGGGAGGGGCAGGATTGGCAGCTCAATATCCCGGGATATAAAATCTTCAGGCGAGACAGAGGAGGGGGTAAAAGAGGAGGCATTGCAACATTAGTTAAGGAGTCAGTTACTGCAGTAAGGAGAGATGATATCTTGGAGGGGGCATCAAATGAAGCTTTAAGGGTAGAGTTTAGGAATAAAAAAGGGACAGCCACATTGCTAGGTGTTTATTATAGACCCAGAGATAGTCAGCAGGAAATTGAGGAGCAAATATGTGCGCAATTCGCAGAGGTGTGTAAAAATAATAATAGGGTAATTATATTAGGTGATTTCAACTTTCCCAACATTAATTGGGATAGTCATCATGTTAAGGGCTGAGATGGAGTGGAGTTCTTAAAATGTTTACAGGAGAACTTTTTAGCTCAATATGGAGAGGATCCAACAAGGGAGGGTGCAGTGCTGGACCTAATTCTGGGGAATGAAGCCGGACAGGTGGTTGATGTGTTGGTGGGGGAGCATTTTGGTGTTAGCGACCATAACATGGTACAATTTAAGCTTGTTATGAAGAAAGAAATAGACAAGTTGCAAAAAAAGGTTTTGGATTAGGGGAGAGCGGATTTTAGTAAAATAAGGCAGGATCGGGCCAAGGTAGACTGGAAAGAGTTACTTGTCGGGAAATTTACAGACCAGTGGGAGGGGGCATTCAAAAAGGAAATGGGGAGGGTCCAGGCCCAACATGTTCCCTCCAGGGTAATAGGTAGGAGCAACAAGCCCAGAGAACCATGGATGACCAGAAACATTCAGGGTACGATGAGAAGGAAAAGAGAGGCTTTTAGCCAATACAAGGAGAACAAATCAACGTAAGCGTTAGTGGAATACAGAAAGTATAGGATAGAGCTTAAGAAAACAATTAGGAGAGCAAAGAGGGGATATGAGAAAGCTCTGGCTGGTAAAAGTAGGGAAAATCCCAAGATCTTCTTCTTTGGCCTCCTTGTCTCGGGAGACAATGGGTAAGCGTCTGGAGGTGGTCAGTGATTTGTGGAGCAGCGCCTGGTGTGGCTATAAAGGCCAATTCTAGAGTGACAGGCTCTTCCACAGGTGCTGCAGATAAAATTGGTTGTCGGGCTGTTACACAGTTGGCTCTCCCCTTGCGCTTCTGTCTTTTTTCCTGCCAACTGCTAAGTCTCTTTGACTCGC